>NC_140993.1:27335282-27677914 GCF_052327205.1 Somniosus microcephalus | reverse complement strand
TCTCGTCGTCTTCTCCCCCAGTCGCTCTCTCTCTCCCCCCAGTCGCTCTCCTCTCTTCTCCCCACCCAGTCGCTCTCGTCTCTTCCTCCCCCCAGTCGCTCTCTCTCTTCCCCCCAAGTCGCTCTCTCTCTTCCCCCCAGTCGCTCTCTCGTCTTCCCCCCGCAGTCGCTCTCTCTCTTCCCCCCAGTCGCTCTCTCTCTCTTCCCTCCCCAGTCGCTCTCTCTCTTCCCCCCCAGTCGCTCTCTCTCTTCCCCCCAGTCGCTCTCTTCTCTTCCCCCAGTCGCTCTCTCTCTTCCCCCAGTCGCTCTCCTCTCTTCCCCCCAGTCGCTCTCTCTCATCTCCAGTCGTCTCTCTCCCCCCAGTCGCTCTCTCTCTACCCCCAGTCGCTCTCTCTCTTCCCCCCAGTCGCTCTCTCTCTTCCCCCAGTCGCTCTCTCTCTTCCCCCCAGTCGCTCTCTCTCTTCCCCCCAGTCGCTCTCTCTCTTCCCCCCAGTCGCTCTCTCTCTTCCCCCCCAGTCGCTCTCTCTCTTCCCCCCAGTCGCTCTCTCTCTTCCCCCCAGTCGCTCTCTCTCTTCCCCCCAGTCGCTCTCTCTCTTCCCCCCAGTCGCTCTCTCTCTTCCCCCCAGTCGCTCTCTCTCTTCCCCCCAGTCGCTCTCTCTCTTCCCCCCAGTCGCTCTCTCTCTTCCCCCAGTCGCTCTCTCTCTTCCCCCCAGTCGCTCTCTCTCTTCCCCCCAGTCGCTCTCTCTCTTCCCCCCAGTCGCTCTCTCTCTTCCCCCCAGTCGCTCTCTCTCTTCCCCCCAGTCGCTCTCTCTCTTCCCCCCAGTCGCTCTCTCTCTTCCCCCCAGTCGCTCTCTCTCTTCCCCCCCAGTCGCTCTCTCTCTTCCCCCCAGTCGCTCTCTCTCTTCCCCCCCAGTCGCTCTCTCTCTTCCCCCCAGTCGCTCTCTCTCTTCCCCCCAGTCGCTCTCTCTCTTCCCCCCAGTCGCTCTCTCTCTTCCCCCCAGTCGCTCTCTCTCTTCCCCCCAGTCGCTCTCTCTCTTCCCCCCAGTCGCTCTCTCTCTTCCCCCCAGTCGCTCTCTCTCTTCCCCCCAGTCGCTCTCTCTCTTCCCCCCAGTCGCTCTCTCTCTTCCCCCCAGTCGCTCTCTCTCTTCCCCCCAGTCGCTCTCTCTCTTCCCCCCCAGTCGCTCTCTCTCTTCCCCCAGTCGCTCTCTCTCTCTTCCCCCCAGTCGCTCTCTCTCTTCCCCCCAGTCGCTCTCATCTCTTCCCCCCAGTCGCTCTCTCTCTTCCCCCCAGTCGCTCTCTCTCTTCCCCCCAGTCGCTCTCTCTCTTCCCCCCAGTCGCTCTCTCTCTTCCCCCCAGTCGCTCTCTCTCTTCCCCCCAGTCGCTCTCTCTCTTCCCCCCAGTCGCTCTCTCTCTTCCCCCCAGTCGCTCTCTCTCTTCCCCCCAGTCGCTCTCTCTCTTCCCCCCAGTCGCTCTCTCTCTTCCCCCCAGTCGCTCTCTCTCTTCCCCCCAGTCGCTCTCTCTCTTCCCCCCAGTCGCTCTCTCTCTTCCCCCCCAGTCGCTCTCTCTCTTCCCCCCAGTCGCTCTCTTCTCTTCCCCCCCAGTCGCTCTCTCTCTTCCCCCCAGTCGCTCTCATCTCTTCCCCCCAGTCGCTCTCTCTCTTCCCCCCAGTCGCTCTCTCTCTTCCCCCCAGTCGCTCTCTCTCTTCCCCCCAGTCGCTCTCTCTCTTCCCCCCAGTCGCTCTCTCTCTTCCCCCCAGTCGCTCTCTCTCTTCCCCCCAGTCGCTCTCTCTCTTCCCCCCAGTCGCTCTCTCTCTTCCCCCCAGTCGCTCTCTCTCTTCCCCCCCAGTCGCTCTCTCTCTTCCCCCCAGTCGCTCTCTCTCTTCCCCCCCAGTCGCTCTCTCGTCTCTTCCCCCCAGTCGCTCTCTCTCTTCCCCCCAGTCGCTCTCTCTCTTCCCCCAGTCGCTCTCTCTCTTCCCCCCAGTCGCTCTCTCGTCTTTCCCCCCAGTCGCTCTCTCTCTTCCCCCCCAGTCGCTCTCTCTCTTCCCCCCCAGTCGCTCTCTCTCTTCCCCCCAGTCGCTCTCTCTCTTCCCCCCAGTCGCTCTCTCTCTTCCCCCCAGTCGCTCTCTCTCTTCCCCCCAGTCGCTCTCTCTCTTCCCCCCAGTCGCTCTCTCTCTTCCCCCCAGTCGCTCTCTCTCTTCCCCCCAGTCGCTCTCTCTCTTCCTCCCCCAGTCGCTCTCTCTCTTCCCCCCAGTCGCTCTCTCTCTTCCCCCCAGTCGCTCTCTCTCTTCCCCCCAGTCGCTCTCTCTCTTCCCCCCAGTCGCTCTCTCTCTTCCCCCCAGTCGCTCTCTCTCTTCCCCCCAGTCGCTCTCTCTCTTCCCCCCAGTCGCTCTCTCTCTTCCCCCCAGTCGCTCTCTCTCTTCCCCCCAGTCGCTCTCTCTCTTCCCCCCAGTCGCTCTCTCTCTTCCCCCCAGTCGCTCTCTCTCTTCCCCCCAGTCGCTCTCTCTCTTCCCCCCAGTCGCTCTCTCTCTTCCCCCCAGTCGCTCTCTCTCTTCCCCCCAGTCGCTCTCTCTCTTCCCCCCAGTCGCTCTCTCTCTTCCCCCCAGTCGCTCTCTCTCTTCCCCCCAGTCGCTCTCTCTCTTCCCCCCAGTCGCTCTCTCTCTTCCCCCCAGTCGCTCTCTCTCTTCCCCCCAGTCGCTCTCTCTCTTCCCCCCAGTCGCTCTCTCTCTCTCCCCCAGTCGCTCTCTCTCTTCCCCCCAGTCGCTCTCTCTCTTCCCCCCAGTCGCTCTCTCTCTTCCCCCCAGTCGCTCTCTCTCTTCCCCCAGTCGCTCTCTCTCTTCCCCCCAGTCGCTCTCTCTCTTCCCCCCAGTCGCTCTCGTCTCTTCCCCCCAGTCGCTCTCTCTCTTCCCCCCAGTCGCTCTCTCTCTTCCCCCCAGTCGCTCTCTCTCTTCCCCCCAGTCGCTCTCTCTCTCTTCCCCCCAGTCGCTCTCTCTCCCCTCCTCTCTCTTCCCCCCAGTCGCTCTCTCTCTTCCCCCCAGTCGCTCTCTCTCTTCCCCCCAGTCGCTCTCTCTCTTCCCCCCAGTCGCTCTCTCTCTTCCCCCCAGTCGCTCTCTCTCTTCCCCCCAGTCGCTCTCTCTCTTCCCCCCAGTCGCTCTCTCTCTTCCCCCCAGTCGCTCTCTCTCTTCCCCCCCAGTCGCTCTCTCTCTTCCCCCCAGTCGCTCTCTCTCTTCCCCCAGTCGCTCTCTCTCTTCCCCCCAGTCGCTCTCTCTCTTCCCCCCAGTCGCTCTCTCTCTTCCCCCCAGTCGCTCTCTCTCTTCCCCCCAGTCGCTCTCTCTCTTCCCCCCAGTCGCTCTCTCTCTTCCCCCCAGTCGCTCTCTCTCTTCCCCCCAGTCGCTCTCTCTCTTCCCCCCAGTCGCTCTCTCTCTTCCCCCCAGTCGCTCTCTCTCTTCCCCCCAGTCGCTCTCTCTCTTCCCCCCAGTCGCTCTCTCTCTTCCCCCCAGTCGCTCTCTCTCTTCCCCCCAGTCGCTCTCTCTCTTCCCCCCAGTCGCTCTCTCTCTTCCCCCCAGTCGCTCTCTCTCTTCCCCCCAGTCGCTCTCTCTCTTCCCCCCAGTCGCTCTCTCTCTTCCCCCCAGTCGCTCTCTCTCTTCCCCCCAGTCGCTCTCTCTCTTCCCCCCCAGTCGCTCTCTCTCTTCCCCCCAGTCGCTCTCTCTCTTCCCCCCAGTCGCTCTCTCTCTTCCCCCCAGTCGCTCTCTCTCTTCCCCCCAGTCGCTCTCTCTCTTCCCCCCAGTCGCTCTCTCTCTTCCCCCCAGTCGCTCTCTCTCTTCCCCCCAGTCGCTCTCTCTCTTCCCCCCAGTCGCTCTCTCTCTTCCCCCCAGTCGCTCTCTCTCTTCCCCCCAGTCGCTCTCTCTCTTCCCCCCAGTCGCTCTCTCTCTTCCCCCCAGTCGCTCTCTCTCTTCCCCCCAGTCGCTCTCTCTCTTCCCCCCAGTCGCTCTCTCTCTTCCCCCCAGTCGCTCTCTCTCTTCCCCCCAGTCGCTCTCTCTCTTCCCCCCAGTCGCTCTCTCTCTTCCCCCCAGTCGCTCTCTCTCTTCCCCCCAGTCGCTCTCTCTCTTCCCCCCAGTCGCTCTCTCTCTTCCCCCCAGTCGCTCTCTCTCCCCCCCAGTCGCGCTCTCTCTTCCCCCCCAGTCGCTCTCTCTCTTCCCCCCCCAGTCGCTCTCTCTCTTCCCCCCCAGTCGCTCTCTCTCTTCCCCCCCCCAGTCGCTCTCTCTCTTCCCCCCCCAGTCGCGCTCTCTCTTCCCCCCCCCAGTCGCGCTCTCTCTTCCCCCCCCCAGTCGCGCTCTCTCTTCCCCCCCCCCAGTCGCGCTCTCTCTTCCCCCCCCCAGTCGCTCTCTCTCTTCCCCCCCCAGTCGCTCTCTCTCTTCCCCCCCCAGTCGCTCTCTCTCTTCCCCCCCAGTCGCTCTCTCTCTTCCCCCCCCCCCAGTCGCTCTCTCTCTTCCCCCCCCAGTCGCTCTCTCTCTTCCCCCCCCAGTCGCGCTCTCTCTTCCCCCCCCCAGTCGCGCTCTCTCTTCCCCCCCCAGTCGCGCTCTCTCTTCCCCCCCCCAGTCGCGCTCTCTCTTCCCCCCCCCCCAGTCGCTCTCTCTCTTCCCCCCCCAGTCGCTCTCTCTCTTCCCCCCCCCAGTCGCTCTCTCTCTTCCCCCCCAGTCGCTCTCTCTCTTCCCCCCCAGTCGCTCTCTCTCTTTTCTCCCCCCCCAGTCGCTCGCTCTCTCTCTCTCTCTTTCCCCCCCCCAGTCGCGCGCTCTCTCTCTCTTTCCCCCCCCCCAGTCGCGCGCTCTCTCTCTCTCTCTCTCTCTTTCCCCCCCCCCCAGTCGCGCGCTCTCTCTCTCTCTCTCTCTTTCCCCCCCCCCCCCCCAGTCACGCGCTCTCTCTCTCTCTCTCTCTCTTTCCCCCCCCCCCCCCCAGTCGCGCGCTCTCTCTCTCTCTCTCTCTCTCTTTCCCCCCCCCCCAGTCACGCGCTCTCTCTCTCTCTCTCTCTCTCTTTCCCCCCCCCCCCCCCCCCAGTCGCGCGCTCTCTCTCTCTCTTCCAACAACATGCCCTCGAAAAAGCCTCGGCACCGCCGGGCACTTCAGCTAGTATATATATAAAAGGATATGTCTCTCTGTCTGTCTCTCTGTCCGGCGTTACAATCAAAAGTTATAGAGCGTACCTACACATGTGTTGTATCAAAAGAAAGCTCATCATTAGGGGACTCTTGTAGGCGTATTAACTTTTTGGTCGGACAAAAATTGTTCGCACATTATACAAAAAACCTTCAAAATTCCACTCATTATCCACTCATTGGCATTGACTGACGTCAAGGTCGACCAATCCTGTGCCGTCATGATTGACCAATCCTACAGTTCAGTCACCTGATGGTTGACCAATCGGTGTGTGTGTGGACGGGACTAATCGTTTTCATCTCGGGGATCTGTCAGCCATTATACAGCAGCCAGGGCAGCTCAAAACTTTGGTAATCCAGGTCAGTTTCTTTAAAAAAAAAATTAAAAAATTTTTAAAATTTTTTTTTTACCAAAAATGTTTTATAAGTACTTTAACTTTCATCTTTGAAGGTATTAAAAGCTAGAAATGTTTAGGTTAAAAAACCGTGCAAAACAGGCCTAGGCTTCTCCAACTGCCGACAGCCCAAATCCAGTCCCAGGCTCCCGGCCCACACATCGACCAGGCCCAAAAAAGCCTTGGAAACTGCCGACATCCCAAATCCAGTCACAGGCTCCCAGCACACACGTCCACCAGCCCAAAAAATTGCCCTGCAATGCAGGGCTCCCCTGCTAGTCATTAAAAAAATTCCAAGGTGCTTCACAGAGGCGACATCAAGCCAAAGAATGAAATATTAGGAAGGATGACCAAAACCTTGGTCAAAGAGGTGAATTTTAACAACAACTTGCATTTAGGAGAGCCTTGGTGGAGGAGAGGGGGATGGAGCGGTTTATGGAGGCAATTGCTGGGCTTGGGACTGAGGCAGCTGAAGACACAGCAATCAGTGATGGGGGGTAATAGAAAAGGAGAATGCACAAGAGGCCAGAGCCAGAGTAACAGCTAAATCAGGGGGAGCTGTAGGGCTGGAGAAGATTATCAAGATAGGGAGGAGCAAGGCCATGAAGACGTTTAAACATGAGGATGAGAATTTAAATTTTGCTATGTTAGGGGACCAGGCGCCAGTATAGATCACCAAGGACAAGGGGAGATGAGTGGTCAGGACTTAGTGCGAGATAGTATTTGGGCAGCAGAGTTTAGAATGAGTTGAAGTTTATGATGGGTGGAGGATGGGAGGCCAGCCAGGTGAGCAATGGAATAGTCAATTCTAGAGGTATCAAAGGTATGGGTCAGGGTTTTAGCGATAGATGGTTTGAGGGATGGATGGAGGTGGCAGAACATTGTCTTTGTGATGGAGAGTGTTATAAATCCCATCCTCAAGAAACTACTTATGAAATAACACTGGATGGCCAGCTGGTGGCGCCGTCCAAGGAGTATAAATACTCGGGCGTGGGCCCCAGCTTGCCAGGGACATTTTGTAAGCCTTGCTTTATGCTCAAACCAAATGCATCGTGAGTTTTATTACGTCAGAGAGGATACGGGGTTGGAGGTTCAATTGGGTGTCGAGTAGAATGCTTAGGTTGTGAGTAGCCTGTTTCAGCCTGGGCTGGTGGCCGGGGAGCGGGATGGAATCGATGGCTAGGGTCCAAAGTGTGTGGTGGGAGTCAAAGACGATGGCTTTGGTCTTCCCAATGTTTAACTAGAGGAAATTGCAGTTTATCCAGGACTGGATGCCGGACAAGGAGCCTTAACAACAAGAAATAGTGGAGGGGTTGATTAGGTGTTGGAGATGTTGAGCTGGGTGTCATCACCATAGCTTTGGAAGCTGATTCCTGTCTGCAAATGATATGGCCAAGGGTAGTGTAATACTGTCCATGGTAAACTTGACCGAATCTAAAAGCGACCAAATGTACCGACAAGCTTTGAGGGCAAGAGAGTGCTTGGCTAAAACATCTGAAAAATAAATGATGTGCTGGTATTTTTCCTTCAAAAGATAAGATCTTGAAAATTCTGTGAGAACCACGAGTCAACAACCCTGCAGATGTGAAAACACCGACTCTCTCCAACCCCTGAATGTCTGGTAGCAAAATACTGCGGATGCTGGAAATCCAAAATAACAACAGAAAACGCTGGAAAAACTCAGCAGGCCAGGCAACATCCGTGGAGAGAGAAACAGAGTCAACGTTTCAGGTCCTGACGAAGGATCTTCGACCTGAAACGTTGACCCTGTTTCTCTCTCCACGGATGTTGCCCTGGCCTGCTGAGTTTTTCCAGCATTTTCTGTTGTTACCTTGAATGTCTGGCCCTGGTTAACTAAGCGTCAAAACAGATAGAAGGAGAGAGAGAGAGAAAAACAACATTAATCACACGAGTTTGGGACACGAATGCTGTGGGCGAGTTGCCAGGTTTTGGGGTATAAGGGATGTTGTAGACTGACACTGGTGGCTGCAGTCGTGGGCGACCTGGTCAGTTGCCAGTTAAAGTCACACGTCTAGTCATCGCTGAATTGACCTCTCGCTGGTGTTAGTATGTTTGTGGTTGCTTCTGATCACCTGAGCTTAAAGTTAATGATTTTAGATGCTTGCTTGTAACAGTTTGTATTTGGTATTTACTTGTAACATCTTGCTGATGTTTAAGTAAAAGAAGTTTTCACAGATTCATTGGGTTTTGTATTGTCTGTTCGACGGGTCTGAACTTTGGAAACTGTTTGACGGGACGAGGGGCGATTTCAGCACGTCTTACAGTAGCATGAGGACGAGGAAAGCCCAAGGATGGACCCTTGGAGAACTCCAGAGGTGAGGGTGCAGGTGTAGGAAGAGAAGCCGTTGCAAGCGATCATCTGGCTATGATTGGATAGGTAAGAGTGAAACCGAGTGAGGGCAGTCCCACTGCGTTGGACAACGGAGGAGAGGTGTTAACAGGAGGATGGTGTGGTCAGCCGTGTCAAAGATACCATTTGCGACTTTGGTTAGGGCCATTTCGGGGCTGTGGCAGGGACGAAAACCTGAGCTGTGGAAAAGAGGGCACGGATTTATGTGGCAGCAAAATGTTAAAGGACTTCAGAGAGGAAAAGGAGATTGGAAAACTGGAGCAGTAGTTTGCAAGTACAGAGGGCTCGAGGGTGAGTTTTTTGAAGAGTGGGGTGATGGTGGTTTTGAAAGGGAGGCGGACAGTACCTGAGATGAGGGAACCATTTAAATGTCAGCTTGCATGGGGCCCCAGGAAGGGAAGTCGGGTGGTCAGCAGTTTAGTAGGAATGGGGACAAGGCAGCAGGAGGTGGTCTTGCACTATCATAGAATAGTACAGCACAGAAGGAGGCCATTCAGCCCATCGAGTCTGCGCCGGCTCTTTCGAAGAGCAATCCAGTTAGTCCCACTACCCCCCCCCCCCCCACCCCGGCTCTTTCCCCATACCCCTGCAATTTTTTTCTCCTTCCCAAAATTGGATTTGGGAGCGTTTGCATCAACATTACATTATTCAGTTTGCATTGGTGTTGATCTGCCATTCAGCAACACAAACTGTAGGGTGTAATTGGCCACTGTGAGCTGCTACAAGTCACATTAGTTGAAGAGGTTTGGGCTAAAATAGGAAGGAAGACAGTGGTTCAGAACATGCAGAAACATGTCTTATGTTAAGATAATCAGATAATTCAACACTGAAGGAGCGGAAGCATATTTTGAAACTGTTTCTGTTTCCTGAACTCTGCATGAATTTCCCCTCAAATCCTTTAAAAAAAACTGAAACAATATATATTGCTCAAGGGAAGCCTAGATTGTGACTGGTGTTGAGTGCAGTGAGTTTCATTGTGTAAGATATCACCCATTCCACCCCAAGTCTAGTTGTACGATACCGTTTAAATTTAGTTCCTCTGAATGACTAATAACTACATCACCTCAATCTCACTGCAAAAACACTGACTAATCTGCACAGAGAAGACAAGTTTCAGAGTGTTTTCCACCCAGCCCAGTCATCGCTTTGGAGCAATCATCTCAATTTTTTTCCTGTACTGATGAATTTCTAAAAATGAATTATTACTGTTGCCTAAAAAAATTGAGCAATAATTAAACAGGAGTTATTTTGGAACATCGATTGTCTCTACTTTCACTCTGAAATCATTTCTATAAGTAACGAATGCAGGACCAGAACATATTTGTGGAAGAAAAATATCAAATAGACTGTTGATAGACTTAAACATGTCTCAAGTATGAAGTACTCTGAATAAAATATAAATATATGGTTTCAAACCTTCACAAGATAACATCTAGATGATCTTAGTGGGTGGGTTAAGTGATGCAAACAGCTGATCTCGCCCTTGTTTATTAGTCTATAAAGATCTAGTTAAGGACCCACTGAATTTATGATCCAATAGCAAAAGATAAAGGAATTTAATTAAGTTCAACAATTTTATGACCAATATACACTGGAAATGAACCTATTCTTGAGATACTATCTTCAGCAATGGATGATACTGGAGGCTGTTGATTCTAATCTGGAATATGGGATTGAAGATCATCATACATGGAGACAATCCATTTAACTACTCAGTAATTAATTAATGGTTAGATGTAGTTTTAGGTCTGTGATTCTGAAATTAGGAATTCATTCAGAGTTTCACTTCCACTTTTCAGGAGCCCAACAATGAAATCAAGACATTGTTGGTAAAAATGAAGCATTTTTGTCTACTGCTTAGCTTGATATTGGCTCTTTAAACATAGAAACATAGAAGATAGGAGCAGGAGTAGGCCATTCGGCCCCTCGAGCCTGCTCCGCCATTCAATGAGATCATGGCTGATCATCCAAATTCAGTACCCTGTCCCTGCCTTCTCTCCATATCCCTTGATCCCTTTAGCCTTAAGAAGTATATCCAACTCCTTCTTGAATATATTTAATGAATTGGCCTCAACTGCCTTCTTCGGCAGAGAATTCCACAGGTTCACCACTCTCTGGGTGAAGAAATTCCTCCTCATCTCAGTCCTAAATGGCTTACCCCTTATCCTTAGACTGTGACCCCTAGTTCTGGACTCCTCGACCATCGGGAACATCCTTCCAGCATCTAGTCTGTCTAGTCCTGTTAGAATTTTATAAGTTTCGATGAGATCCCCTCTCATTCTTCTAAACTCCAGCGAGTACAAGCCCAATCGACCCAATCTCGCCTCATACGTCATTCCTGCCATCCCAGGTATCAGTCTGGTGAATCTTCGCTGCACTCCTTCCATGGCAAGAACATCCTTCCTCAGATAAGGCGACCAAAACTGCACACAATACTCAAGATGTGATCTCACCAAGGCCCTGTACAACTGCAGCAAGACATCCTTGTTCCTGTACTCAAACCCTCTCGCTACGAAGGCCAACATACCATTTGCCTTCTTAACCGCCTGCTGCACCTGCATGCTTACTTTTAGCAACCGGTGCACAAGGATGCCCAGGTCTCGTTGCACTTCCCCTTCTCCCAATCTATTGCCATTCAGATAATAATCTGCCTTCCTGTTTTTGACACCAAAGTGTATAACCTCGCATTTATCCACGTTATATTGCATCTGCCATGCTTCTGCCCAATCACCCAACCTGTCCAAATCATACTGGAGTTTCTCGGCATCCTCCTCACTGCACACACGCCCACCCAGCTTTGTGTCGTCTGCAAACTTGGAGATATTACATCTAGTTCCCTCATCCAGATTCATTAATATATATTGTGAATAGCTGGGGTCCAAGGACCGATCCCTGCGGTACCCCACTAGTCACTGCCTGCCACTCGGAAAAAGAGCCGTTTAATTCTGTCATGGTACATAAGGGGCTGGATTTTACCAGCCCTGAGGAGGTGGATTTGGAGGTGGGACTGCTGTGAAAATGGGAAAAATTGGGAGCGGGTCCCAACCCGTGCCCAACCTGCCTCCGAACCATCTTCCCAGGAGGCGGGTCCCCGACTCGCGCAGGGACCCGCCTCCTAGCGGCGGGAAGGGAATTAGAGCCAATTATCTGCCTGTTAACAGGTAGTTAACAGGCAGTTAAGAGGCTTTTCCTCATTTTCAGCCTGCTGATGTGAGCTTCCCGACAGTGGGAAACCCCGCCAGGGTCAGCGAGGCGAGCTGTGTGTCTGCTGCAGTGTAAGTGTGCAAATGGCAGCTGCAGAGGTAGTGTGATGGGTGCAATGGTGTACAGGTAAGTATGACAGGTGAGAGAATGCAGTGAGAAATATTTTTATTCTGTTTATATGTATCTGCAGGTGACAAGATTTGATGTTTCTGTGAAGCCTCATCTGATCGGGTGAATTGACAGATGGCTTCTGCAATCTCATATGCAGCTGCCATCTGTTTTCTCCAAAGGAGAGAATCACTGGTGAGCCTGGGTACAAGGGCTCACCTTTGGACAGTGATTGCCAGTGTTTGACAGCACCTCAATGCTGTCAAACACTGACAATTCATCTGTCAAAAAATGATGGGGCCTGTCCCTTTTAAGAAAACCGGCAGCTGAAGTGTCATGCACTGACGTCATCTGACACTAGCTTTCCCTTAAATGGCTGGCAAGCCCGCAAGGCGGGCTTAACAAGGCCAATCAAGGGAAAATCTTCTTCTTCTTAGGCAGTCCCTCGGAACTGAGGATGACTTGCTTCCACAGTAAAAATGAGCTCGCAGGTGGCTGATGAGTCCAATGCGGGACCTACAGTCTCTGTCACAGGTGGGGCAGATGGTGGTTCAAGGGGCGGGTGGGTGGGGTGCTTGGGTTGACGTGCGCTCCTTGCGCTGCTTGCGCTTGGCTTCCGCTTGCTCCCGACGAAGAGACTTGAGGTGTTCGGCGCCTTCCCGGATGCTTCTCCTCCACTTTGTGCGGTCTTGGGCCAGGGATTCCCAGGTGTCGATGGGGATGTTGCACTTTTTCAAGGAGGCTTTGAGGGTGTCCTTGAAGCATTTCCTCTGCCCACTGGGGCTCTCTTGCCATACCGGAGCTCCGAGTAGAGCGCTTGTTTTGGGAGTCTCGTATCAGGCATGCGGACAATGTGACCCGTCCATTGGAGCTGATTGAGCGTGGTCAGAGCTTCGATGCTGGGGATGTTGGCCTGAGCAAGAACACTGATATTGGTGCGCCTATCCTGCCAATGGATTTGCAGGATCTTGCGGAGGCAGCGTTGGTGGTACCTCTCCAGTGCTTTGAGGTACCTGCTGTACATGGTCCATGTCTCTGAGGCATACAGCAGGGCAGGTATCACTGCTGCCCTGTAGACCACGAGCTTAGTGCCGGGTTTGAGGTCCTGGTCTTCAAACACTCTCTTCCTCAGGCGACCGAAGGCTGCACTGGCACACTGAAGGCAGTGTTGGACTTCGTCGTCAACGTCTGCCCTTGTTGACAGTAGGCTCCTGAGGTATGGAAAGTTGTCCACGTTGTCCAAGGCCTTGTCGTGGATTTTGATAATCGGGGGGCAGCACTGTGTGGCGGGGGCAGGCTGGTAGAGGACCTTTGTCTTACGGATGTTTAGTGTAAGGCCCATGCTCTCGTATGCTTCGGTGAAGGTGTTTACAATGATTTGGAGTTTGACCTCCGAGTGAGCGCAGATGCAAGCATCGTCTGCATACTGTAATTCGACGACAGAGAATGGGACGACCTTGGATCGGGACTAGAGGCGTCGGAGGTTGAACAGTTTCCCGTTTGTTCTGTAAATTAGCTCCACTCCAGTGGGGAGCTTACTGAGGGTGAGATGGAGCATTGCAGCAAGGGAAAATAGCGTCTGTTCATCAGACATGGCTGGGGGCGGAACTAAAACCTGGAAACCAGCAGACCCGCTCCCAACTCATCTCAGCTGGCAAAATCCAGCCCAAGGTATTTAAAAACCAGCTTCACTCACACCAAAGATGTCCCAGTTTAACTAATAGCATTATGGGAGCACCTTCACCACAAGGACTGTAGCGGTTCAAGAAGAAGACCCACCATCATCTTCTCAAAGGCAATGAATGCTGACCTTGCCAGCGATGCCCACATCCTAAGAATGAATATAGAAAACTCAATACATTGTTGTAATAATTTATTGGTTGTTGCTAGGCAGTTTGCTTCAGGTTGGAGCCAAGTCACTCAATTCAAATACAAACATGCTGAGTGATTTTTGTTCAAGTATGTGTATAATTGGCATATTTTTAAATTGGAAGTCAGTTACTGTTTTAAAAAGCTTTATCAGCCTAACCCTGTTCAACTCAATGAGTCTATCTTGGGCTTTCAACAAACAAGAGGCTTTCTGTAATCTGCAAAGTGAATTAGTCTAAAATTTTCAAAGTGTATTAGTTAGCCAGACACTTATTTAATTGATTAAAATATTTAAAAAATATTAAAATTTGAGGTAAGTTAATTCAAATTTAGCTTAGTATATGAACTATGAATTTTTTGTTTCTACTGTAATGAGCAGGAGATTAAGCTTCATTACTTTAACTATATATGTTAGAATCATAGAATCATACCGCATAGAGGGAGGCCATTTTGCCATCGTGTCAGTTCCGACTCTTTGAAAGAGCCATCTAATTAGTCTCACTTCCCTGTTCTTTCCCCATAGCCCTGCAAGTTTTTCCTTTTCAAGTATATATCCAATTCCCTTTTGAAAGTTACTGTTGAATCTTTCAGGCAGTGCATTTCAGATCATAATAACTCGCTGCGGAAATTTTTTTATCCTCATCTCCCCTCTGGTCCTATTGCCAATGATCTTAAACCTGTGTCCTCTGGTTACTGACCCTCCTGCCAGTGGAAACAATTTATCCTTATTTACTTTATCAAAACCCTTTATGTTATATTATTGCTTTTTATTCATTTGTTCTAATACTGTTTAATAAATTGGTTTGCCTGTTAAAACTTAAAACAGAATCATGTATAGTGTTATTCTGTCATCTCTCTATGACTAGGAGAATCCTGCCAAGGCATATTATAGAACCGGTAGCTAAAGTAATCAAAAAAATAATTCTCTGTTTATTATCCTGAGTACTCTATGAAACTTACCTAAATACCAGTTCAAGTGAAGATACTCTCGAGGGCACAGGGAGGATTGATAGCTATGAGAGTTGTCTGAAATATGGAAGCTAAAACTATCAAGAGTAAAAAAGAATAAAAGACACCCAAAAATATAAGCTTGTGAACAAGGAGAAAAAGGTTGGTGCAGTAATGACATTATATCCACGAATGTTTTTACAGCAAAATTTGTTAATAATTCTAGCATTTATTAAATGTGATAGAGGATCTAATCTAGTAGTGCAATTTTAATATTTCACAATCCTTTATTTTTACTGGGTTTGTTATGTATTGTGTGTTCTATTGTGTGTTCTCCTCCCACCTGTGGTGGCGCTGTCACAGGAGATAAATGGTTGGGTGTTCTCTGTTAAGTTTAGCTCTCTTTGTTCGGAACTTTCCAGAACTTCCTTTCCTTCCAATAAAGCACTTCATGTTTGAATCTCTGTGTTCTGAGTCCTAAATTGTGTCTAGGTAGAAAGGTACCGACACAACAGGGTTAAGATTTTACAATGTGGCATCCTTGGTCCTTTCTAAGCTGATTAATTGAAGAAGTAATTGTATTTGGCACCCGCCACAAACTCCGTTCCATAGCTACCGATTCCGTCTCCCTCCATGGCCACTGTTTGAGGCTGAACCAAACTACTCGCAGCCTCAGCATAGTATTTGACCCCAAACTGAGCCAGTGACGCCCACATCCCAGGAATGAATATCAAAAAAACCTCAGCCTGAAACCCTCTGGTCGAGTGAACAGACTCCTAGAGAAATTTAAATGATAGCTGATTGATATCTATTGAGAAGGGGGATTGAGTACTCACTGCTTGTTTTGGGGTGGGGGAAGGAGAGGGAAGGTAAAGCAAGGAATGTATTGACCATTAGTGTAGGGGGATCAACACGTGGTAGTTGGGGGGAAGGAAGCACCCGATAAAATAAACATACGTGGGCTGTGGACGGAGTGGGTTTGATGCTCTTGAAAAGCCTTCCCTCACTCTGGACTTTCAAATGTTCCTATGATTTGTGACGATGATCCGACCTCATAATGGCTGTAGGACGCCCTGAGTTTTACAAAACTTCTTGGTAATATTGATGTATTTAAAACAACAACAACAGTTTAAATGTGCCTAGGACGAGCCTGGGAAGTGTTTAAACCCTCAAGAAGACAGAAACTAACTTTACCAAAATCTAAAAAAAAGAGTAAATACTGCAGATGCTGGAGATCTGAAATAGGGAAGGATCCTCTATCGGTACATGGTCGGCGGGGTGGCCCGCCCCCCTGGGATCTACCCACCTTTCTCAGACCACGGGAGCCTTCTCATCTTTGCCAGATTTGTCATGCTTCCCTCCCCTTCTGCTAGTCCGCTGCAACCATTTACACCTCCTCGGGACCCATCTTGTGTTTCTCTACCTGTCCCGTTACCATCCCCTTTTCTCCCTTCCACCATCAGTTGTCCTTTAGTCA
Organism: Somniosus microcephalus; assembly: GCF_052327205.1. Taxonomy (NCBI): domain Eukaryota; kingdom Metazoa; phylum Chordata; class Chondrichthyes; order Squaliformes; family Somniosidae; genus Somniosus; species Somniosus microcephalus. Next base: position 27,662,394 of record NC_140993.1, on the reverse strand, counting down.
CTCCTACCCACCCCATCACAGATCTTCCCCTTTGTTCCTTCATCCCGCCCCCTTCCCCAACTCTGCACTTGCTTAAAAGCTGTTAAATATCGAACATCTTCCAGTTAAATCTCCATAACATTATCCAGGAGAAAGGTGCGTCGAGGACTGGGGTAGGCAAATAGCACGAGAGTAAAGAATCGTTCAGAATTAGGAGGGATCAGGCAGGGGGGCAAATGAAAGGCAGTCTAAGATGGGTTTGGAGTGCATGTACATAAATGCACATATCGTGGTAAATAAGGTTGGTGAGCTGGAGGCACATGGGACTACAACATTGTGGCAATAACAGAGACCGGGCTCAAAGAAGGGGAAGATTGTGAACTACATATTCCTGGCTACAAGGTATTCGGGAAGGATGTTCAACATACAGTAGCGAACCAAGCTGAATATAGAAAGTATAGAGGAAATCTAAAAAAAGGGAATAAGGGGTGCAAAGAGAAAGTATGAGAATAGATTAGCAGCTAACATAAATGGGAACCCAAAAGTCTTTTATAAACACAAATATTAAAAGGGTAGTTGAAGGAAGGGTGGGGCCGATTGGGGACCAAAAAGGAGATCATCTTGTAGAGGCGGAGGGCATAGCTGAGGTACTAAATGAGTACTTTGCATCTGTCTTCACTAGAGAAGAGGATGCTGCCAATGTCTTCTCTTCTTAGGCAGTCCCTCGGGACCGAAGATGACTTGCTTCCACACTAAAAATGAGTTCTCAGGTGACTGATGAGTCCAATGCGGGACCTACAGTCTCTGTCACGGTGGTTGAAGGGGCGGGTGGGTGGGGTGCTTGGGTTGACGTGGGCTCCTTCCGCTGTTTGCGCTTGGCTTCCACTTGCTCCCAGTGAAGAGACGCGAGGTGTTCGGCGCCTTCCCGGATGCTTCTCCTCCACTTTGTGCGGTCTTGGGCCAGGGATTCCCAGGTGTCGGTGGGGATGTTGCACTTTTTCAAGGAGGCTTTGAGGGTGTCCTTAAAGCATTTCCTCTGCCCACCTGGGGCTCTCTTGCCGTGTCGGAGCTCCGAGTAGAACGCTTGCTTTGGGAGTCTCGTATCGGGCATGCAGACAATGTGACCCGTTCATCGGAGCTGATCGAGCGTGGTCAAAGCTTCGAAGCTGGGGATGTTGGCCTGAGCAAGAACACTGACGTTGGTGCGCCTATCCTGCCAATGGATTTGCAGGATCTTGCAGAGGCAGCGTTGGTGGTAGATCTGCAGTGCTTTGAGGTGCCTGCTGCCAATGTAATAGTAAAGGAAGAGGTAGTGGCGATATTGGATATGTTAAAAATAGATAGAGGAGGTACTTAAAAGGTTGGCAGTCCTCAAAGTAGAAAAGTCACCTGGTCTGGATGGGATGCATCCTAGCTTAATGACGGAAGTAAAATTGGAGATAGCGGAAACTCTGGTCACAATTTTCCAATCCTCCTTGGATATGGGAGAGGTGCCAGAGGACTGGAGGCTTGCCAATGTTATAACCCTGATTAAAAAATTGGAGAGAGATAAACTCTGCAACTACAGGCCAGTCAGCCTAATGTCGGCGGTGGGGAAACTTTTAGAAACAATAATCTGGGACAAAATTAATTGCCATTTGGAAAAGTATGGACTAATAATTGAAAGTCAGCATGGATTTGTTAAAGGCAAATCGTGTTTGACTAACTTGATCGAGTTTTTTGACGAAATAATGGAGAGGGTTGATGAGGGTAGTACGGTTGATGTTATGTATATGGACTTTCAAAAGGTATTTGACCAAGTACCACATAATAGGCTTGTTAGCAAAATTAAAGCCCATGGGATTAAATGGACAGTGGCAGCATGGATACAAAATTGGCTAAGGGTCAGAAACCAGAGAGTTGTGGTGAACGGTTATTTATCAGACTGATGGGTGGTATATAGTGGTGTTCCCCAGGGGTTGGTATCAGGACCACTGCATTTTCTGATATACATTGATGACCTGAACTGGGGTATACAGAGCATAATTTCAAAGTTTGCAGGTGATATGACACTCGGAAATGTAGTAAACAATGAGGAGGATAGCAACAAATTTTAGGAGGACATAGACAGACTGGTGAAATGGGCAGACACGTGGCAGATGAAATTTAGCGCAGAGAAGTGTGAAGTGATACTTTTGGTAGGAAGAATGAGGAGAGGCAATATGAAGGGGGTGCAGGAACAGAGAGACCTGGGGGTGTATGAACACAAATCTTTGAAGGTGGCAGGACAAGTTGAGAAGGCACATGGGATCCTTGGCTTTATTGATAGAGGAATAGAGTACAAAAGCAAGGAAGTTATGCTAAACCTTAATAAAACACTGGTTAGGCTCCAGCTGGAGAATTGTGTTCAATTCTGGGCTCCACACTTTAGGAAGATTGTCAAGACCTTGGAGAGGGTGCAGAAGAGGTTTACTAGAATGGTACCAGGGTTGAGGGACTTCAGTTATGTGGAGAGACTGGAGAAGCTGGGGTTGTTCTCCTTCAAGCAGAAAAGGCTAAGAGAAGATTTGATAGAGGTGTTCAAAGTCATGAATAGTTTTGGTGTGGAGATGCCGGTGTTGGACTGGGGTGGACAAATGTAAGAAGTCGCACAACACCAGGTTATAGTCCAACAGTTTTATTTGAAATCACAAGCTTTCGGAGCGCTGCTCCTTCATCAGGTGAAGTGGAGAGATGCAGAAAGACACAGCTTATATAGTCAGAGAATAATGCCAGATGATTACAGGTAATCTTTCTAACTGCCATTTATCACACCTCGGCAGAGAGATAATCACCTTTGATTGCTGTGATTATCTTTCTGCCGAGGTGTGATAAATGGCAGTTAGAAAGATTACCTGTAATCATCTGGCATTATTCTCTGACTATATAAGCTGTGTCTTTCTGCATCTCTCCACTTCACCTGATGAAGGAGCAGCGCTCCGAAAGCTTGTGATTTCAAATAAAACTGTTGGACTATAACCCGGTGTTGTGCGACTTCTTACATGAATAGTTTTGACAGAGTAAATAAGGAGAAACCGTTTCCAGTGGCAGAAGGGTCGGTAACCAGAGGACACAGATTTAAGGTGATTGGCAAAAGAACCAGAGACCACATGAGGAAACATTTTTTTTACACAGCGAGTTGTTGTGATCTGCCTGAAAGGATGGTGGAAGCAGATTCAATAGTAACTTTCAAAAGGGAATTTGATACATACTTGAAGGGAAAAATATTACAGGGCTTTGGGGGAAAGAGCAGGGATTAATTGGAGAGCTCTACCAAAGAGCTGGCACAGGCATGATGGGCTGAATGGCCTCCTTCTGTGTTGTATCATTCTATGATTCTGCTGAAACGTTATCGGCCTGAAATGTCTCTGTTTCTCTCTCCGCAGATGCTGCCTGATCTGGTGAATGTTTCCAGCAATGTCTGTTTTTATTTACCAAGATCTATTTGTTATGGTTCTTTTTAAAACTGCAGGCACTTCGTTCTCAACACTTTTTTAAAAACTCATTTCATGAGTATAAACATGTGGAAATGGTGGATTGCGACTGTCTTTCGGTGCTGTAAGTTTCATCCCATAGCGTAATACATGTTTTTTCCTGGCAAATCGCTTTGCTTTCAGTCTGACTGTACCAAAGCCTGTTCAGATCTGTCAACAGAAGACGTCAGGAGCGAGGTTTATGATCAAAAGCGAACCAATTTAACGGTACGGAGCTGTGTTACATTATAGGGGCGAGATACACAGGGCTGGCCTTAGGGAAAATGGTGCCCTGGGCGAATTTGTATTCTGGCCGCCCTTTCTTTGAGTTTAAGTATGTAGTTTATTAACAGAAGTTTCAGAAATAAAGCTGTAATCTCAAAAGTTTTTTTTATCATTTTATATAATAAACGATATAAGTCATAAAAAATAACATTATAGCTAAGGGACAAATAAACTAAACATTAAATTAAACACTAAACTAATAAATAACAATAACAAATAGAAAACTTTGTTCACCAAGATATTTTGAGCCACATCAAAAAAGAAAGACTTGCATTTCTATAGCGCCTTTCACAACCTCAGGATATCCCAAAGCGCTTTACAGCCAATGAAGCACTTTTTGAAGTCTAGTCACTGGTTTAATGTAGGAAACACAGAAGCCAATTTGTGCACAGCAAGCGCCCACAAACAACAATGCGATAATGACCAGATAATGTTTTTTTTAGTGTTAATTGACAGATAAATTATGGCCAGGACACCAGGGATAACTCCCCCTGCTTTTTTCAAACCCATGCCATGGGATCTGAGAGGCGGGGCCCTCGGTTTAACATCTCATCCGAAAGACGGCACCTTCGACAGTGCAGCACTCCCTCAGTACTGCCCTGGAGTGTCAGCCTAGATTTTGTGCTCAAGTCTCTGGAGTGGGACTTGAACCCATGACCTTCCTGACTCAGAGGTGAGAGGGTGTTACCCACTGAGCCAGGGCTGACACTGTTAGATAGACAGGATGGGCAGCGAAGATAGCCTGTAATCTCCCATGGTCGATCGCAAATGTCTTTGTATGAGCTTCAAACGTGGAGAGGCTCCGTTCGCTGCTCGCCACCGATACAGGCATGGTTAGCAGGATCCTGAATGCGATCCACGTGTTTGGGAACTTGCTCTTGAAACGTGAAGTTTGCTCTTCTTGAGGAGCGCTGCAGTGCAGTGGAAGCAGACTTTGGAGAGGGCCAAGTTCTTCTCAGAGGTCAGACCCTCTTGACCACAGCACCCCCTGACCACGGCGCCCCCCTGACCACGGTGCCCCCTGACCACGGCGCCCCCCTGACCACGGCGCCCCCCTGACCACGGCGGCCCCTGACCACGGCACCCCCCTGACCACGGCGGCCCCCGACCACGGCACCCCCCGACCACGGCGGCCCCCGACCACGGTGCCCCCTGACCACGGCGGCCCCCGACCACGGTGGCCCCCGACCTGACCACGGCGCCCCCTAACCACGGCGGCCCCTGACCACGGCGGCCCCTGACCACGGCGGCCCCTGACCACGGCGCCCCCTGACCACGGCGCCCCTGACCACGGCGCCCCCTGACCACGGCACCCCCCTGACCACAGTGTCCCCATACCACGGCGCTCCCTGACCACGGTGCCCCCTGACCACAGTGTCCCCATACCACGGCGCTCCCTGACCACGGTGCCACCTCACCACGGCGCCCTGGGCGGTAGCCAATGTTCCCTTTAAGCTGCGCGGCTGCACAGCGCTCTGGAGCTCCCGCGCAGCTGGCTCATCGGCTTTTAAATGGGAAAAAGAACGTACCTGCGCGGAATTCTGAATGGCCAGCGCGGTCCCCCCCCCCAACCCAAAAAAAAAGTGAACAAGGCCAGCCCTGGAGATACATGAACATGGGAACACCACCACCTCCAAGTTCCCCTCCAAGTCACACACCATCCTGACTTGGAAGTATATCGCCATTTCTTCATCATAGCTGGGTCAAAATCCTGAAACTCCCTCCCTGACAGTACTGTGGGAGTACCGTCACCACACGGGCTGCAGCGGTTCAAGAAGGCAGCTCACCACCACCTTCTCGAGGGCAATTAGTGATGGGCAATAAATGCTGGCCTTGCCAGACATCCACATCCCACCGAACGAATAAAAAAGTCACATTTTTTTAAAACAAAAACGAACCAATCTCACTCCAAATGAATGAGATTGACAGCTCTGCTTTTTGTTTAAAAAATATATACATTTTAACGCTCTGTAACAAAGCAATGAATCGAAGCAGAGCTGAGCCCAGAACAAGGAAGCCCCGTTCCTTTTTGCACTCGGTGTTGTTTTGTGTGAAGGGCCGGGAGATCCTTGGGGGATTCCCCTATGTGGGAGTAACAAGCAGCGAAACTTCTCTGAGAGGGGCTGGCTCTTTCACTCCCAGTGAACTGGCTGGCAGTTAAAAGAGGGAGCAGTCTTCTCCTTTCAACCTCAATAGAATGAGCCTCAATGGAGGGTCAAGGGCTCGAGGTGTTTCCCATCTGAAGTCTCAGCGGTCTGGCAGTGAAGTGGGATCGGGCGGGATGGCACAGTCCGGTAAGACAGTTCTTAATCTTCTAGTCCAGTCGGGGCGAGAAGGACCTGGCAGTGAGGCTGGTGGTCTTGTTCCTGGGGTGAAGTGTTCACACTCAGCGCTGCTCCAGTAGTCAGACCAGCAGAAGGGGAGGGAAATGATTTCAACAAAAAAGATTGTTTGGGATCCTGTTGTTAAGATATTGCCTAAGAGAAAAGTGTCGGATCTGTCGGCAGGAAGCCAAGCAAAATATCAAATGGATCAGAACTTTTCGGAAAACCAAATATTTATTGTGAAGCCTTTCTGGAGTTTGTCCTTGGGTTTTATTTTTTGGGGGCTTACATTGGAGGAGGGGGAGTGGGATAAATCTTCTGGTGTCCCCAGGCGTTTTTAATGGCGAGCTGGTGACTGCAGACAGTTCTGCCGCTGTGTACAGAGTCAGGTGCTTCGGGAAGACGTCAAGGCTCCACTCCCTTCTGTATTACTGGAGTGCTGGTGGAGTTAAAAATCACAATCCCGCTGCCATCAAAAAGTGACTTGTTAAAATGCACTCTTTTCTCCAATCGAAAATAAGTGATATTATCAATAAAGTGTTGCTAGATTTTTTTTTCACCCCCTTCACTATGAGCAGTTGTAAAATGTGGCTCATGTGTCCGGCAGACAGACAGGATAATTATGAGGCTTTGAGACTAATCTGTGAACTACAGCAGTTAAAGAAAAACTTACATTTATAGAGCGCCTTTCACGACCTCAGGACGTCCCAAAGCGCTTTACAGCCACAAAGTACTTTTTTTTGGAGTGTAGTCACTGTTGTAATGTAGGAAATGCAGCGGCCGATTGGCGCACAGCAAGCTCCCACAAACAGCAATGTGATAAATGACCAGATAATCTGTTTTTATAGTGATGTTGATTGAGGGATAAATATTGGCTGGGACACCGTGGATAACTCCCCTGCTCTTCTGCGAAATAGTGCTTTACGTCCACCTGAGAGAGCAGACGGGGACCTCGGTTTAACGTCTCATCCGAAAGACGGCACCTCCGACAGTGCAGCACTCCCTCAGCACTGCACCGGGAGTGTGAACCTGGAATTTTGTGCTCAAGTCTCTGGACCATTTACTTGCTTTTTGTTTATGGTTCCCCAGAGACATTGTCTCCCTGCACCTCAAATTTTAAATTTTCATTCTCATTTTCAAATCCCTTCATGGCCTCGCCCCTCCATAACTCTGTAATGTTATCCAGCCCAACCACCCTCTGAGAACTCTGTGTTCCTGGCCTTGTGCATCCCCCACTCCCTTCGCCCCACCATTGGCAGCAGTGCCTTCAGTCATCTAGGCCTCAAAGCTATGGAATTCTCTTTCTAAACATCTCTGCCTTTCCAACTCCCTCTCTTCCTTTAGGCCCCTCCTAAAAACCCATCTCTTTGACCAAGCTTTTCGCCATTCCTCCTAATATCTCCTTCTTTGGCTCGGTGTTGATTTTTGTCTGATTACGTTGCTGTAAAGCACCTTGGGACGTTTTTCTATGTTATTTTTCGGTGTCCTGACCAATATTTATCCCTCAATCAAGATCACTAAAAACAGATTATCTGGTCATTATCACATTGCTGTTTGTGGGAGCTTGCTGTGTGTGAATTGGCTGCTGCGTTTTCTACATTATAACAGTGACTCCACTTCACAAGTACTTCATTGGCTGTAAATCGCTTTGGGACGTCCTGTGGTTGTGAAAGGTGCTATATAAATGCAAGTCTTTCTTTTTTTAAAGGCACTACATAAACACAAGTTGTTGTTGTTGATCCTAGTGTTAAAGATCTGAGTTATGAGAAACTCTGATATTTTTCTACGCTAAAGGCATTAGTAAGGCAAGGTGTTGTTGCAGTAAAGAGAGAAAATGAAGAAGGTATAGCTTGGTAGGATAATGCTCTTAAAAAGAAAATGGTAGCTTATTAGTTGGAAGGGTGATTATTTTTATAACACACTGTTGAGGTACTAGTGAAACTTTTCATGCAGATGGAGTTTGAGAGCAGCTCTACCACTCATGATGCATTGACACATGTGGAGATTACCGCTCCACCCTTTTTTTCATTCATTCACGGGATATGGATGTCACTTCCCTAATTGCCCTTGAGAAGGTGGTGGTGAGCCACCTGAGTAGCTTGCTGGGCCATTTCAGAGGACAGTCAACCACATTGCTGTGGATTTGGAGCCACATATCAGCCAAACCAGATAAGAACAGCAGATTTCCTTCCCTAAAGGACATTAGTGAATCAAATGGGTTTTTATGTCAGTCCAGTAGAATTCATGGTCACCATTACTGATACTAGCTTTTCATTCCAGATTTATTTAATTGAATTTAAATTCCCCAGCTGCTGTGGTGGGATTTGAATTCATGTCACTGGGTTATTAGTCCAGGCCTTTGGATTACTAGCCATTAGCATAACCACTATGCTACTGTACCTACTGTACCCCTATATGCTACCATTCCCCAGCCCTTGTGAATTTCAAGTTTGGCCTTATTACTCAATTGACGGCCTGTCAATTTGTCAATGCAATGGACTTTCAAGTCCATTTTCCACTCAATTAAGAAGGTAATTGATATAATGATTCCAGGCAATGGTCATTGTATTTGTATATCCTCATACTTGGTAGCATCCTAGTGGAGCCCAATACAGCAGAGGCCCTAAGGTGTTATATAGGATCATCAATACCTCTTGGTTTTTATATTCTGCACCTTTTGTGATAAAACTTAGAATCATAGAACCTTACAGCACAGAAGGAGGCCATTCAGCCCATTGTACCTGTGCCGGCTCTTTGAAAGAGCTCTCCAATTAGTCCCACTTATTTATCCAATTCCCTTTTAAAAGTTATTATTGAATCTGCTTCCACCATCCGCTCAGGCAGCTCATTCCAGATCATAACTCGCTGCATAAAAAAAAAAATCTCCTCATCTCCTCCCTGGCTCTTTTACCAATTACCTTAAATCTGTGTCCTCTGGTTACCGACCCTCCTGCCAGTGGAATAATTTCTCCTTATTCACTCTATCAAAACCCCTCATGATTTTGAACGCCTCTATTAAATCTCCCCTAAACTTTCTCCTTCTGTTAATAAAATCTAGAATTCCATGTGTGATGCCATCCTCGCTGAAGGATTAGCAATTTTGATATAATCACGGTCAGTTTATAAAGTGCTGACCTGAAGAATGCAGTTGATTACTTTATTTACACGGTCACTGTATTTATATAGAGGATAATGGATACAGTCTAGGGTTCAGGTGACATGCTAAAGCATAAGACTTGAATGAATTACATAAGAACATAAGAAAGTATGGAATAAGCTAAGGCTATTTGATTCATTAAGCCCACTTCTTCTGCAGACCATACACCATTCATCCTATCATGAACTCCATCCAACCTATTTAATCTCCTTTTTGCACAGCTAGTTTTTGCACACATACATAAGTGTGAGGTAGTACATTTTGGTAGGAAGAATAAAGAGTTCACATACTCCTTTGAAAATAAGTGTTTAAATGGGCTAGAAGAGCAAAGGGATCTAGAGGTGCAGATACACAAATCACTAAAAGTAGCGACACAGGCTAATAAGGCCATAAAAAAGCAAACAAACCACTGGGGTTCATTTCTAGAGGGATAGAATTGAAAAGGAGAGAAGGTATGTTAAACTTGTATCGAGCCTTAGTTAGACCACACTTGGAGTACGGTGCACAGCTCTGGTCTCCATATTATAAAATGGACACTGGAGAAGGTGCAAAACAAAATTACTAGAACGATACCAGAACTGAGAGGTTATACCTATCAGGAAAGATTGATCAGGCTGGGGCTTTTTTACCTAGAAAAGAGAAGACTGAGAGGTGACCTAATAGAGGTCTTTAAGATTATGAAAGGGTTTGATAGGGTAGACGTAGAGAAGAGGTTTCCACTTGTGGGGGAGACCAGAACTAGGGGCCATAAATATAAGACAGTCACTAATAAATCCAATAGGGAATTCAGGAGAAACCTCTTTACCCAGAGAGTGGCGAGAGTGTGGAACTCGCTACCACAAGGAGTAGTTGAGGCCAATAGCACAGATGCATTTAAGGGAAAACTAGATAAGCACATGAGGGAGGAAGGAACAGTAGGATATATTGATGGGGTTAGATGATGAAGGGTGGGAGGAGGCTCGTGTGCAGTATAAACACCGACATGGATCTATTGGGCTGAATGGCCTGTTTCTGTGCTGTATAGACTTTGTAATAGTTGCTTATTCACAAAGCTAATGTATCTAAACACCCGAATTTCATACCTGTCCCCACCAATTTAATGTTCAGCTCTCGTCTACTGCACGGCACAAGTAACACCTTTGCCCCAGCAACACAGGAAGATTGTTACAGTGTTATATTGGTCATCAGAGCCCTCAAATTAAATTACCATGTAAATAGTCACTGAATGAATGCCTATCCCTGAAACTTCCTCCAGCACTCCGAGATCTCAGCGCTTCTCCAGTCCTGGTCTCTTGCACATCCCCGATTTTATTCGCTCCACCATTGGTGGCCGTGCCTTCAGCTGTCAAGACCCTAAGCTCTGGAATTCCCTCCCTAAACCTCTCCGCGTCTCTACCTCTCTTTCCTCCATTAAGACACTCCTTAAAACCTACCTCTTTGTCCGAATATCTCCTTATGTGGCTCGGTGTCAAATTTTGTTTGATTACGCTCCTGTGAAGCGTCTTGGGACGTTTTACTATGTTAAAGGCGCTACATAAATGCAAGTTGTTGTTGTTTTAAATATATAATTTGTTTTTCCTATACAATGATTTATATTTTTTTAAGCTAATGAACTGTACTTTCTGTTTGTGATTGATAGATTTGCGTAGACATTACTACAAGCTCGGTACGTCAATGTCCCCTGCAGTGGTAGAGCAGATCACTCATTTCCTGTATAGCACGCGGATTCTCAACCAATATGAGCTTAGTGTCATCGGCTCCAAGTCTGAAATGCTTTCAAAGGCATCCGAGCTACTGTCCGCTGTCATCCGAAAAGGGCAGAAAGCCTGTGGCATCTTCTTCCAGGCGCTTAAAATGTGTGATCCGCATCTGAGCGAACAAATAGTTGGAAAGCAAGGTAAATATTGTGCTTGCTGACATCAGTCCTTTTGTTCAGATTCTGTTCCTCCACCCTTTCCAAGTTATGATTTGAGTATCTGTTATTTTGCCCCTTTAGCTTCCTTCTTTTCGCTTTTCCAACTTTGCTAGCATGCTTGCCTAGCTTTTATTTTTCCAGTTCTGCTGAATGGTGCACATCCAAAACGTTGACTTGTCCTTTCTCTTTACTATTGCTGACTGGCCTGCTGTGTGTTACTAGCATTCTCAGCTTTTATTTCACGTTTTCTTTAATGAGGTGCCCACAACTGTATGTAATGCTCCAACAGCAGACTCATCGAGGTCTTGTACAAGTTCAACATTATTTCCTTGCTTTTGTATTCTATGTTCTTCCTTACCTTTGTTGTCTCCTCCAGCCCTGGGTCCCACTCTCTGGAATTCTCTCCCCTAAACCACTCCACCTCCCTCTCCTCCTTTAAGACCCATATCTTTGACCAAGTCACCTCTCCTAATCTTTGCCTCTTTTTCCCAGCTCTGTTTTGCATCACACATCTGGGATGCATTTCTACATTAACTGCACTATATAAATGCTACTTGTTGCTGTGCTATATAGATAAATGATCTTGACTTATGAACTGAGGGGACAATATTGAAATCTATTGCTGATGCCAAATGGGGGAGACAGGGTGGGGGAATTGTGGCACAGATTGTGAAAGAAAATAGGAAGGCATAGATAGGCTAGCAGGATGGGGAAATAGATGGCACGTGCCGTTCAATGTAAAATAATAAAGAAAGAAAATACAGGGAAAGGAAATAAATCTTCAATGGTAAGATTCTAAATGGAGTAAAAGAGCAAAGAGGCTTTGGTGTGAAGATACAGGATTCTTTAAAGCTTACACCACAAGTGGACGAGGCCATAACAAAATATAAATATGAATATACGAACGACCATGGAGAGCAAAATGAACAGCTGGTCCATCGCGCCTGCCCTTTACAACACCCAATACCCGCCGACAGCCATGTGATCTCCTGGGAGAGACAAAAAAACTGATTAAAAAAAACCCAAAGCCAATTTCGTTGGGGGGGAATTTCCTCTCCGACATCCTTAGGTGATCAAAACTAGTTCAGGAGAACACACTGACCCTGATTTATATTAGTTAGTATTCCACCTACCTTTTGTATGCCACAATTTCCGTCCCAGCCAGGAACTGGTCTAGCTCTCTTTTGAAGGCATGCAGCGAATCCGCACTCATTGCATGAGCTGGCAGCTGGCTCCGTAAACCAACTGTTAGCTGGGAAAAGAAGAACCTTCTGACGTCCAACCTAGTTCTACCCGTACGCAACTTAAACGCATGTCTGCTGGTCCTTCCTAACCTATCTAATTGGAAGAATCGATCTAGCCTAGTCCCTTTATTATTTTAAACACCTCTATCAGATCCTCTCGGGGTCCACGCCTTTCTAATGTATTTAGAGACAGCTTTTTAAGCCTATCGGGCTAACTAAGATGCTTTAAGATGGGTATCATTCTAATGAGCTTTCTCTGAACCTTTTACAATGCTTTTATATCACCCACCATGTAAGGGCTCCAAAACTGGAGATAGAGGCCTAACCAAAGTCTTAAAGGACAAAATGGTGTGTTTTATTTTATGCTGAATCATTCTGTCGCTGCAACCTAATATTCTTACAAAAGCAAAATACTGCGGATGCTGGAAATCTGAAATAAGAACAGAAAATGTTGGAGACACTCAGCAGGTCAGGCAGCATCTGTGGAGAGAGAAACAGAGTTAACGTTTCACGTCGATGACCCTTCGTCAGAACTGGAAAAAGTTAGAGATGTAACAGATTTTAAGCAAGTGCGGGGGCAGGGAAAGGGGGGAGGGGAGGAAAGAACAAAAGGGAAGGTCCGTGATAGGGTGGAGGTCAGGAGAGATTAAATAACAAAAGGTACGATAGTACAAAGCAATATTCTATTTGCTTTGCCTGTCGCTTCATGGCACTGGTCATGAACCTTAAGGGCATTATGTACAATTATACCAAGATCTCGTTCCTTCTCAACAGACCTCAGTACTTTACCCTGTAGAGTATAAGTATATTTAGCATTGATCTTGCCACATACATCACGCTACATTTATAGCACAGATTGTGAAAGAAAATAGGAAGGCATAGATAGGCTAGCAGCACGGGGAAATAGATGGCATGTGTAAAATAATAAAGAGAGAAAAAACAGGGAAAGGAAATAAATCTTCAATGGTAAGATTCTAAATGGAGTAAAAGAGCAAAGCGGCTTTGGTGTGAAGATACAGAATTCTTTAAAGATTACACCACAAGTGGATGAGGCCATAAAAAAATATAAATATGAATATACGAACGCCCCCATTGCCTGAAGATTTGCCTGGAGAGGTTTATTCTCATCTACTTTCCTAACACTTGCACAGGTCATTGGCTAACATGCAGACTGTTCCCCCAACAGTTATATCTAGATCATTAATGAAGATAGTGAAAAGCAACAGTCCTAACTCTGATCCCTGTGGGAGATCGCTGGTAACTTGTCTCCAAGCAGGTCCGCAATCCATCGATAACCACTTTCTGCCTATGGGAATCCAGCCAGTTTTTAATCGACGATAATAACATCCCACCAATTCCTCAAAATAGTATCTAGAGGCATAACGTACAAAAAACAAGGAAGTAATGTTAAACTTGTGCAAGGCCTTAGTCTTCAGGTGCACTATTATGTACAGTTGTGGGCACCTCATTAAAGGAAGGGTATAAAAGCAATGGAAAAGGTGTAGTGTAGATTCATTAGGATGTTACCATGGAAGAGGGCTTTATAGTTTTGAAGAGAAAGTTAGGACAGGGCAGATGCTGAGAGGTTGTTTCCCCTGGCTGGAGTGTCTAGAACTAGAGGGCATAGTCTCAGGATAAGTTGTCGGCCATTTAAGTCTGAGATGAGGAGGAATTTCTTCACTGAGGGTTGTGAATCTTTGGAATTCTCTACCCCTGAGGGCTGAGAATTCTGAATCATTGAGTATATTCAAGGCTGAGATCGATAGATTTTTGGACTCTAGGGGAATTAAGGGATATGGGGATCGGGCGGGAAAGTGGAGTTGAGGTGGATGATCAGCCATGATCTTACTGAACGGCGGAGCAGGCTCAAGGGGCCGAATGGCCTACTCCTGCTCTTACTTCTTATGTTCTTATTTAGGGCTTTTGGCCTAGTGCTGATAATGTTAAGGGGTGAATGGCTAGAGGTCTTCAAGATTATGAAGCTGATAAGGTAAATAGTGAGATTGTTTCCACTGGTTAGCGAGATGGTAACGACAAGGCATGAACTTAAGATGATCACAAAACAATTAAAGGGCAGATTATATAAAATTCTTTGCACAGAGGTTGTTAGATTGTGAAATTCTGTCATGCACTGTTGATGAAGCAGATTCTATAAGTTGTTTAAAAAGAGAATTAGTTGCTTGAAAAGGAGGAATATTACTGGTTCAGGGGACTGAGCAGGAGAGTATGATTAAATTCGGTGGCTCACGTGGAGAAAATACTGATGCAGACTTGACCCGAATGCTGTAACATTCTATATATCTATGGTTTTCTGATCTGAGTAGGCTCTTTGGTATTTCATAAAAACTTAAGCATTAGGAGCAGGAGTAGGCCATACGGCCCTTCGAGCCTCCTCCGCCATTCAATAAGATCATGGCTGATCTTCTATCTCAACTCCACTTTCCCACTCGATCCCCAATTAATGTCACAATTAATCAATCACCATTGGTAAGCTAATGAAACAGCAGCTTCTTCTTTCTCTAATTATTGAGTAAATAAAGACCAAAGTACGCAAAAATGAACGTTTTACCAATATTTAAATGCCATCAGATATTCAAACTGCACTGCTAAATTGACATTGAGCTAACAATATATATATATATACTGCTCCTACCTCCTTCCCAAGATCCACAAAAAGGACTGCCCTGGTAGACCCATCATTTCAGCCTGTTCTTGCCCCATGGAACTGATTTCTTCCTATCTCAACTCTATTTTTTCTCCCCTTGTCCAGTCTCTTCCCACCTACATCTGCGACTCTTCCGACACCCTCCGTCACTTTAACAGTTTCCAGTTTCTTGGCCCCAATCGCCTCCTTTTCACTATGGACGTCCAATCCCTCTACACCTTCATCCCCCACCAGGATGGCCTGAGGGCGCTCCACTTCTTCCTTGAACAGAGGCCCAACCAGTCCCCATCCACCACCACCCTCCTCCGCCTGGCTGAACTTGTTCTCACTTTGAACAACTTCTCCTTTGACTCCACTTCCTCCAAATTAAAGGTGTTGCTATGGGAACTTGCATGGGCCCTAGCTATGCCTGCCTTTTTGTGGGATATGTGGAACACTCTTTGTTCCAGTCCTACTCTGGACCCCTCCCTCACCTCTTTTTCCAGTACATTGATGACTGTACTGGTGCCGTTTCCTGCTCTCTCCCTGAACTAGAAAATTTTCACTTTTTTTCCAATTTCCACCTTTCCCTCGCCTTCACATGATCCATCTCCGACTCTTCCCTTCCCTTCCACGACTTTTCTGTCACCATTTCTGGGGATAGGTTATCAACAAACATCCACTATAAGCCCACTGACTCCCACAGCTACCTGGACTACACTTCCTCCCACCCCGCTTCCTGTAAGGACTCTATTCTCCCAGTTTCTCCGTCTCTGCTGCATCTGTTCTGACGATGCCATCTTCCATACCAGTGCTTCTGATATGTTTTCCTTTTTCCTCAACCGAGGATTCCCCTCTACTATGGTTGACATGGCCCTCGATCGTGTCCATTCCATTTCCTGCACTTCTGCTCTCCCCCTTCCCCTCCCTCCCAGAACCATGATAGGGTTCCCTTTGTCCTCACCTTTCACCCCACCAACCTCCACATTCAATGGATCACCTCCACCATTTCCGCCACCTCCAGCGTGATACCACCAAACACATCTTCCGCTCCCTTCCCCTTTCAGCATTCCGAAGGGACCATTCCCTCCGCAACACCCTGGTCCACTCCTCAATCGCCCTCAGCACCCCTTCCCCTTCCCACGGCACCTTCCCATGCAAGCGCAGGAGACGCAACACCTGCTCTTTTACCTCCTCCCTTCCCACTGTCCAGGGCCCCAAACACTCCTTCCAGGTGAAACAGCGATTTACTTGTACTTCTTGCAATCTAGTATACTGTATTCACTGCTCATGATGCGGCCTCCTCTACATTGGGGAGGCTAAACACAGATTGGGTGTCCGGTTTGCGGAACACCTCCGTTCCGTCCGTAAGCGTGACCCTGAGCTTCCGGTCGCTTGTCACTTTAATTCTCCGCCCCATTCCCACTCTGACCTCTCTGTCCTCGGCCTCTTGCATTGTTCCAACGAAGCTCAACGTAAGCTCGAGGAACAGCACCTCATCTTTCGATTAGGCACTTTACAGCCTTCTGGACTCAACATCGAGTTCAACAATTTCAGACCATAACCTCTGCCCCTATTTTTTCAGATGGCAGCTGTTGATGTTTCTGCCATTCCCATTTACACCTCCTCTAGACTCATCTTTTGTTTCTTAACTTGTCCCATTACCATCTCCTCCTGCCTTCCAGCCTATCACAGACCTTCCCTTTTGTTCTTTCCTCCCCTCCCCCCTTTCCCTGCCCCTACACCTGCTTAAAACCTGTTCCATCTCTAACTTTTTCCAGTTCTGACGAAGGGTCATCGACCTGAAACGTTAACTCTGTTTCTCTCTCCACAGAGGCTGCCTGACCTGCTGAGTGTTTCCAGCATGTTCTGTTTCTTTTTTCAGATTTCCAGCATCTGCAGTATTTTGATTTTGTAATATGTATCTAATGTAGGCCAGATGTTGCGGCACTCCCTTTGGGTTGTAGAGTTAATTACAATGTCCTTAGTTTGAGGTAGTAGTATATATTCAGTCATCTGACAAAAACCAATGCAGTTGGGTATTTATATATCTTGATGTAGAATTTGAGAATCCCTCTGCACTCTCATTGCTGTCTAATGGTCTCTAGGATTCTAACCGTTTTCAGTAATTTAATACCAGATGCTAACGTAATGAGTTCATGGCATTATGAATGGAAAGAAAATCACAGTCAAAGTGACTGAATTAATTTTAGCTGTGGAATATGTTTGGGGAAGAGCCTCTGCAGTGTCTTTATTGTGACAACAAAAAATGTTGAAGTCCTTTAATTAATTTTTAAGTATTCTCTGTAGAATGGTGATTGTAGTCACTGGTCTCAGATTACTCACTGTGGTGAATTTGATATTCTTTATTCAGCTGTCAGCCGACCTCATTTTACCCCATAAACCTCTGAGGTAACTTGGGTCCCCCCTTTGCTGAGCGAGAAATGGAAAATTCTGATCTGGATGTAAACGAAAACATCCACAAGTATACCTAAGAGCCTGCAGTTTCCAGGGCCCTATAGTTGCTTGCAGCCATTGACATTCCCCAGTTGGGAACTGGGGACTGCAGAATATGCTTCAGGCATGCATGAGGACTACCCTGGAAACCTAATGATAGATTAACAGTGCTGCCAAGATTCATTGGTAACTAACTATCTGTCACAGTCAATCCTCGTACATCTGCCCAGCAGGGACAAGGTGCAGCCGTTTAGCAACTGTGTGCTCAGCGTTCTATGATGAGTGGCAGTCATTCTAATATAGAACTGTGTAATATAACATAATGGCACGTCATTTGCTGTCAAAATAATGGCGAGGCTAATGGCGCTCGCCATTATTTATGCGCAAATGGCACAGCAACTTCAGGCGAGGGGCAGATGCGTGGTTAAACTCAAATATTCAAAGGTTGCTGTGCGAGTTGCTCCGCCGGTAGCTTCACGAAAACGGCATCTCGCTATGAGCCTCACCATCAAAATGCATTGAATGGTGTGAAGTTGCTGTACTTGCACAGTAGATACGAACTAAACTCGCCACAAAAAGTTAAGTCTTGTCCATTTCAGTCTAAATACCCTTTTAACGATGTGATAAGTGTTAATTACAGCCTGTCAACCTCTCTGGCACTGGAAATTAACTATTGCAAGTGTGGAGTCTCATTCCTTCAGGTTTTAATTGTTGTTGGAGATTTTAAATAGGTAAAATTTGAAATGTAATTTTTTTTTAACTTTTCCTTTCTGTCTCATTTTTCTCTCTCTCTCTTAATCCAATTTTACTTTCTCTCCTTTTATTTCTCTTTCTGTACCTGATTTGACATTGAATTCACCCACTCTAACTTACACTTTCTTCTCAGTCCTTGCCCTGTTAATTTCACAATGCTTCAATCTGATTGGTTAAGGGGATACACAGTTGCTTGCCCTGTTTGCTCAAGTCCCAGATGCCGGTTTCCCCTCGCTGCCCCGTTATCAGCTCGCAAAAAATTAAAAAACCTAAGCATGTATGGGCAACTCGAACTAATGGCAGACGCTGTTCGAAGCCCTGCCCCAGCAAATTATGGCCCAATACAACAAATAATATAACTCAATGCAGAAAACACACCCAGTCAGATAATTATTTCCTTCTGCTAGTACTGTGATCAATAATAATTTACACGTGCTTACAACAAAGCACAACATGGGACCAATAATGTGAGCTTGGCTACATCACGATGGCCATGAACTGCATTTGGCTCGGTGCCAAAGTTTGTTTGAAAACGTTCCTGTGAAGCCCCTTGGGACGTTTCTACTATGTTAAAGATGCTACACAGATACAAGTTGTTGTTGTCATGAAATTTCAGTGATGCAAAAAGTGCAAATCTAATTTTAATAATTTGATATTACTTTTAGTTATTTTATAAAGAAAGACTTGCATTTATATAGCGCCTTTCACGACCTCAGGACGTTCCAAAGCGCTTTACAGCCAACAAAGTACTTTTTGAAGTGTAATCACTGTTGTGATGTAGGAAATACAGCAACCATTTTGTGCACAGCAAGCTCCCACAAACAGCAATGTGATAATGACCAGATGATATGATTTAAGTGAGGGATAAATATTGGCCAGGACACCAGTGATAACTCCCCCTGCTCTTCTTCAAAATGGTGCCATGGGATCTTTTACGTCCACCTGAGAGGGCAGACGGGGCCTCGGTTTAACATACAACCGTCTTTCGGGTGAGACAAGAGGAAATGCATTTACTTGTTTAATTATAGTGAAATGTTGGTGCTGGGTTTGGCTAACCTTTCTCTTCTGGTTCTTACAGTTCATTCTACTAGTACCTCTCTACCAGCTTCTTCTTTACTGAGGCCAACTCTTTCCAGTAAGTATTTATTGATGTACTTTCAGAATTGGAGATGGACTTGTTCTTAATTAGCTCAAATAGTCAGCAGTGGGGCCCTATGGAAAGAGCAAAGGTCATTTTCAAATACTTAAACCAACTCCCAGGATAAAATTAAAACACAATTATACTGATAAAAACACTGGAAGATCCTTCAGTATCTAAAAAGAGAAAGGCAGGTTAATGCCTCAGCTGGGGACCTTCATCGGAACTTTGGTCTTTTTATTTGAATCATAGAATCATAGAAATTTATAGCACAGAAGGAGGCCATTCGGCCCATCGTGTCGGTGCCAGCCGACAAAGAGCTATCCAGCCTAATCCAGCTCTTGGTCCGTAGCCCTGTAGTTTACAGCACGTCAGGTGCATATCCAAGTACTTTTTAAATGTGATGAGGGTTTCTGCCTCTATCACACTTTCAGGCAGTGAGTTCCAGACCCCCACCACCCTCTGGGTGAAAAAAGTTCTCCTCAACTCCCCTCTAATCCTTCCACCGATGACTTTAAATCTGTGCCCCCTGGTTATTGACCTCTCTGCTAAGGGAAACAGGTCCTTCCTATCCACTCTATCCAGGCCCCTCATAATTTTATACACCTCAATTAAATCGCCCCTCAGCCTCCTCTGTTTCAAAGGAAACAACCCCGGCCTCTCCAATCTTTCCTCATAGCTGAAATAGCTGAACAGATAAAGCGATTCCATCAGATAAATCTTCATGCTCAATTTCTTAAAATTCAACCAAATACATTTTTAATAATTGCCCTTTTTCATAAATCTGTAGTTTTTTTTTGCCCAGAAGGTATTGTAAGAATAAGAGCACAGTTTCCCTTCCTTCCCATTACAGTGAATCTAAAGGGCTGTGTTAGGAAAAGGCTGATAGATCTGAGTTAGTTCTCACTGCTGGAAGTACGGATGTACAATTCAGACTAACATAGAATTGGTGCTACAAGATTGAACTGAAGAATTTTTTGTAATTTTGTTGTATAACTATTTAAAGAGTTGCCAAACTATGTATGTATTTAGAAACATAGGAACAGGAGTAGGCCATTTAGCCCCTGGAGCCTGCTCCACCATTCAGTGAGATCAGGGCTGATCTGTAATAACCGCCTTTGCCCCATATCCCTTAATACCTTTGGTTAACAAAAATCTATCGATCTGAGATTTAAAATTAACAATTGATCTCGCATCAATTGCTGTTTGCGGAAGAGAGTTCCAAACTTCTACCACCCTTTGTGTGTAGAAGTGTTTCCTAACTTCACTCCTGAAAGGTCTGGCTCTAATTTTTTGAATATGCCCCCTTGTCCTAGAATCCCCAACCAGCGGAAATAGTTTCTCTCTCTCTACCCCATCTGTTCCCCTTAATATCCTGAAAATGTTTTGATCCCGCTTAACCTTCTAAATTCCAAGGAATACATCCCTAGTTTGTGTAATCGCTCTTCATAATTTAACTCTTAGAGTCCAGGTATCATTCTGGAAAACCTACGCTGCACTCCCTCCAAGGCCAATATATCCTTCCTAAGGTGTGGTGCCCAGAACTGCTCACAGTACTCCAGGTGTGGTCTAACCAGGGCTTTGTACAGCTGCAGCATAACTTCTGCCCCCTTGTGTTCTAGTCCTCTCGATATAAAGGCCAGCGTTCCATTAGCCTTTTTGATTATTTTCTGTATCTGTCCATGACATGTTAATGATCTATGTACCTGGACCCCTAAGTCTCTTTGGACATCCACTGTTTCTAGCTTTTCACCATTTAGAAAGTAATCTGATATCTCCTGTTAAGGTCCAAAGTGGATGACTTCACATTTGCCTACATTGAAATTTAATTAGCAATGGGATTTAAATGAATAAAAAGGTAGCTAATGAATCCTGGAAGAAATAAATATTTGATTGCTGCCAGCACATCATGGTGGTTTTCCAATGGTGAACAGTTTAAATATGCCTTTAAAAAAATATTATTTTTATTTTTCTACTTCCCCCATTACAGTCAAGGCAGTAGACATTTCTGTAGATGTCATCAAAGCTACTCCCTGATGCTTGAGCAATGCTGGATCTGCTCACTGCTCACTCTCCACCCCGCCACCTTCCCCAAACACGTTAGCTTCTCCTCCTGGTCCCTGGAGGAAGCCTGTGTGTGAACTCAGGACTGGAATACAAAGCACAGTTTCCAAACTGAGAGCTCGGGCACTGCTGCACTCCGGCGTCATTCTCTGCTGTATTTCCACTAGAAAGAAAGAATTTGTATTTATATAACTTCTTTCGCGATCTCAGGACGTCTCAAAGCACTTTACAACCAATGAAGTACTTTTTGAAGTGTCATCACTGCTGTAATGTAGGAAACACGGCAGCCAATTTGCGCACAGCAAGCTCCCACAAACAGCAATGTGATAATGACCAGATAACCTGTTTTTAGATTTTAGTTGAGGGATAAATATTGGCCAGGCCACCAGGGATAACTCCCCTGCTCTTGTTCGAAATAGTGCCGTGGGATCTTTTATGTCCACCTGAGAGAGCAGACAGGGCCTCGGTTTAACGTCTCATCTGAAAGACGGCACCTCCGACAGTGCAGCACTCCCTCAGCACTGCACTGGAGTGTCAGCCCTAGATTATGTGTTCAAGTGGGACTTAAAACCACGACCTTCTAACTCACAACTGAGACCTAATTCCTTAGCGTCTTTACAGCCCCAATTTAGAATTCCAATAACATTTCAACAATGGCTGATTTCTTCTGCTTTATATTTTTGTATATATTTATGTATGCATTGAGTAGTTAGATTGGTGCATTTTATCACGCACCAATGATAATTTGCGTTTATACAGTGAATTTAATGCAACAATGTCTTGAGGCACTTCCCAGATGAGCATCAAGCCTTGGGGGGGGAGTTAAGGGGGGAGGACCGAAAGCCTGGTTCAAAAGATGGGTTTTGAGAAGGGCTTTAAAGTAGGAGGGCGAAGCAGATGTGGAGGGGTTTAGAGAGGGCGTCTCTGAGAGTGGGGCTAAAGCAGCTACAGGACTGTCACAAACGCTGGGCGAAGGGACAGAGGATGCATAAAAGGTCAGTTTCTAATTTGTCATAATTCTGTTCTACAGCAAGACCTCACGCTTCAGTGCCGCCAAGTCCTGTAGAAGCATCGTCCCCTCAGAGTGAGTTCTTTATTTTAATTAATTATATAAGCATTTTTGAAAGTATCCACTGCTCCCCAGATGTCACAGCCCAGACGCCGCATTTAGGGGCGTAACAACGCCAATGTCAAAACTGAGCAATCTGACCTCCCGAATCTATTTTGGTTACTTCACCGCAGGGGAGTATCTGAGCAATGACCTTAATGGAATAGATCAGGGTAGCAGCTCAACATAGTGGGGCGGAGTTCCCGCTTTGGGTGCGATCAGGAAACTAAGGATAAGGGGTAAGCCAGTTAGGACTGAGATGAGGAGGAATTTCTTCACCCAGAGAGTGGTGAACCTGTGGAATTCTCTACCACACAAGGCAGTGGAGGCCAACTTATTAAATATATTCAAGAAGGAGTTAGATATATTTCTTAAGGCTAAAGGGATCAAGGGATATGGGGGGGAGAAAGCAGGGACAGGGTACTGAATTTGGATGATCACCCATGATCGCATTAAATGGCGGAGCAGGCTCGAGGGGCCGAATGGCCTACTTCTGCTCCTACTTTCTATGTTTCTATGAATGTTGGCCTTTATTACAAGGGGGATGGAGTATAAAAGTAGGGAGGTCTTACTACAACTGTACATGGCGTTGGTGAGACTACACCTGGAGTACTGCCTACAGTTGTGGTCGCCTTATTTAAGGAGGGATATACAGGTACTTGCATTGGAGGCAGTTCAGAGAAGGTTCACTAGGTTAATTCCTGAGATGAAGGGGTTGTCTTATGAAGAAAGGTTGGGCCTATACTCATTGGGGTTTAGAAGAATGAGAGGTGATCTTATTGAAACATATAAGATTCTGAAGGGGCTTGACAGGGTAGATGCAGGGAGGATGTTTCCCCTCATGGGGGAATCTAGAACTTGGGGGCATAGTTTCAGAATAAGGGGTCGCCCATTTAAAACGGAGATGAGGAGGAATTTCTTATCTGAGGGTCGTGAATCTTTGGAGTTCTCTTCCCCAGAGAGCTGTGGAGGCTGGGTCATTGAATATATTTAAGGTGGAGATAGACAGATTTTTGAACGATAAGGGAGTGATGGGTTATGGGGAGCAGGCTCGAGGGGCCGAATGGCCTACTCCTGCTCCTATCTTCTATGTATCTATGGGCGCAAATTGCGCTGTTTTTCCAAAGTCAGGGTTCAAGTTTCCGCCCAATGCCATTTGCACAGTCACGAGCGTAAAATCGTCCGTGAACCAGCGCAAGCGGGCAGCGTAATAGAACGCAATCGTTTATTTTTATTCTTTTGCATTAAAAAAAATTCCTCGATGGGTTTAAGAGCGGTGACCTGGCGCAGTTTAATCATACAGCTGAAAATGGGGTTTATCACAAAACATAAGCATTTTTAATAAGAGTGTCCAGTCCCCCACCTGCGAGTAACCTTAATTTAAATCACTGAAAATGACTTTTTTTTAAAATACTACACCGAACTATTTACTAGTTTCACTGGTCAGTTTCTTAGTAAATTAAATCATTCTTAATATGTAAAAACTTTTAAAACATCCCTACCAGCACTCGTGCGCTTAAAGAAAAAAAACAAGGTGAATTTGAAGAGCGTCCTCTCTGGATTGGGCGCAGTCGGGGGAAACTCGTCATGATCATTATTGCGATCTGGGGATGTGGCCAGTTTTGCTTCCGGCGCGATTTTTTTTTAAGCTTGCGTTAAAGATTGCGGAAGCTCGACTTACGCTTGACGTAACTTGCGTTTCAAATTCCGCTATCTTTTGTGCCGGTTTGGCCCCGATTCCAGCCGGATTTGGCTGAACCGGCGGAAAACTCGAGGCCAATGTTTCAGACATCAGGGGGTGATTTTGCCAATGGGGGCGTGTTGGAGGTGGGACTGCTGCTTGTCGGGTTTTAGTCCCGCCTCCATCGACTTGTGGCCAACCCACAGTATTTTCCCTTGATTGACCTTGTTAAGCCCGCCCGGCGGGCATAGCAGGCCAATTAAGGGGAAGCCGGTTACAGAGAACGTCAGCGTATGATGTTTCATCTGTCAAATTTCTCCAGACTTCCGCACCTACACAAAGGGTGGGGTGGGAATCAGTTGCGGCCTGTTTTGAGCTCTATAACTGGTGGCGTGCACCGAGTGCGCGGCCCAACCGGGAGACCTGACCCCGGCCCGTAATTGGGCCACGGGCTTCGTTTCAATCATTGAGTCAGCGGCTGGCACCTGCCGCCCCTCCAGAGGTGGCTCGCCCGTTTGGAGCAGTCGACTTTTGGGCCTCTTGCCTTGCCGGCGGCGACCCGACCCTCAGGAAATTCCCGAGGGATGGAGTACGGGAAGTACTGCTGAGAAAAGCATGTTAAAATCGGAACCTGCGGGAAGATGGCAGGACCTCGGCGGGCAAGTCCTACCGGCGATTTTAAAATGTCCGCCCATTTTCCTGGGAGGGGCCGTGTCAAGCGGTGGGTATGGGGGAGAGAGGGAGTGAAGAAAGGAAGGGGCTTAAAAACAGCTCTGTGGGGCTGGAGGAATCAAAAGCTGCTCTGTCAGTAGGAGGGGTTCCGGATGGTCAACTTGCTGCTGGGGGAGGGGGGCGGGGGAAGAGTTGTGAATGGCCAAAATGGTGTTCATTAGTTGGAGGGGAGGCAGGTGTTGGTTTTGGTGGGGCAAAATCCTGCTCGGTTTTGGGGGCAGTCCCATTGCCAAAAAAGCTCAAGTTGGGAGGGAGGAAGGTAGGGTTCAAGTGGGGTGTGTGCAAGAATGATGCCTTGTTGGGGGTGGGGGGGGAACGGAAGTGTAGGGGGAGGGGTGATTGGTGGAAGGGATCGAATTTCAGTTCGGCCGCTGAGCACTGTGGCTGTGGAACAGAAAATGAAGAATAACAGAAATTGAGCTGGGCCTGAGGTGAATGAAGACCTTTGGTCTAAGACCGTGGGGCTTTTAAAGAGAGGAGCCTAATTTAAATGCCACAGGGGGAGGGGCATACTGGTGAATCTAAACAGCAGGCCCTTAGTTTAATTCCAGGGGAGAGGGGACGGTGGCTGTGCAGGACTGACATTTACCGAGCCTGGGGGGCGTTGGGGGGGGGGGGGGAGGGAGGAAGTGGGTGGGGAGGCCTAAGTGAGAACTGATGATGTTGGATTTTGCCAAAAGAGTAGAAAGTTCCAGCGCCATTTGAAAAGGTTTACAGTTCAGCAATATTGAGGTGGAATTTCCGTCAGGGTTCTCCTGATCGTCTTCTCTAACCTTGGCAGACAACCTTGGATAAACGCCCGTGTCACGTAACGTTACTTCGCTCATCACTGAAATTATTTATTTCCCTGCCTTAATTGATATTGTCCTCCAAAATGAGTCTGGGTAGTCCTTCCAACCTTCAAAATGAGACATAACCTGTGGTGAAATATGAGGTGGTCAGCTGAGTTTTTACCTTTTTTCCTAGCAGGACAGTTCCAGTCTCCAGTAATATGCAAGATCTGCATCTGCAACTCAAGTCTAAACAATTGCATCTTTGGTTCTAACAACAATGTGTCCATTATGACGACTATGTTGTTATCCGACTCAGATAACTTTGTGGAGCCAGCAACGAGTACAAACACAGAACATGGTACGTGGGTGGACTCTTTGCCTGAATGTTGCGTTCTTTATTTCTTCAATCTGAGATTAAAACAATGAGCTTTTATTGCTGGTCCATGGTTATATCTCAGAGCTAAAAAGGAGCTCTTTACAGTCTGTACCGTTTCATTTAGTCAACTGTCTAGACTGGCAGCCGTTCATAATCAAATGAGAATAATATAAAATCATATAAAATCCCCTGGTTGGAGAGTCTAGCACTAGGGCGCCTCAGTCTCAGAATAAGGGGTCGGCCATTTAGGAACTGAGATGAGGAAAAATTTCTTCACTCAAAGGGTTGTGAATCTTTGGAATTCTCCACCCCAGAGGGCTGTGAATGCTCAGTCGTGGAGTGTATTCAAGGCTGAGATCGATAGATACCTGGACACTAAGGAAATCAAGGGATATGGGGATCGGGCGGGAAAGTGGAGTTGTTCTCGAAGATCAGCCATGATCTTATTGAATGGCGGAGCAGGCTCAAGGGGTCATATGGCCTACTCCTGCTCCTAATTCTTATGTTCTTATACTTAAAATGAATTAAAAGCAGTTGAGGTGGCCTGACATCTTTTCTTATGATGTTTAATTTAGACAACATCAATGTGAAGTGGCCAGATCCCCATAGGCAACATTGTCCTGCGAGGCTAGAATTTGATGGGTATCATTGAAAGAGTATAAATCACTAACCACCAACTATACTCAGCACATAGGAAACGGTTGGGAGAAAACTAGTTTTCTTTTAGATTATCTAGTTACTTGGCTGAACTGGATAGATTAAGGGAGTACGTTTGCTCTGGTAGGGCACTGCTGAATGCGTTCATGTAAAATTACTGTGTTATTTCAATGCTATCGTTCACCTGCTTTAAATAAATGAGATAACAACTGTAATGCAGAAAGGAATTTTATGCAAAAAAGTTAATCATTGCGCTAAAAAAAAGCCCAGAGACAATTAAATCCCTTTGTGATTTTCTTTTCTTTGAAGCATTCATTTATTTCTGGCATCCTGATTTGATTAGCAGCAGTTGTCCATATTTTTCTTGCGTGCCTGTCTAATCATTGACCTTGGCTCAATTCTCTGATTAGGAAAGGTTCTGGATGTGACAGCCAAGTCTCACGTGTGCGGCACGCCCAGTGAAATGGGCACAAGTAGCACGGAAGCTATCCAAGTGGAAACTGCGATAGAAATTGTCCGATCCAAATTGAGAAATATGACTGTCGGAGACAGAAATACATTCACAGTAGTGGAAGAATTCAGCGATGAAGATGATGACGAGGAGAAGGAGCGGGAAGAAGAGTATGAGGAAAGTGAATGCGAGGAGAAAGAAGGTACATACAGAACGGTCAACAAAAGAAAGACGGTAGCCAAATGTAGTGTAGCAAATTGAACACTGCATGTAAGCAGCTATAAGATAAGTAGGGAAATCCTGTTACAACTGTACAGGGTGTTGGTGAGACCACACCTGGAGTACTGCGTACAGTTTTGGGCTCCTTATTTAAGGAAGGATATACTTGCATTGGAGGCAGTTCAGAGAAGGTTCACGAGGTTGATTCCGGAGATGAAGGGGGTTGTCTTATGAAGGTTGAGCAGGTTGGGCCTATACTCATTGGAGTTTAGAAGAATGAGAGGGGATCTTATTGAAACATATAAGATTCTGAAGGGGCTTGATAGGGTAGATGCAGAGATGATGTTTCCCCTCATGGGGGAATCTAGAACTAGAGGGCATAGTTTCAGAATAAGCGGGCACTCATTTAAATCGGAAATGAGGAGGAATTTCTTCTCTCAGAGGGTCGTGAATCTTTGGAATTCTCTTCCCCAGAGAGCTGTGGAGGCTGGGTCATTGAATATATTTAAGGTGGAGATAGACAGATTTTTGAACGATAAGGGAGTCAAGGGTCATGGGGAGCGGGCAGGGAAGTGGAGTTGAAGCCAAGATCAGATCAGCCATGATCTTATTGAATGGCGGAGCAGGCTCGAGGGGCCAAATGACCGACTCCTGCTCCTACATCTTATCTTATATGTGACTTTATGTTGTTCAAGGACCACTGGACAGTGCCTTGCACTGGTCAGATGGAAGAATCATACCCACATGGTGAATTTTGACATTCATTGGGTTAGATTTTGATTTTGATAGAGTAAAACATTGAAGTCAATGGAAATAAAAATCAGGAGAGATGTACATCAGGCTGCCGATTCGCTATCCCCCATTTTACACTATCGCACAAAGTCAGAATCTACTCCCAATGACCGTACCTAAGTTAGCAAGTGAAGGTGAGATGCTTTCCCAACAAAGGGAAGGTCTGAAGACAAGCCACTCTTGTGCTCCTCCCGACAATTGTTTTAAAGGTGGTTTTGTTAGAGGCAAGGGAACAAGTTACTCCCGTCCCTGGTCAGCTGGGGAATGAGGTACACTGGGGAGGGGAGGGAGGGAGAAGGTACAAAAAGGGAGAGTTAAAAAATAATTTAATTTACCCTTAGGGAGATGAAATGCACCGAGTCATTAAGAAAGACTTGCATTTATATCGTGCCTTTCACGACTACCGGACGTCTCAAAGCGCTTTACAGCCAATGAAGTACTTTTTGAAGCGTAGTCACTGTTGTAATGTGGGAAATGCGGCAGCCAATTTGCGCACAGCAAGCTCCCACAAACAGCAATGTGATAATCTGTTTTTAGTGATGTTGGTTAAGGGGTAAATATTGGCCAGGCCACTGGGGATAACTCCCCTGCTCTTCTTTGTAATAGTGCCGTGGGATCTTTTATATCTACCTGAGAAAGGTGGCACCTCTGACAGTGCAGCACTCCCTCAGCACTGCACTGGAGTGTCAGCCTAGCTTCATGTGCTCAAGTCCCTGGAGTGGGGCTTGAACCCATAACCTTCTGACTCAGGCGAGAGTGCCACCCACTGAGCCACGGCTGACACTAATTAGCTCGATGGGTATGAAATTGACTTATCAGCGTTGGGGCTGTACAAATATTATCAATTTTACAAGTTCACAAAAGATCTGACTTTCAAGTGTGGAATAGGAGGATTGCTCAGCACCATGAAACAGTTCTTAATTTACAGTATTCAGTGAATCAGTAACAGAATACTGCTCTGTTCACAAGATCACAAAACAGATGTGGGTGAGGAAGGCTCCTCTATCCAGAAAGGATCTGAAGTTTTCTCAACACAGCACATACTTGCTTCTTAAATGATTCCACTGTTTTACCAAGAAGTCTATTCCCATATGTTGATACGTAAAGAAGAACTGCCTGATATCAATCCTAAATTAGCACCACAAGAATTGCTGGGTGTTTTTTTTTATTCATTCATGGACGTCGCTGGCAAGGCCAGTGACGTAAGAAAACTACTAGGCACTTGGTCTAAGCGTTAAACAAAGCTTTAATCAACTGTTTTACAACATGAAGGTCTAGTTGTGTCCTTCACTAGTTCCTGTTAAGAATGTCCTGCGCAAGCTGGGCCCATGCCCGAGTATTTATACTCTCCCAGGACAGTGCCACCGGCAGGCCGCTCAGTATTATTTCATAAGTCTTTCTTTCATGAATGACTGATTCATGTCAGCCAGCATTTATTGCTCATCCCTAGTTGCCCTTGAGAAGGTGGTGGTGAGCCGTCGCCTTGAACCGCTGCAGTCCGTGTGGTGAAGGTACTCCCACGGTGCTGTTAGGGAGGGAGTTCCAGGATTTTGACCCAGCGACGATGAAGGAACGGCCGATATACTTCCAAATCAGGATGGTGTGTAACTGGGAGGGGAACTTGGAGGTGATGGTGTTCCCATGCGCCTGCTGGGTCAACATTTAATGTTTACAGCAGAAGCTGTTGCAATTGCACCTGAATGTCCCATGTTAATTCAAAAAGTCCCTGCACAGAATTTTAGCGGTGAAGCTTCCCAGATTGTTTGTGCTGTCTTTTCTCAGGCACTGTTGTTGATGGGCTCTCTGTCCTTTACATGCAGAAGTTCAAATGCAGAGTTAACCATTACTTCCTGAAGTAGCATTATAGAAGCATGCATTACATAAGAACATACAATAGGGGCAGGAGTCGGCCATTTGGCCCTTTGAGCAGGGACTTCAACTTACATACTTGATTCTGATAGAATATATAATTATTTGCTGTTGACCTGGTTTCCTATGCTCACAGTTGCTTCTCATTTCCAATATTTGTAGGGCATACAGTTCATTAGGTACTGCAAATAGTTACATGAGCTTCTCCTTAGAGCAGAGAAGGCTAAGAGGAGATTTGATAGAGGTGTTTAAAATCATGAAGGGTTTAGATAGAGTAAACAAAGAGAAACTGTTTCCAATGGCTGAAGGGTCGATGACCAGAGAGCACAGATTTAAGGTGATTGGCAAAAGAACCAGAGGCGACATGAGGAAAAACTTTTTAACGCAGCGAGTGGTTAGGATTTGGAATGCGCTGCCTGATAGGGTGGTGGATACAGATTCAATAGTAGCCTGCAAAAGGGAATTGGATAAATACTGGAAGGAGAAAAAATTGCAGGGATATGGGGAAAGAGCGGGAAAGTGGGACTAACTGGATTGCTCTTCGAAAGAGCCAGCGCAGACTCGATGGGCCGAATGGCCTCCTTCTGTGCTGTACTATTCTATGATTCTACGAGTTCATTTGTCAGTGAGTGGGAAACAGCATTTATTAGATTGATTATTCTCAGTATTCTGATTCTTCTGTTACTAAAAGCCTGATTATAAAGCGACTTGGGAAAAACTATAACTGGCATATAATCAGTAGCTTCTGTATCATGTCAGACTTATCAGGGATTAATCATCCGTTATTTAGTATCATTAAACCTCTAAAGAAGCTGCTCTGATGACTACAGTTTGTCCACTTTGAGCGTCCTCCTCTAACTCTGCTGTATGGGTTCTGGAGACGGAGAGAGGGGAAACTGTCTCAAATATACTGCTGTATGTTTACAGAGTTACATCGTATTTACAGCACACAAATAGGCCATTCAGCCCAACAAGTCCATGCCAGTGTTTATGCTCCACATGAGTTTGATTGTCAATTAGCACAACTGCTGAGCAGAGTAAGGTGAAGTGTGCATACGAACAAAAGTACATAAGAAATAGGAGCAGGAGTCGGCCATATGGCCCCTCGAGCCTGCTCCGCCATTCAATAAAATCATGGCTGATCATCGACCTCAACTCCACTTTCCTGCCCGATCTCCATATCCCTTGATTCCCCTAGAGTCCAAAAATCTATCGATCTCAGCCTTGAATATACTCAACGACAGAGCATCAACAGCCCTCTGGGGCAGAGAATTCCAAAGATTCACAACCCTCTGAGTGAAGAAATTCCTCCTCATCTTCAGGCTTAAAAAGCCGACTCCTTCTCCTGAGACTATGCCCCCCCAGTTCTAGACCTCTCCAGCCAGGGAAACAACCTCTCAGCATCTACCCTGTCAATCCCCCTCAGAGTCTTGTATGTTTCAATGAGATCACCCCTCATTCTTCTAAAGTCCAGAGTATAGGCCCACTCTACTCAATCTCTCATCATAGGACAGCCCTCTCATCCCAGGAATCAATCTAGTGAACCTTTGTTGCACCGCCTCCAAGGCAAGTATATCCTTCCTTAGATAAGGAGACCAAAACTGTGCAAGGTACTCCAGGTGTGGTCTCACCAAGGCCCTGTACAATTGTAGCAAGACTTCCTTACTCTTATACTCCAACCCCCTTGCAATAAAGGCCAACATGCCATTTGCCTTCCTTGTTGTTTGCTGTATCTGCATGCTAGCATTCTGTGTGCTGTACTAGGACACCTAAATCTCTCTGAACATCAACATTTAATAGTTTTTCACCATTTAAAAAATACTCTGTTTTTCTATTCTTCCAACCAAATTGAATAACCTCACATTTCCCTACATTATACTCCATCTACCACCTTACTGCCCACTCACTTAGTCTATATCCCTTTGCAGACTCTGTGTTCTCCTCACAGCTTACTGTCCCACCTAGCTTTGTATCGTCAGCAAACTTGGATACATTACACTCGGTCCCTTCATCTAAGTCATTAATATAGGTTGTAAATAGCTGAGGCCCCAGTGCTGATCCTTGCAGCACCCCACTAGTTACAGCCTACCAACCTGAAAAAGACCCGTTTATCCCTACTCTCTGTTTTCTGTCTGTTAACCTT
This sequence comes from Somniosus microcephalus, assembly GCF_052327205.1. Taxonomy (NCBI): domain Eukaryota; kingdom Metazoa; phylum Chordata; class Chondrichthyes; order Squaliformes; family Somniosidae; genus Somniosus; species Somniosus microcephalus. Next base: position 27,630,142 of record NC_140993.1, on the reverse strand, counting down.
ATCTTGCGTAACAACCTTTTATGTGGCACCTTATCGAATGCCTTTTGGAAATCCAAATATACTACATCCACTGGTACCTCTTTATCTACCCTGCTAGTTACATCCTCAAAAAATTTGTCAAACATGATTTCCCTTTCATAAAACCATGTTGACTCTGCCTAATCATATTATGATTTTCTAAGTGCCCTGTTAACCACTTCCTTAATAATGGATTCCAGCATTTTCCCGACGACTGAGGTCAGGCTAACTGGTCTGTAGTTCAGAAGCGAAATACTGCAGACGCTGGAAATCCGAAATAAAAACAGAAAATGCTGGAAATGGTCAGGCATCATCTGTGGAGAGAGAAACAGAGTTAATGTTTCAGGCCGATGACCTTTCGTTAGAACTGAAAAAAACTGTCCTGTAGTTCCCTGTTTTCTCTCTCCCTCCTTTCTTGAATAGCAGGGTTACATTTGCTACCTTGCAATCCGTTGGGACCATTGTAGAATCCGGGGAATTTTGGAAGATCAAAACCAATGCATCCACTATCTCTGCAGCCACCTCTTTTAGAACCCTAGGATGTAGACCGTCAGGTCCAGGGGATTTGTCGGCTTTTAGTCCCATTAGTTTCTCTAGTACTTTTTCTCTACTGATCTTAACAGCTTCCCTCCTTATACTTGTCAGACACTAATACATCTAAAAAGTGCAGAATGCTGGACACGTGTTGGTTTGAAACAATGAGTTTGAATATATATCATTATGGTGAGATCTATCAGTGCCAATTAATGAGATTTATCTCAGAAATTTACAGAGATTCTTTTCTTTTTCCAGCCTGAAATGCTGTGACTCCTTGGAGAAAGAGATGTAACAGGAGCAGCATGGCCCAGAGGATGCCAAGACTTGCCATGACTTGTAACGGCATGTGGGACTCGGCAATCTACAAACTTGGGTTTTTAATGTTATCGTCAGATCTTATTGTGAAACACTTTGTTACAAACTCTGAGGTAATTGAGAATGGGGGATTCTGAGAAACCTTTAAAATAATAGACAACGTTATTGAGAAGCATGCATCTTTGAAAGGATGGGTGTTTAAGGGGCTCAGTGTGGGATGATGATGTCAGGTAGTAAATTGGTGTTTCAGTGTATTAAATAACAAGATTCTCTACCCCAGAGGGCAGTCGATACTCAGTCATTGAGTATATTCAAGAGTGAGATCGATAGATTTCTGTCCTCTAGGGGAATCAAAGGATACGGGGATCGGGCGGGAAGGTGGGGTTGAGGTCAAAGATCACCCATGATCTTATTGAATGGCGGAGCAGGCTCGAGGGGGCCGTATGGCCTACTCCTGCTCCTAATTCTTATGTTCTTAAGATACAGGTTTGCTCATTTCCTTGGCTGTACCATCGGCTTTGTAAGTCTCGGCACTTCTGCACAACTACCTTTCCCTAACCCAAGTGTAGCATTCTACCTATTGAGATCAAGTAGCTGACTGCACTGGTGAGAACCCGGGGTCTCCCAGCTCACTATCATGAGGCAGTGCACTTATTTAGTAAGACGTTAGGGGAGCTCAGCACAGCTTGTATTGTATGGTCCCAAGACAGCCTCTGTAAAGAACAACAACAACTTACATTTTATATAGCACCTTTAACATAGTAAAACGTCCCAAGGCGCTTCACAGGAGCGTCATTGGACAAGATTTGACACCGAGCCACATAAGAAGCTATTAGGACAGGTGACCAAAAGCTTGGTCAAAGAGGTAGGTTTTAAGGAGCGTTTTAAAGGAGGAGAGAGAGGTAGAGAGGTTTAGGGAGGGAATTCCCGAACTTGTGACCTAAAGGCTCGGCTGTCAACAGTGGGGCGAAGGAATTGGGGATGCTCAAGAGGCCAGAGTTGGAGGAACGCAGAGTTCTCGTAGGGTTGTAAGGCTGGAGGAGGTTACGGAGATGGAGAGGGGAGCGAGGAAACTAGCACTCCCAAGTTTCCCCATTCCACACACACTGGCCAGGATCTCCTGCCGCAGTTATTCCGGCTCCTGAGCGTAACTCCAACAGATGGCTTGGGGACAGAAATTTCTTCGGGTGCTGTTCTGCGCACCACTGCTCACTCCCACCACTGCCAAGATTTTCTGTTGGAAGTGACAAGGATGCATGTACCCAAGTAGGGACAGGCATATTCAAAGGGAATACAAATAACAGGACTATGTTATCCATTGTATTTCCAATTATTTGTGCCGTGGCATCATGGGGCATGTCAGCGTTCCCCGTGCCCAGCATTGCCATGGCATGTGGAGTGTAGGGGGGGAATTAAATGTTAAATGTCCCATAGGAAGTTGATTCAGTTACAGCTCCCCAGCACCATGAAATTCCAAATTAAAAAAAAAAACTACATTCCCCTTTAACACAAAGGCCAGGCTTTTCCATTTTGGTGGAATCTCATTCTACCCAGCTTTTTGACCAAGCTTTTGGTCACCCGTTCTAATATCTTCTTATGTGGCACCACACTTCCGGAAGGACGTGAAGGGTACGGAAGAGATTTACTAGAATGGTTCCAGGGATGAGGGATTACTGGAGAGACTGGAGAAGCTGGGGTTGTTCTCCTTGGAGCAGAGAAGGCTAAGAGGAGATTTGATAGAGGTGTTTAAAAATCATGAAGGGTTTAGAAAGAGTAGATGGAGAGAAACTGTTTCCAATGGCCGAAGGGTCAATAAACAGGGGGCACAGATTTAAGGTGATTGGCAAAAGTACCAGAGGCGACATGAGGAAAAACTTTTTAACGCAACGAGTGGTTAGGATTTGGAATGCACTGCCTGATAGGGCGGTGGAAACAGATTGAATAGTCTCCTTCAAAAGGGGAATTGGATAAATACTTGAAGGAGAAAAAATTGCAGGGATATGGGGAAAGAGCGGGGGAGGGGAGTGGGACTAACTGGATTGCTCTTCGAAAGAGCCGGCGCAGACTCGATGGGCTGAATGGCCTCCTTCCGTGCTGTGCTGTTCTATGATTCTATGAACTGCCCTGCTATGCTGTGGGAAATGGTAATCCCGCTGACATTACATAAATGACCCTGACTCTGGAAAATATGTTGGGGTGATGGCGGGTAGATTGGGATTTCAGCAAAATGGAAAATCCTGGCCTGTGTGGTGGTTAAGAGCTCACTAAAAATGTATGTCCTCGCGGGGAGATGCTGCAGCTTCTGCTCCGCATTCTCCAACTTGAAACGCACCGAACATTCGCTCACCAGCACCCAGTGCCACTGTGCAGCCATTGGATGAATATAAGTATTTGTATTTATCTCACTGCTCCCCACAAGTGGATGCAGGTTTATAAGCTATTATAACTGTGAATGGTAACTGTAACTTTTATATTCATTTTTATGTAAATATATGTAAAACTGTCAAACTGCAAAATAAAAATATTTAATACCTGAAATAAAGAGTAGCTTGCCTTTCAAAAGCTAGGCTTTATTAACCTTAAAAAACCAGCAGTACATGTTGAGCACCCAGTCTCAACCAAACTGTAGAAAACTGAATTTAAGATGGCCACCACAGGTCACATGGAATCAACTAACCAATAAGTTTACAGCATATATCTCAAGGCAGGAAAACAGGCAACCAATTACAATGCTTCTTATAAAACAAGAATAATCACCACATTACCCTAATATGAATCATGTGATATATCGCCTCAGTTGTCACAGAAGAGAACATAATAGTATAAGAATTAGGAGCAGGATTGGCCAAAGGGCCCCTTCGAGCCTGCTCGGTCATTCAATAAGATCATGGCTGATCTTCGACCTCAGCTCCACTTTCCCACCCAATCTCCATAGCCCTCGATTCCCCTAGAGTCCAAAAATCTGTCTCAGCCTTGAATATACTCAACAACTGAACATCCACAGCCCTCTGGGGCAGAGAATTCCAAAGATTCACAACCCTCGGAGTGAAGAAATTCCTCCTCATCTCAGTAATAGTCAGTATGCTGCCACATTATTACACTAAAGCTGTCACACAGTTTCTACTGGCTTCCAGCCCCATGTACATTAAGCTCCTTAACTGCTCGCTGTGGGGCTAAATTTGACTTTGGGCGATGGTGCAAAGCAGGCGATATCGGATCAGCTGCCCGTTCTACATCTCTCCTGATTTCCATTTCCACTGAGGGGCCTAATAGAAACATAGAAGATAGGAGCAGGAGTAGGCCATTCGGCCCTTCGAGCCTGCTCCGCCATTCAATGAGATCATGGCTGATCATCCAAATTCAGTACCCTGTCCCTGCCTTCTCCCCATATCCCTTGATCCCTTTAGCCTCAAGAAATATATCCAACTCCTTCTTGAATATATTTAATGAACTGGCCTCCACCGCCCTCTGTGGCAGAGAATTCCACAGGTTCACCACTCTCTGGGTGAAGAAATTCCTCCTCATTTCAGTCCTAAATGGCTTACCCCTTATCCTTAGACTATGACCCCTGGTTCTGGACTCCCCGGCCATCAGAAACATCCTTTCTGCATCTAGTCTGTCCAGACCTGACAGAATTTTATAGGTTTCGATGAGATCCCCTCTCAATCTTCTAAACTCCGGTGAGTATAAGCCCAATCGACACAATCTCTCCTCGTACGTCATTCCTGCCGTCCCAGGTATCAACCTGGTGAATCTTCGCTGCACTCCCTCCATGGCAAGAACATCCTTCCTCAGGTAAGGTGACCAAAACTGCACACAATACTCAAGGTGCGGTCTCACCAAGGCCCTGTACAACTGCAGCAAGACATCCTTGTTCTTATACTTGAACCCTCTTGCTACAAAGGCCAACATACCATTTGCCTTCTTAACCGCCTGCTGCACCTGCATGCTTACCTTCAGCGACTGGTGCACAATAACACCCAGGTCTCTTTGCACTTCCCCTTCTCCCAATCTATTGCCATTCAAATAATAATCTGCCTTCCTGTTTTTGCCACCAAAGTGGATAACCTCACATTTATCCACATTATAGTGCATTTGCCATGTTTCTGCCCAATCACCCAACCTGTCCAAATCGTACTGGAGTTTCACAACATCCTCGTCACAGCTTACCCTCCCACCCAGCTTTGTGTCGTCTGGAGATACATCCAATTCCCTCGTCCAGATCATTAATATATATTGTGAACAGCTGGGGTCCTAGGACCGATCCTTGCGGTACCCCACTAGTCACTGCCTGTCACTCGGAAAACGACCCGTTTATTCCAACTCTTTGCTTTCTGTCCGCCAACCAGTTCTCTATCCAAGTCAATACCTTGCCCCGATCCCATGTGCCTTAATTTTGCACGCTAATCTCTTATGTGGGACCTTATCGAAAGCCTTCTGAAAGTCCAAATACACCACATCCACTGGTTCTCCCTTATCTATTTTACCAGTTACATCCTCAAAAAATTCCAGTAGATTAGTCAAGCATGATTTACCTTATGTAAATCCATGTTGACTTTGTCCGATCCTGTCACTGCTTTCCAAGTGCTCTGCTATTACATCTTTTATAATAGACTCTAGCATTTTCCCCACTACCGATGTCAGGCTTACCGGTCTATAATTCCCCGCTTTTTCTCTACCACCTTTTTTGAATAGTGGTGTAACATTAGCTACCCTCCAATCCATGGGTACTGTTCCAGAGTCTATCGAGTTCTGGAAGATGACCAGCAATGCATCTACTATTTCTAGGGCCACTTCCTTAAGTACCCTGGGATGTAGATTATCAGGCCCTGGGGATTTATCGGCCTTCAGTCCCATCAATTTTCCTAACACCATTTCCCTACAAATACTGATTTCTTTCAGTTCCTCCCTCTCATTAGACCCTATGTTCCCCGGCATCTCTGGGAGGTTATTTGTGTCCTCCTTTGTGAAGACAGAACCAAAGTATGTATTTAGCTGGTCTGCCATTTCCTTGTTTCCCATTATAAATTCCCCTGATTCTGACTGTAAGGGACCTACGCGTGACTTCACCAATCTTTTTCTCTTCACATATCTATAAAAGCTTTTACAGTCAGTTTTTATGTTCCTTGCTAGCTTACTCTCATATTCTATTTTCCCTTTCTTAATTAATCCCTTTGTCCTCCTTTGTTGACTCCTAAACTGCTCCCAATCCTCAAGATTATTGCTTTTTCTAGCCAATTTATAGGTCCTCTCCTTGGATCTTATGCTATCCCTAATTTCCCTTGTTAGCCACGGTTGAGTCACCTTTTTGTTTTATTTTTATGCCAAACTGGGATGAACAAATTCTGTAGCTCATCCATTCGGTCTTTGAATGTTTGCCATTGCCTATCCACCGTCAACCCTTTGAGTGCCATTCCCCAATCAATCCTACCCAACTCGCTCCTCAGACCATCGTAGTTTCCTTTATTTAAATTGAGGACCCTTGTCTCTGAGTCAACTACTTCATTCTCCATCTTAATGAAGAATTCGATCATATTATGATCGCTCAGACCCAAGGGGCCTCGTACAACAAGATTGCTAATTAATCCTTTCTCGTTACATAATACCCAGTCTAAGATGGCCTGATCTCTGGTTGGTTCCTCGACATATTGGTCCAGGAAACCATCCCGTAAACACTCCAGGAATACCTCCTCCACAGTATTGTTACTAATTTGGTTGGCCCAATCTATATGTAGATTAAAATCACCCATGATGACTGCTGTGCCCTTATTGCACGCTTCTTTAATTTCCCTTTTAATGCCATCCCCAACCTCCGCCTTACTGTTTGGAGGTCTATATACCACTCCCACTAATGTTTTTTTCCCCTTAGTATTTCTTAATTCTACCCGTACAGATTCCACATCATCAGAGCTAATATCCTTCATTACAATTGTATTAATCCCTTCTTTAACCAGTAATGCTACCCCACCTCCCTTTCCTTTTTGCCTATCTTTCCAAATCAAGTATCTGCCATTATATTCGTCCTATTGCCGATCAGCCCCATCTCACCAACCAGTCTTTCCCCAAAAGTGAGATCTTCACATCTCGTCGTTACATGAAACGCAAGAACTACAATAAGCCATATCCCATTCTTCTTAAATATAACCAAACAGCATGCAGTCATTGCAGCAATTATTCAAGTATTTTTTTTTACATCACATGGTATCTTTACTGTGCATATGCCTGGTCTCTGTGGGGGGTGGCGGGTGTGGTGCGTGCACCCAGTCAGTTATGCTCCTGACTGTGAGCGGTTTGAATCGCTCCCACGCCCCTGGGTTCTAGACACCAGACTTAGGTACAGGCAGCGATACAGAAAACTCGGGTAGACAGGTGGTTTGGATGCAAGCAAAAACCAAGATTTTATTGAACAGGAAAATTAATACAGTCTTAAAAAAAGTTACCACTATAACATTACAGGCAAATGCACTTATACAGGGAATGGGGAACACACAGCACATTGAGGGAAAACAACTATCTTAACAATCCCCTTATCCTTATCCCACCCCCTATACCTAACTAGATTAAGCTATGAGGGGTCAGAATTCATGCTCACCAATCCAAAGATAAAAGCCAACTGTTAACGAATGCGAGTTTTGAAGTCTGGTTTCTGGTCCTTCTAGGTACCCCGTCGCCACGTGGTCTTCAGGGGTGCGGTGCTGGATCGGCCACTGCGACACACCTTCTCCCCTCCGCTACCGTCGTCATCTCGTCTCGATGGGTTCTCCTCTTCTTCTCCCTCGGGCGGTCGTCGGCGGTAATGTTATGTTGATGAGACAATTAGCAGTTTTACTGCTTAGATTTTACTACCCATCCTTCGAATGCTAGCATATTCGTTATGGCGTGGACACCTGCGTTTATTTGCAGTGTTCAAGGTGTTTGCCCCCACCGTCCTCAAGGACTTTCTTCCCCAAGCGTCAGCTTATAACTAGGCGCTTGGTTTAATTATCGATACGTTTTTCGCTGCCCTGCTCTGCTCTTATCGAGGTAATATCATCTTCTTCTTCTCCACTCGTCTCGTCTCGTCAGACTACTAGACGAGTCCTGGGCTACCTGCTCAACTTCATCTCGCCCCTTTTGCGGCCCGGGCGTCCTGGATGGCTGTGGACTTGGGCCTCGCTCCCCTTCCTAGCAGTTGGTATGGTGTTTCTGGCTACTGAAAATCTGCTCCGGGGAGAGAGGACCCGCCACGAGAGCAGGGTCAAGGGCAAGAGCAAGAGAGCCTTCAGTTATACCTTTTCTAAAAATCCCTATCTTCGCGCCAAATCAGGTTAGTTCTTTGTCTTAAACTTGGCGGGCTAGTTTAAAATAATGGTAGCAATCTATACTGACGGTTTTTAGATGGCCGGTAATCGCATCTACCGGCCCGATAATTGACTTATATTGTCTTGAGAGTTCCTTGATGGGCTTATCCAGCCTCGATGGCTGTGTTAATCTGTTTTCGATAATGTATGCAGACTGTATGATGGTTTTAACTATAGGCCTCACTGAATTTAGATCCATCTCCAATTCAGTCTAATGCATAATTCAGAGTCCTGTCTCGTTCCAAAATACAAAGTTTCTCTTCACAGAAAGCCTGCAGCCTTAGTTTCGATTTCTCCCAAGCTGTCTGCGCTGCAGAATCCATTTTGGAATCCCACAGGCTTTCGGCCACGAGGCACGGATGCCATCTTGGGTACCCTTTTCAATTTAAAATGTCCATGCAGGGTCCCTTTTATTAATAATAACCTTCGGGGAGATGCAGAAATTTTGCAAATCTTACATCTCCGTGCAACTTTTGCTTTGGCTTATTCTAATAATATTTCTAAGAGTCACCTGAGGGCCTGGGGTCTGAGATGTGGATGGTTATGCTACACTACAATGAGCCTCTTGGGACTGAGGTAGTCCTTCTCTCATGACTGCTGAGTCCTAGGATGGACCCACGACAGAATGTCTCTCTGGTATTGGCTCAGCGACAGCCTGGCTCTGCCTCCCTACCACCACTCTCGACCCTTTCCCTGCCTCTGTGCTGTCAGACTGCTTTTCCAACATCTAGTCCTGGATGAGCCGCACTTTCTTCCAGTTAGGCATCGGGAATACCAAGATCGTCGTCAGAGTAGAGAGAAACTGTTCCCATTGGCAGAAGGGTCGAGAACCAGAGGACGCAGATTCAAGGTGATTGGCAAGAGAACCAAAGGCGACATGAGGGAAAACTTTTTTACGCAGCGAGTGGTTAGGATCTGGAAGCAATGCCTGAAAGGGTGATGGAGGCAGATTCAATCGTGGCTTTCAAAAAGACCGCCTACTTCTACCTCCGTAACATTGCCTGACTCAGCTGAAAGCATCAGCCATGACTTTGTCACTGCCAGACTAGACTATTCCAATGCTCTCCTGGACATCCTTCCCTGCTCCACTCCTCATAAACTTAAGCTCATCCAAAACTCTACTACCCATATCCTATCCTATCCCGCATCAAGCCCCACTCATCCATCTTCCCTGTGCTCGCTGACATACATTGACTCCTGGTGCCCGACACCTCAAATATACCTGGGCTTTTCAGCCTGCAGAAGAGGAGATCTTATAGAGAATGAATAAAGGGAATCACAAAATGTTACTTTAAACCGTTATAGTAGAATAAGGGAGCACAGGTTCAAACTAGTGGAAGGTAAATTTAGGGTGATATCAGGAAATTGGTTTTCACACAACGATGCGGTATTGGAGCCAAAATACCTGGAATCATTTAAGAAACAACTTTTTGTTTCTATTTATTCTTTCACGGGATGTGGGTGTCACTGGCAAGGCCAGCATTTATTGCCCATGAGAAGGTGGTGGTGAGCCGCCTTATACAACTGAGTGACTCGCTGGGCCATTTCAGAGGGCAGTTAAGAGTCAACCAACATTGCTGTGGGTCTGGAGTCACTCTAAGGTCACACACCAGGTAAGGACAGCAGATTTCCTTCCCTAAAGGACATTAGTGAACCAAATGTGTTTTTAGCAGTCCAATGGTCACCATTACCTTTAGTAGCTTTTTTAATTCCAGATTTATTTAATTAGTTGAATTTAAATTCCCCCAGCTGCTGAAGTAGGGATGTGAACTCATGTCTCTGGATCATTAGTCCAGGCCTCTAGGATTACTGGCCCAGTAACATAACCACTATGCTACTGTACTCGCTCGATAGGTGGGGGGAAATGGATGGGTGGAGGGAAATTTTGGGTCTGTCTGAATGGATTAGGATGGGCTAAATGACCTTCCTCGTTTGCTTCTCAAGACCACAAGATAATTACAATGAGGTAGCACCACTTGGTGATAGCAAGCTAATCTCTACAAGTAGTAACTCGCTGATCTTGGAGTAGCACTAACAAATTAAAAAATTTTTAATGAAATGTGGAGGAGAGAATCCATCATCTCATACAAGTCTCATGCCTCTAAATCCAGTTCAGGAAGTGTTTCTCTGTCACTGGACAAATGTCTCACTTCCTAGTATCATAGAATCATAGAATGCTTACAGCACGGAAGGAGGCCATTCAGCCCGTCGAGCCCGTGCCGGCTCTCAGCTAGTCCCACTCCCCCACCCTTTCCCCGTAGCCCTGCAATTTATTTATCCAATTCTCTTTTGAATGATAAGTTTGAATCTGCCTCCACCACCCTTTCAGGCAGTGCATTCCAGATCCTAACCACTCGCTGCATAGAAAAGTTTTTCCTCGTGTCGCCTTTGGTTCTTTTGCCAATCACCTTAAATCTGTGTCCTCTGGTTCTCGACCCTTCCACCAATGGGAACAGTTTCTCTCTATCTACTCTGTTGAGACCCCTCATGATTTTGAACACCTCTATCAAATCTCCTCTCAACCTTCTCTGCTCTAAGGAGAACAACCCCAGCTTCTCCAGTCTATCAATGTAACTGAAGTCCTTCATTCCTGGAACCATTCTCGTAAATCTTTTCTGCACCCTCTCTCTAAGGCCTTCACATCCTCCTAAAGTGCGGTGCCCAGAATTGGACACAGTACTCCAGTAGTGGCCGAACCAGTGTTTTATAAAGGTTCATCATAATTTCCACACTTTTGTACTCTATGCCTCTATTTATGAAGCCCAGGATCCCGTAAGCCCTTTTAACTGCTTTCTCCTTGCTGCACATTTGCCTATGCGTCCAACAGCTGTCGTGTGGCATTGTGCCAAACCCTAGGTTACCTCACATTCCCGACACTACTCAAAATTAAAACAAATGCCAAGAAGCAGATTTTAAAATAGTTTTCTCAGTTCATAGAAGATGATAATATCGTAGTTGTACTCCACCGGAATGAAAATGATGAATGTTTGAGCTTATTCTAGAAATACAACCAGTACCCGGTCTGGCCTATTTATGTGACTCCAGACCCACAGCAATGTGTTTGACACTTAACTGCCCCTCTTAAATGGCCCAGCGAGTCACCCAGTTGTACCGAACCGCTACAAAAGAAGTATCACTGACCGCAGCCGTTCGAGAAGGCAGCTCGAGGGCAATTAGGGATGGGCAATAAATGCCGGCCTTGCCAGCGACGCCCACATCCTGTGAACAAATAATAAAAAAACAATACATTGGGCCGGAATTTGCAGTGGGCAATAACAACAAACAAACAGCGCTCACTGTTATTACCCCTTTGAAACTGACCGCAACTTTAGGATGTAGCCCCTGCGCATCCTAACACAGAAATCCTGAAGTTGGGGTCAGTCATTCGCTGCTCTGACACTGGCTGCACTGTGCCCACTGCCCCCCCTCCTACTCCGCCTCCCCCCCTGCCCCCATAGCCGGCAATCAGTCAAACTGATGAAAACGTGGGCTTTTCCGCGGTAACATCGCTGTTAAACACCCCATTAAATGTTAGACCCTTTTGGATTAGGTGTAACTGGGGTTTTAACAGCGTATTGACTGTTAAACAAACTTTATGGCCCTCAAAAACTAATTTAAATTTTGTAGCGTGTCAAATTTCTCTATTATGATAAAAAATTAAAATTTTTAAGAAACTTTAAAAAAAATTAAAATATTTAAAAAAAAGTTTATCATATTTATTTCAGGTTCTACCTTATCCCCATGTGGGAGCCCCAATCTTGTTTTTCTCTCCGTAACATTTTAAAAAAAAAGCAGGTTCTCATTTCCTGCTTCCATGGCTGTGAGAATTCTGCAATGTAATTGGCTGCTTAGACAGCTTTGTTGACGTCACGGCAGAGCGCGTTAGGGATTCCCCATTATATTGCGCTGAAATCACTGACGCGTCGGAAAAGGCAAATGTCTCACTACAGAGATCGTGAGATCTTTGTGGGCAGCTTTCTTTGGGGCCAGCGGCAAACACCTTTACTTCGCCGCTGGCCGCAAATTCCAGGCCATTGTATTCTTTCTCACCACTGTAATAATCCACGGTGAGCCAAAATCCAATATCCTCAGTATCCCACATCCATTTTAGAGGATGTAAAAGGTGAATATTCTACAGAGTCCTGAGGGTGTTAAGTGCTGAAAAGTCAATAGGAATTGATAACCTTCCTATCCCTGAGGTGGAAAAGTTCAATATGTCATAGAGTCATAACGGCACAAAAGGAGGTCATTCGGCCCGTGCCAGCTCTCTGTATACAATCCAGTCAGTCCCATTCCCCCGCTCTATCCCCGTAGCCCTGCAAGTCTATTTCCCTCAACTGCCTATTTATGTGACTCCAGACCCACAGCACTCTATCCCCGTAGCCCTGCAAGTCTATTTCCCTCAACTGCCTCTCCAGTCTCCCCTTGAAAACATTGAGTGTCTCCGCTTCCACCACTTCAATTGGCAGCGAGTTCCAGGTCCTCACCACTCGCTGCATAAAAATTTTTCCTCACATCCCCCCTGCATCTCTTGCCCAAAACCTTAAATCTGTGTCCCCTAGTCCTTGTACCATCAACTAGTGGGAACAGCCTTTCCCCGTCTAGCCTATCCAAACCCGTCATAATCTTGTACACCTCTATCAAATCACCCCCTCAACCTCCTTTGCTCTAATGAAAACAAATCCAGCTTCTCCAACCTGTCCTTGTAGCTAAGATCCCCCATCCTCGGAACCATTCCGGTAAATCTCCTCTGCACCCTCTCAAGGGCCTTCACATCCTTCCTAAAGTGTGGTGACCAGAACTGGACACAATACTCCAGTTGTGGCCTAACCAGCGCTTTATAAAGGTTCAGCATAACTTCTCTACTTTTGTACTCAATACCTCTATTTATGAAGCCCAAGATCCCATATGCTTTGTTAACCACTCTCTCAATATGTCCTGCCACCTTCAGGGATCTATGCACATTAACTCCCAGGTCCCTCAGTCCCTGCACACTCTTTAAAACTGTGCCATTAAGTGTATATTGCCTCTCCCTGTTCCTTCTGCCAAAATGCATCACCTCACACTTCTCTGTATTAAATCCCATCTGCCACTTGTCTGCCCATTCTGCTAGCCTTTCTATGTCCTGCTGCAGTCGATCGATATCATCATCACTGTTTGCCACCCCCCCAAGTTTGGTGTCATCGGCACAGTGAAAACTGGCTGGTCATATTGCTATTGTGAAATGAGAGACAATATTCTTTATAAAGATTACAGTGTTTTTTTTTAATTAATGCATGAACAGTCATTTACATAGAACATACAGGAAACTCAGTAGTACAAGTGAACTGAATGGCAGGTCTTGTTCACATCAGCCCTACAGTATAATTTAGAAACTATATAATACAGCACATACAGGCGCACAGTTTGATGAAGGGGGAAATGGAGTGAAAGGGCGGGGAAGTTATGGCAATCCATTCCTTAAGTATTCAGGCTAGTAACCAATAAGCCAAGGCTGGAAGGCAACGGTTGGGTTAGCTATGGATTTATTGCATTGCGCTGGCCTGATCAGCTCAGTGGGGAACTGGTCACAATGCTACTTTCATGTAGGAGATTTCTTTAAGTTCAAACAAGTTTCGGAAGAGCGGGTGGATCAAGTACTTCATATAAGTGCAAAAACTGTCTCGTATAAGCTGGCATTCAAGTGTTCAATACAGATCTAGCATCAGTTTGACAAATACTGACAATTTTCTGGTGCTTTTATGAAAACAAAGAGGGGACAGAGTCGGAAATCCATCATTATCCAGTTAAAAAATAAAAGCGCTTTCTTTTTTTAAATCATAGAAAAGTGAGCTCCCAGTGCCCCTCACATCCGAAACTATCTTTCTCCCTAATCTATAAACCTCGGACACAAAGTTTAAGTTAAAAAAAACTGACTACAATCGAATAAGATCATTACCTCGAAAAATGTTCCAGATTAAACTAAGACCGTTTGTAGTATATTCCATGTACATATACAGCACAGATTAAATATTACACAAGTTGTCAATTTTCAACTGCAGCAAGAGGCATTAGATATCCACTCCCAATGTCAGCAGGGCCCAAACCCTCCTGTTAATAAAATATATTACAATTATATACAAGTAACTTACATTATTTCATGTTTGATAAGACCCATTCACAAAGATATTACCATACAAATGAACCCTGACTTTTGTTATTACGTGAAAGCTAGATACATGTGAATTTTAGCATAGTCAGTCCATGTTCCTGTGTTTTTGTGGATCCATTTCCAGTTATTTTGTTCTGAGATGCCAGTTCAAAAAAAAAACAACAGCTTCAGGAAGAAGATAAAAAGGCACAAGTCTAAAGCTCTTTGATAGTCCGCTCCTTGGGCGCTGCCAATCGAAACTCTGATGTACTTGTTGAGGACATATAAAAGGACTGAGTTTTCCGTTTTAACCTGGCGCGCTTGTTCGCCAGGACAAGGCTCCGTCGACTGGAGCTTATGATTTCGGAAATGAACTTCTTACAGTCAACACAAACCTCCATCGTGCTCCAGTCCTCCATCAGCTCTTTGGGAAACTCCAGGTTATCGGTTGACTTCTCATAAGATTTGGACATTGATGGCAGTCTGTGAAAGATCAAGCAGCCTCATGTTAGAGACGCATTGAGGAGATGAATGGTGAGAACTATTTTAGAAACGGGCCTGCTCCGCCATTCAATAAGATCCTGGCTGATCATCGACCTCATCTCCACTTTCCCGCCCGATCGCCATATCCCTTGATTTTCCTGAAGTCCAAAAATCTATCGATCTCAGCCTTGAATATACTCAAAGACTCAGCATCCACAGCTCTCTGGGGCAGAGAATTCCAAAGATTCACAACCCTCTGAGTGAAGAAATTCCTCCTCATCTCGGTCTTAAAAGGCCGACCCCTTATCCTGAGTCTATGACCCCTAGTTCTAGACTCTCCAGCCAGGGGAAACAATCTCTCAACATCTATCATGTCAATGTCCCTCAGAATCTTATATGTTTCAATGAGATCTCCTCTCATTCTTTTAAACTCCAGAGAGTATAGGGCCGATCTACTCAATCTCTCCTCATAGGATAACCCTCTCATCCCAGGAATCAATCTTGTGAATTTTGTAAATAAGGGAAGATTACTGAGATCTGCTGCAAATCGACTGGTTGTTAAGAGCTGGGATCTGGTGATAGCCTGGAAATACTCAAATGGCCTTTTTTGTTTCTATAAATCAATCTAGCGAATTGTTAGGTGTATTTTCCCCATCATCTCACTTGTTCATGTTGACACACACTTGGGAGATTAATACTGCAGACCCTTTACGCTTTACTAGTTGCTCTAAGACAGAAGGGAAATGGACAGCCCCGCACAACTTGCGGTACGTGTGGCTAGTCCTAAACTTCAGAATGAAGGTGCGCCCATCAAACCAACTGCAGATGCGAAAAGAGAAATATTCAAAGCCACAGCAAACTTTGAGTGCACGTACTCTACTTCTCCATTTGTACAAAGGCGTTTATAGCACTCTGAAGAACTACTCGGTGGCACTTGGTTTATTGAAAAGATGTGATAAAAGTGACTCACTGGCTCCAGCTGCCTAACGGTCATCAAGAGATGAGACAAGACTTCCTCCACCTTGAGGTCAGTAAAACTGAAGCCATTCTCTTCAGCTCCTACACGATTCTGGCCTGAATCCACCTCGCCGACCACTTTCACCTCACCTCTTCCTCTCCTCCACTAAACCCCAACCCAATGTTTTGATCTCCTCGCCGCTGAAGTTCTCCAATATTTTTCCTCAGCTGGAGTTCCTGCTTCTACCATCTGTGAACCGTGAGTCATTCCGAGTGCCGTGGCTCAGCTCCTCATGCGTACTAAAACCCGCAGCCCCGGCCCACTCTTTCCTCACTGAACTCCTTCCCGTGTCCCAGAGAATCAACTTTTAAGACATTCGCAGCAAGTAGGTTAAAAAAAAAAGCACGGGGATTAGTGCTTGGGACCGTGCTATTTACAGTGGGGTAGAGTTTCCGCTCGGTTGCGCTGTTTTTTTTTTGCCCGCTGCGATTCGCCCGAAATCGGGCCAAAAGATCGCGGCATTTTCAGCGCAAATTACGCTCAGCGCAAATGGAGTTTCCGCGATCTTTCGCACTAGTTTAAAAAAAATGGTGCTGGAAGCTGGCCCCGCCCCCCAAAACTGGCCAGGCCCGCACGATGAATTAATCGCCACTGCGAGTTTCCACTAATCGCGCTCGTTTGCGGGCCTTCGAGGAGGCTGTAAAAATTAAAGCTGGATGAATGTAATTTTTTAAAAAATTTACTAAGAAACTGACTGCTGCACCTCAATAGAACGAGCAAATGGTTTGTGATGTAAGAAAACTACTAGGCACTTGGTCTAAGCGTCAAACAAAGCTTTAATCAACTGTTTTACAACATGGAGGTCTAGTTGTGTCCTTCACTAGTTCCTGTTAAGAATGTCCTGCACAAGCTGGGCCCGTGCCCGAGTATTTATACTCTCCCTGGACAGCGCCACTCGTAGGCCGCTCAGTATTATTTCATAAGTCTTTCTTTCATGAATGACTGATTCATGTCAGTTTGGTATATTTTTTAAAAACCATTTTCATAATTTAAAATCGGGTTAATCACAGCTGGCGCGGATTGACGCTGCAATTTAAAATGATTATTTTTGGTGATAAACCCATTTTCAGCCGTATTAATCTAACTGCACCAGGTTACCACTCTTAAATACATCGAGAAATATTTCTAAAAGCAAATTTTGTTTTATAAAATCACGTTTTAAAACGCTGCCCGATTGCGCTGGTTCATTGCAGATTTTGTGCTCAGCGATATGCAAATGCATTGGAGTGGAAACGTGCGAGAAAAAAAAACTTCTCAAAACTAGCGCAATTTTGAGCGCAATTTACGTCCGGATCGCCGATTGGTCCCCAAAGCGGAAACTCTACCCCACTGAATATAAATGATTTGGAACTGGAGACAGAAATATAGCTATTTAAATTTGCAGATGCCATCAAATTGGGAGAGGGGTTCAAAGAATAGGGAACAGGCAAAGTCATCTAGATAAATTGGGAAGGTGGGCTGAGGAGTGGCAAATGGCGTTTAATGTGGACAAATACAAGGTAATAACACTAGGAAAAGGAAATAAACAGCGGGCGTATAAACAACATAGCTCCCGGCTACATGACGTAACACAGGAGAGGAATCATAGGGTATTGGTAGCTTGCTGATGGAAACCAATGGCACAATGTAAGCAGCAGTAAGGAAAGGAATTGTGGAAATCCAGCAGCTACAAAAAGCAACAAAGGAAAACAAAGAAAGTAATAATACATGTAAAAAGGGGAATCTCAACACAGATAAATGTGAAGTATTACATTTTGGTAGGAAGAATAGGGAGGTCATTAGAGAGAGATGCAGGCAAGACTCCTGCTCCTCCTGATCCACCAGGATTGCTCCCCGAGGCTGTCCTCGCCTTGCTGCAGCTATCGGGAATCCCGAGGCCTGGGAACCCTGGCCAGTCACAGTTAAACCTGCAAAGCAGGTTAAAGCAGAGGCTTCCGGCCTCATTATCATATTCAAAGTGCCAACCCGCCTTCTGGGAGAGGGTTGGCTGCCCGTCACCCCATCCCGACTCCGTTAAAACCGGAAGGAGGCGGGTTGGAGGCATGCTGGTGTTGGGATTCAGATTTCTAACACTTTAAGCTCCCACCTGATCCAAACTCTTCCATTTAGGATTTAAACTGAGCACTTGGACAAGTATCAGCTGATCAAAAAATGTTAGCATGGATTTGTGGAGGGTACTTCATATCCGACTAATCTGGTTGACTTTTTTGTGGTGGCCACTAGCATGGTGGATAAGGGAGTCTCTCGGGATGCTTTCTATATGGACTTCCAGAAGGCATTTGATAAGGTTCCATACAAGAGATTATTAGCAAAAATGGGAGCGCACGGAATTGAAGATAACATTGTGGAATGAGTTGGTAACTGGTTGGGAGTCAGGAGGCAGAGAGTAGGGAGAAAGGGTTTGTTCTCTGATTGGCAGGATGTGACAAGTGGTGTTCCCCCCGGGGATCTGTACTGGGGCCTTAGTTTTTCCACCATATTTATCAATGACTTAATGAAAGAATAGAGAGTTGTATATCCAAGTTTGCAGATGACACTAAGTTCGGAGGCAGAGTAAGCTGTGTGGATGGGTGCAGGAAGTTACAAAGGACACAGACAGACTAAGTGAATGGACAAAACTACGGCAGGTGGCGTTCAGTGTGGGGAAGTGTGAGGTTTTCCACTTTGAATCTGAGAAAGAGAAATGCATAGATATAAAAAGTAACTACGGAATGTTGACTTTATCTCAAGGGGGTTGGAATTCAAAGGTGAGGAAGTGATGCTTCAGTTGGGCAGAGCCTCGGTCAGACCCCACCTGGAGCACTTTGTTCATCAACCTCTTCTCATTGCTCAAATGCCTTAGTTAGTTGCCCTTTTTTTGCAAAGCCTCCAATGCCTGGAAATCCCTGATGCAAAATGTTGACCATAACTGTACACAGTGCATCCCAGGTGTGGCCATACCAGTGTCTCGTGCAAACTTATCGCCACCTATGATTTGTGCTCTATCCCTCTGACTTTGGATCCCAAGATTTGGTTAGCTTTCATAGGAACATAGCAACAGGAATAGGCTATCCATCCCCTCGAGCCTGTTCCGCTATTCAATTAGATCATGGCTGATATGTACCTCAACTTCTTGAGCTGCCTTAGTTCCATACCTCTTGATACCCTTACCTAACAAACATCCATCAATCTCCATCTTGAAAATTTCAATTGGCCCAACATCCACAGTCTCCAACATCCAACGCAGGTCTCATTTCCTGCTCTCTCTGTTTCAACTCTTCAGCCACCTTGCTCCTGGCCTCTGCAACTCCCTCTTTCTGCATCTCCACTTTGGCACCTCCCTCCCTGTCTTCCAATGACCTCCTTAAGATCTTCTTCCTCAACCATGTTTTCATCCTTGCTGAACTTCTTCCCGTCCTTGTTGTCCCTGCCCGCTTGGCGCCCTGTCACTCTCCGCTGCCATGTACATCGCTCTGATATGTAGCGAGCGCGATAGAAATGTAAAACTGTTGCTAAAACTCCAAGAATTGACCAAGCAATAATAAAAAGAGAAAATGCTGAAAAATACTCAGCAGGTCGGGCAGCATCTGTGGAGAGAGAAACAGAGTTAACGTTTCAGGTCGATGACCTGCCATCAAAACTCATCAGTTCTCTCTCTCTCCGCAGGTGCTGCCTGGCCTGCCGAGTGTTGCCAGCATTTTCTGTTTTTATTTCAGATTTCCAGCATCCGCAGTATTTTGCCTTTGTCTTAATTTATCAGGCAACTCCGACAAAATGACTGAAATGCTTTGGCCTCTCGGGGAGGTGGCAGGGTGTTTCATACCTGACCAGACTCTTGTGTTGACTATCGGGCCGACGCCGGCTGCCTGATGGTTTCTCTGGCTTTATTACTTTCCCCTCTTTTGGCAAGGCCGATGGTCCCAAGGAAAAAATGGGAAGATTGCTGTATGGTTTGGAGGGTAGTCGCATCTAAACCGCAAAAAAAAAAATATTTATTAAACGAAAGACTGTTTTTGATAGCCACAGAAAGAAGAATTAATTCAGATGCAAATATCAACAATTTGAACATACCTTCTTACAACACTGTGAACACACCGGTCTGTGGAAAGACAATCGAGTATTAAAAACAGTTAAGTGATCAAGTACCTCATCTTTCAATTAGGCACTTTACAGCCTTCTGGACTCAACATCAAGTTCAACAATTTTAGTCCATAACCTCTGCCCCTATCTTTTTTTTCCATTTCTTTTTCTTTCTCTCACATGGCAGCTGTCGATCATTCTGCCATTGCCATTTACACTTCATCTAGAGTCATGTTTTGTTTCTTAACTTGTCCCATTTACCATCTCCTTTTGCCTCGCACCATCATCCCTTTTGTCTCTTAATCTCTCTGGCCTTCCACCCTATCACAGACCTTCCCTTTTGTTCTTTCCTCCCCTCCCCTCCCCCTCTCCCTGCCCCTACACTTGCTTAAAAACCTGTTCCATCTCCAGCTTTTTCCAGTTCTGACGAAGGGTCATCGACCTGAAACGTTAACTCTGTTTATCTCTCCACAGATGCTGCCTGACCTGCTGAGTATTTCCAGCATTTTCTGTTTTTATTTCAGATTTCCAGCATCCGCAGTATTTCGCTTTTGTATAAGCGATCAAGTAGTTTGTTTTCTCTTCACCTAATGCATTGCTGGATGTGGGGGACTGTACAATGACGAAGCTTCCTATTTTATGAGGGATTTTAATGCACGTGGTACGTATACAGTCTCCACCAATATTTTTTTTTTAGTGCGCGCGGCCCCTTTAACTGGCTGCGCAGCTCAATCAAATTTTCTCGCATTTTTTTCCATTTAAAAGCCGGTGAGCGGCCTGCACGGGACCGCCAGACCTGCAGCTGCAGCTTAACGGGAACGTTGGCCCCCACCGCTTAAAATGTCCACGTTTAAAAAGGGCAGTCGCTTATATCAACCAAAAAGCAGCGACCATTACTCACTTGCATTGATGTCAATTTCAAAGTTACCGGTTATAGCGTCTGAAGTGCCCCCGTTTATTTCAGGAAGAAACAGCTGTGTTTACTCACATTCGCAGCTCGCTGCACTGGATGCAAGAACAAGCATAACTAAATCGCATCGTTAAGATGCACTGAATGTAATAACAGATCCTGATTGAGGCAGACTTTGTTTCCTCTTTTGACAGGTTTGATGAATGAGAAACATTATACTTCAATCAAATCACCCCTTTAATCTTCTAAATTCCAGGGAATACAACCCTAGTTTGTGTAACCTCTCCTCATAATTTAACCCTTGGAGTCCGGGTATCATTCTGGCAAACGTACGCTGCACTCCCTCCAAGGCCAGTATAGGTGTGGTGCCCAGAACTGCTCACAGTGCTCCAGGTGTGGTCTAACCAGGACTTTGTATAACTGCAGCATAACTCCTACCCCCTTGTATTCTAGTACGCTGGATATAAAGCCCAGCATTCCATTTGGCCTTTTTGATTATTTTCTGTACCTGTTCATGGCATTTTAATGATCTATGTACATGGACCCCCAAGTCTCTTTGGGCCTCCACTGCTTCTAGCTTTTCACCATTAAGAAAGTACCCTGCTCTGTCCTTTTAGGTCAAAAGTGGATGACCTCACATTTGCCTACATTGAAATCCATTTGCCACAGTTTTGGCCATTCACTTAATCTATTAATATCTCTTTACAATTTTATGTTTCCACCTACACTGATTACAACGCCCTCTAACTTGGGTATGTGGCTCTCTAATCCCGTCATCTAAGTCGTTAATAAATACAGTGAATAGTTGAGGCCCCAACACAGATCCCTGCGGGACACCACTAGTCACATCCTGCCAATTAGAGAACCTGCCCATTATCCCTACTCTCTGTCTCCTGCTGCTCAGCCAATCTCCTAACCAAGGTCATTAATTTGCCCTCAATTCCATGAGCTTCAACTTTAGCTAACAGTCTCTTATGTGGGACTTTATTGAATGCCTTCTGGAAGTCTATATAAATAACATCCATAGACATTCCCCTGTCGACTACTTTAGTCACCTTCTCAAAAAATTCAATCGGGTTTGTCAGGGCATGACCTACCTTTCACAAATCCATGCTGGCTCTCTCTGATCAGCTGAAAATTTTCAAGGTGTTCAGTCACCCTATCCTTAATTATAAACTCTAGTAATTTCCCCACCAATAGATATTAGGCTAACTGGTTTATAATTCCCTGGTTTCCCTCTCTCACCATTCTTAAATAGCAGAGTGACACTTGCAATTTCTCAATTTAAAGGAACGGTTCCTGAATCAAGAGAACTTTGGAAGATCATAGTTGGGGCATCTGCAATGTGCTCACCTACTTCCTTTAAAACCCTGGGATGGAAACCATCTGGCCCTGGGGATTTGTCACTCTTTAGTGCCATTATTTTCTTCATTACTGTTAATTTGCTTACGTTAATTATGGTGAGTCCCCGTCCCTGACTCAAAATTAGTTTCCTTGAGGTGTGCAGCATGCTATCCACTTCCTCTACTGTAAATACTGACGCAAAGTAATTATTTAACATGTCTGCCATTTCCTTATTTTCATTCACAATATCACCATTAGCAGTTTTTAAGGGAACTACAGGGCTCTTGATCACTCTCTTTTTCCTAATATAATTGTAAAAAAAAGTGTTGATTTTGATATTCTTTGCGAGTTTCTTTTCAAACTCCCTTGCTGTAGCTCTTACGATCTGTTTCTCACCCTTTGTTGTTCTTTGTATCTCTCCCATTCGCCAGCATCTGTATTATTTTTTGCATGTTTTCTGCTTTTTCTTTTAGTTTTACGTTGTCCCTTAGCTCTTTAGTCGTCCATGGCTGTTTATTTTAGCAAGTAGCGCGCTTGCCCCATAGGGGTATAAACTGGTCTGTGTCACAGTAAATTCTTTTTTGAACTCCTCCCATTGATCTTCTGTCATTTTACCCATTAACAGATTTGCCCAGTTAGTTTCTGTCTCTTGTAAACTTTTCACCCATTCTTCCCACCCCCCCACCCCCCCGCTCCCCTTATAGACTCTAGTAATTTCCTGACAATAGATGTTAGGCTAACTGGTTTATAATTCCTTGGTTTCCCTCTCTCATCTTTCTTAAATAGCAAAGTGACATTTGCAATTTCCCAATTTAAAGGAACGAGAGCATGATAAGGTGGAAAATAAGAAAGCTGCATGAAGAAATGTCAAAGAGGAGTGTGTGACAAACCTTTTACAGAATTGGCAGGTGTAGGACCAGGTGAAGATAGAGAATCTCTTCGTTCGGCAGCAGAAACACAACTGCAGGGAGAGCAATAACGACACTTAGATCAATACAAGAATAGCACCATGTAATTAAAACAGCCATAACCTACACTGGCTGAAAGTGCAACTAGATTCATTTATAGAACTTGCAAAAAAAAAATCTTCTCCATTTTGATATTTTATTGACCCATTGGGTAAATATTGGCTCGAAATTCGGCCGTTCAACGCCCGATTCTTGGCCGCTAAACGGCCCACTAAGCCTCCAATATGACGGACAAGAAGTGCACGGTCATTACGAGCCATTATAAGATCATAAGAACATAAGAAATAGTAGCAGGAATAAGCCACTTGGCCCCTCCAGCCTGCTCCGCCATTCAATAAGATCATGGCTGATCTTGGGCTCAAAGCCACTTCTCTGCCTGCTCCCCATAACCCTTCACTCCCTTATCTTGCAAAATTCTGTCGATCTCCACCTTAAATGTATTCAATGACCCAGCCTGGGGCAGAGAATTCCACAAATTTACAACCCTCTGAGAGAAGAAATTCCTCCTCATCTCAGTTCTAAAAGGGCGACCCTTTATTCTGAGACTGTGCCCCCGAGTTCTAGATTTCCACACGAGGGGAAATGTTGCTAAAGGCCCAACGAATCGACATGCAGTGCCCAAAAATGGGCGCGTTCAAATTTCTAGATCCTTGTGTGGAATGGGTCCCGGAAATTGTAGAGTCACATTGGGCCAGGAGCCCGGAGATTGTAGAATCACATTGGACCAGGAGCCCGGAGATTGTAGAGTCACATTGGACCAGGAGCCCGGAGATTGTAGAATCACATTGGACCAGGAGCCCGGAGATTGTAGAGTCACATTGGACCAGGAGCCCGGAGATTGTAGAGTCACATTGGACCAGGAGCCCGGAGATTGTAGAGCCACATTGGACCAGGAGCCCGGAGATTGTAGAGTCACATTGGGCCAGGAGCCCGGAGATTGTAGAGTCACATTGGACCAGGAGCCCGGAGGTTCAGAGTCACATTGGACCAGGAGCCTGGAGATTGTAGAGTCACATTGGACCAGGAGCCTGGAGATTGTAGAGTCACATTGGACCAGGAGCCCGGAGATTGTAGAGTCACATTGGACCAGGAGCCCGGAGATTGTAGAGTCACATTGGACCAGGAGCCCGGAGATTGTAGAGTCACATTGGACCAGGAGCCCGGAGATTGTAGAGTCACATTGGACCAGGAGCCCGGAGATTGTAGAGTCACATTGGACCAGGAGCCTGGAGATTGTAAAGTCACATTGGACCAGGAGCCCGGAGATTGTAGAGTCACATTGGGCCAGGAGCCCGGAGATTGTAGAGTCACATTGGACTAGGAGCCCGGAGATTGTAGAGTCACATTGGACCAGGAGCCCGGAGATTGTAGAGTCACATTGGACCAGGAGCCCGGAGGTTCAGAGTCACATTGGACCAGGAGCCCGGAGATTGTAGAGTCACATTGGACCAGGAGCCCGGAGGTTCAGAGTCACATTGGACCAGGAGCCCGGAGATTGTAGAGTCACATTGGGCCAGGAGCCCGGAGATTGTAGAGTCACATTGGACCAGGAGCCTGGAGATTGTAGAATCACATTGGACCAGGAGCCCGGAGGTTCAGAGTCAGGTTAGGCCAAGAACAGGGAGGCTGGACAGCTGTGTTAGGTCAGTAGAAGGAGGGTGGGTGTAGAGTTGAATCGAGTTGTATGTTTCTGGTCTGACAGAGCGTGCACGACAGCGGCAAAACATCATTTGCAGATGAGAGCCTGGGGATCAGATTGTTTGGCTGCTTTCTTTCTCATGGTCTGGGAGCTGAACTCTGAACCATGGTTAAAGTGAATAGGAACTCTACAGGCATTCATTTATTCATAAGGACACAAAACGTTTTTTATTAATAAGATACGTCTGGGGTTTGTGGAGAGAATGGGCTCATTCAGCAGAAACAAAACACCCAAAAAAGGCATGGAAGGTGTCAATGATGATGACAGATTGCCAATGCTGAATCACATGATTTGAACCGAGGTGCTGTTGTACTACAGGGTCTGAAATGTAATGACAGTGGGTTTATTTCACTGTGTGTTACAGCAGACCCTGCATCTGTTGCATGAAAGTGTGCACCGAGGATTATACAGGAAGTACTGGTTCCTGCCTTTACCCGGTATTCGGCATTGCATGCTAATTATTCTGGGATATTTCCGACCGTTGCTCCCAGCTGGGTTTTAGTAAAACTGCTGCGCTTAAACTTTGATTTAACAGCCTCCAAATGTGCAGAAATAAATAGCCAAAATTGCACCGTAGCAATTCATCGCTCAGTAATTTCTATTGCATAATCTATATTATTAGGTTATTTTTGTGGCGTTAATGCTCCTGAGTCACTGATCCTTTCTATTGTGACATATGATGAAGCGCAAAAATTTCATCAGAGCTGCCGCTGCTCTACTCTCTTCCCTGCCTCATTCCAATTCACTCACACGACGCGATGGGCCAAATCTTGCACGCCGTTATCAATGTGCAAATCGGCCAGCAAGTTCGGGGGATGGGGAGATACGCCGTGATATCCGAATCTCCAGAACCCGCTGGTTGATTTTAGCTTCGCGCAAACGGCATCTCGTCCTCAGCCTCCCCGTTATTTTTAAGAACTTGCTGTATTTGCACATTAATTGCCCGTTAAATGTGCCGCAGAAAGTTAGGGCTGGTAATTAACAGTGTAAATACCCTTTTAACGACGTGATAATGAAATGCCAATCAACCTCTCTGGCCCAGAAAGGGACCAATTTAAACTGTTTGGTCCCATTCTACTTAGAGATTTTTTTTAAATGTTAAGTTTTTAATTTTTTTCTTACTTTTCCTTTAAGAACTTAAGAATTAGGAGCAGCAGTAGGCCATACGGCCCCTCAAGCCTGCTCCACCATTCAATAAGATCACGGCTGATCTTCAACCTCAACTCCACTTTCCCGCCCGATTCCCATATCCCTTGATTCCCCATGAGTCCAAAAATCTATCGATCTCAGCCTTGAATATACTCAACGACTCAGCATTCACAGCCCTCTGGGGCAGAGAATTCCAAAGATTCACAACCCTCTGAGTGAAGAAATTCCTCCTCAGGATAAGGGGTCGGCCATTTAAGACCGGGAGTACGATATTGTTGCTATCACGGAGACATGGTTGAGGGAGGGTCAGGACTGGCAGCTAAATATTCCGGGGTATAGAATCTTCAGGCGAGACAGAGGGGGGTGTAAAAGGGGAGGGGGTGTTGCAATATTAATTAAGGAGTCTATTACTGCTGTAAGGAGGGATGATATATTAGCGGGTTCCTCTAATGAGGCCATATGGGTAGAACTTAAAAACAAAAAGGGGTCAAGCACCTTGCTGGGAGTGTACTATAGGCCCCCAAACAGTCAGGGGGAGATAGAGGAACAGATATGCAGGCAGATATCAGAAAAGTGTGAAAATAATAGGGTAGTAATAGTGGGGGATTTCAACTTCCCCAATATAAATTGGGATAGTCAGAGTGTGAAAGGCTTGGAGGGAGCAGAATTCTTAAAGTGCATCCAGGAAAGCTTTTTGAGCCAACATGTAGAAAGTCCTACAAGAGAGGGGGCGGTACTGGACCTAATTCTAGGGAATGTAGCCGGGCAGGTGGTGGAAGTGTCTGTAGGAGAGCATTTTGGCGATAGTGACCACAATTCGGTGAGATTTAAGGTGGTCATGGAAAAAGACAAAGACGGCCCGGAAATCAGGGTTCTAAATTGGGGGAAGGCCGATTTTAATAAGATAAGACAGGATCTGGCAAAAGTGGACTGGGAGCAGCTACTTATAGGAAAATCCACATCAAAACAGTGGGAGGCTTTCAGAAGGGAAATAGAGAGAGTACAACACCAACATGTTCCTGTAAAGGTCAAGGGTGGGACCAACAAGCAAAGGGAACCTTGGATGACAAAGGATATACAAAAATGCATTAGGAAAAAAAGGGGGGCTTTTGGCAGTTACAAAAGACAAAAGACGGTGGAGGCCCTAGAGGAGTATAGGAGGTGCAGGGGCATACTTAAAAAGGAAATTAGGAGGGCGAGGAGGGGCCATGAAATAACACTGGCGAGCAAAATAAAGGAAAATCCTAAGATGTTTTATAAGTATATTAAGGGCAAGAGGATAACCAGGGAAAGGGTAGGGCCCATTAGGGACCAAAGTGGCAAGCTGTGTGTAGAGCCAGATGAAGTAGGTGGGGTTTTAAATGAATTTTTTGCCTCAGTGTTCACTATGGAGAAAGACGATGTAGATATAGAAGTCGGGCAAGGGGACTGCGACATACTTGAACATATTAGCATCGAGAGGGAGGAGGTACTAGCGGTTTTAGCAGGCCAAAAAGTGGATAAATCCCCAGGCCCGGACGAGATGTATCCCAGGCTGTTGTGTGAGGCAAAGGAGGAGATTGCAGGGGCTCTGACACAAATTTTCAGAACCTCTCTGGCCACAGGGGATGTACCAGAGGACTGGAGAACAGCTAATGTAGTACCATTATTCAAGAAGGGTAGCAGGGATAAACCAGGGAATTACAGGCCAGTGAGCCTAACATCTGTGGTAGGGAAATTATTGGAAAAAATTCTGAGGGACAAAATTAGTCTCCACTTGGAGAGGCAAGGATTAATCGGGGATAGTCAGCATGGCTTTGTCAAGGGTAAATCATGTCTGACCAATCTGATTGAATTTTTCGAGGGGGTGACTAGGTGTGTGGATGAGGGAAATGCTGTGGATGTGGTTTACATGGACTTCAGTAAAGCTTTTGACAAGGTCCCGCATAGGAGACTGGTCAAGAAGGTAAGAGCCCATGGGATCCAGGGGGCCTTGGCGCGTTGGATCCTAAACTGGCTGAGTGGCAGGAGGCAGAGGGTGATGGTCGAAGGTTGCTTTTGTGACTGGAAGCCTGTGTCCAGTGGGGTACCTCAGGGATCGATGCTGGGTCCCTTGCTGTTTGTGATCTACATTAATGATTTGGATGAGAATGTAAAGGGTATGATCAGTAAGTTCGCGGATGACACGAAAATTGGTGGGGTGGTAAATTGCGAGGAGGAAAGCCTCAGGCTACAGGACAATATTAACGGGTTGGTCAGATGGGCGGAAAAGTGGCAAATGGAATTTAACCCGGAAAAGTGCGAGGTGATGCATTTTGGACGGACAAATAAGGCAAGGGAATACACAATGAGTGGTAGGACCCTAGGAAGTACAGAGGGTCAGAGGGACCTTGGTGTACATGTACATAATTCCCTGAAGGCAGCGGAACAGGTAGATAAGGTGGTTAAAAAGGCTTATGGGATACTTGCCTTCATTAGCAGAGGCATAGAATATAAGAGCAGAGAGGTTATGATGGAGCTGTACAAAAAGCTGGTGAGGCCACAGCTGGAGTACTGTGTGCAGTTCTGGTCGCCTCACTATAGGAAGGATGTGATTGCTTTGGAGAGGGTGCAGAGAAGATTCACCAGGATGTTACCTGGGATGGAGCGCCTCAGCTATGAAGAGAGACTGGACAGGCTGGGGTTGTTTTCCTTGGAGCAAAGAAGGCTGAGGGGGGACCTGATTGAGGTGTACAAAATGATGAGGGGCATAGATAGGGTAGATAAAGAGGAACTTTTCCCCTTAGTAGGGGGGTCAATAACAAGGGGGCACAGATTCAGGGTAAGGGGCAGGAGATTTAGGGGGGATTTGAGGAGGAACTTTTTCACCCAGAGGGTGGTTGGAAGCTGGAACTCACTGCCTGAAAGGGTGGTAGAGGCAGGAACCCTCACAACATTCAAGAAGCATTTGGATGAGCACTTGAAATGCCATTGCATACAAGGCTATGGACCAAATGCTGGAAAATGGGATTAGACTGGACAGGGAGGGATGGGCGGCGCAGACACGATGGGCCGAAAGGCCTCTTTCTGTGCTGTAAAACTCTAAGGCCTAGAAATTGGGTTTTGGCGCAGCGACGGCTTTAGCGCCGGAAGTTAGTGCCAGAGCTAAGTCGCGCTGGGCGGGCCAAAAATTCACTACTTCTGCGCCCAAACGGCTGCCGGCGCTGCTGAAAGCTGTTAGCGCCTGAAAACTGGCGCTATGCGCTGAATTTCGGTGCTATTCCGGCGCTGCAGCGCCCGCTGCGGTGCGGCAGGTTCGGGAAGTGCAGGCCTCCTCCTTCCCTTAAGGAGGAGCTGCCTGCACCCGGCCGCGGCCCGCGATAATCTTTTTAAAAATGAGCCCGGCACCTCGGACAAGTGCCGGGCTTGCTTCTGTTCCGGGGGGGGGGGCGGGGGGAAGTCCGGGGAGGGAGCTGCGGCCAGGCGGGCGGCGGGAAAGCGGCCGGCCGCCGCGGGGCCTTTAATGCGCCGGCGCAACGTTCTGTAAGGCACCTCTGCCAGAACGTTGCTTGCGGCTGCCACGGGCGAGGCGGCCGCAACTCAATTTCTGAGTTCGGGCGGGTTACCATGGCAACCGGGACGCTGCGCACACCGATGACGTCATCGGTGCCGGCGCAGCGCTACCGGCCTAACGCCGATTTAGGGCCCCTGTCAATTTCAAAACTGGCCATAACTTCGCCGCTAGGCCCTCTAGCGCCTCAAAAGCGGCGCTAAGGCCAGTGAATTTCTAGGCCTATGACTCTATGACTCTATGATCCCGGTCTTAAATGGCCGACCCCTTATCCTGAGACTATGCCCCCTCGTTCTAGACACTCCAGCCAGGGGAAACAACCTCTCAGCATCTACCCTGTCAATCCCTTTCAGAATCTTGTATGTTTCAATGAGATCACCTCTCATTCTTCTAAACTCCAGAGAGTATAGGCCCATTCTACACAATCGTTCCTCTGCTTCTTTCTCAAGCCGTTCACTAAGATCCCAGATGTCCAAAAAGTTATGGCGAAAACTTTTTTCAAGCTGAAGGGTGCAGGAAGAAGTTTAACTAACGGCGTACGTTCAGAGATGCCCCGCTCCAGCAAGATTTGACCCAATAACTACAATAATAGCACGGACTTATATAGCGACCATAACATCCTAACATGTTTTTCAGAAGCGTAATCAGACAGAAAGTGGATGCCGGACCAAAGAAGGAGGTATTAGGATGGGTAACTAAACGCTTGTTCAAAGAGGTGGATTGTAAGGAGGGTTTTAATGGAGGAGAGAGAGGTGGAGAGGCAGAGAGATTTAAGGAGGGAATTCTTGAGTGTAGTGCCGAGATGTTTGAAAGCACAGTCACCAGTGGTGGGACAAAGGGAGTTGGGGGGATGCACAAGTGGCCTGGCGGAGGATCACAGGGTTCTTGGATGGTGGTAGGGCTGGAGGAGGTTACAGAGATAGGGGGGAGCGATGTCATGAAGGGATTAAGGCACGAGGATGAGAATTTTAAATTTAAGACCTTGGGGCAATGGGAAGCAAAACAGGTCAGCAAGCGTCGGGGAGATGGGTGAACGGGACTTGTTGTGGGACAGGGACAGGCAGCAGAGTTTTGGATGAGTTGAAGTTTATAAAGGCTGGAGGAGGAGCCCGATATTCAACAGTGTAAAATGGGCAGGTTCGCCTGTGGAGATGCAACAGGCTCCAAATAATGTAAATGAGGTCCGAGGGCCAATTCCAGGCCTCACTTACAAGCTGGCTGTGTGCCCGAAAATGGGCCATAACCAATTTCTGGGCCACAATCTTTAAACTTCAACCACAGATGCACGCAAACCCCTTAACTTTGAGACATAGAAAAATAGGAGCGGGAGTCGGCCCTTCGAGGCTGCTCCGCCATTCAATATGATCATGGCTGATCCTCTATCTCAATACCATATTCCCCCTCTCGCCCCATAGACCAGCCAAGGGACGACGGTTGATGTTGTGCACTGGGATATAGCACACATACTTCACATTTACAAATCACGCTGTCACGGCGAGGGTGGAATGTGTTACAAGATAGTGACATCTCCTTCCACCTGCAAAAGGGAATAGATACTTGTGGGTGCTCAAATATGGCATGGAACACTCAGATACTCTGGGCAATAGCATGAGACTTATAGGGAACTAAACTATTTTCCATTTCCTTTTTGAGTGATGAGCATATGACAGTGACTCTAACTTCACATGACAAGCATTTCCTCTGTTAAGGCATCTATCTGGAACCACTTGAACTTTGAGCTGATTTTTAGTGTACACCCTACACATAATAGCTTCTTATTTTTATTTGATAAGAAATGATTGTAAATGAGTCTGGTGCCCGAAATAGAAAACATCTGAAGCATTCTGATTTTCCATCTCATTGCCTGTCAGCCAGTGGCTCAGTGGGCAGCACTCTCGCCTCTGAGCCAGTAAGGTTGTGGGTTCACAGTCCCACTCCAGGGACTTGAGCACAAAAATCCAGGCTGACACTCCCAGTGCAGTGCTGAGGGAGTGCTGCATTGTCAGAAGTGCCGTCTTTTGGATGAGACGTTAAACCGAAGCCCCGTCTGCTCTCTCAGGTGGACATAAAAGATCCCATGACACTATTTTGAAGAAGAGCAGGGGAATTATCCCCGGTGTCCTGGCCAATATTTATCCCTCAACTAACATAACAAAAACAGATTATCTGATCATTATCACATTGCTGTTTGTGGGAGCTTGCTGTGCGCAAATTGGCTGCTGCGTTTCCTACATTACAACAGTGACTGCACTTCAAAAGTACTTCATTGGCTGTAAAGCAGCTTGGGACGTCCGGTGGTTGTGAAAGGCGCTATAGAAATGTAACTTTTCATTTTTCTTTTTTTTTATTGGCACTCCAAAATTGGTAAAATGATGACTGCAAAAAACAGCTTAAGTGACGTCACAACCAGGGAAGGAGCTGATTGGTAACTAGGACCTGGTGAGTATTTCTACGGTCCAGTCGTTAAAGTAAAAGTAAGGTCTCTAGTTTAGAGTATGTAGTGTGTAAAGTGAAGTAAGGTCCCTAGTGTATTTAATATTCTTTAATTTAGAGGAAGTAAAGGGAGTAAATTAAGGGTAGGATATGGCAGGGCAGCTCGGCAGCATCGAGTGCTCCTCCTGTGCTATGTGGGAAGTCAGGGACGCTTTCGGTGTCCAGGGCGAACACGTGCGCAGGAAGTGTCTCCAGATACAGCTACTCGAAATCCGCGTTTCGGAGCTGGAGCTGCGGCTGGAGTCACTGTGGAGCATCCGCGAGGCTGAGATCTTCATGGATAGCACGTTTAACGAGGTGGTCACACCGCAGGTAAAGAGTGCACAGGCAGAAAGGGAATGGGTGACCGCCAGACAGAGTAAAAGAACTAGGAAGGAAGGACCCCTGGGTCCATCTCCATCTCCAACAGATTTTCCGTTTTGGATACTGCTGGGGGAGATGGTTTCTCAGGGGAATGCAGCAAGAGCCAAGTCCGTGGCACTATGAGTGGCTCAGCTGCACAGGAGGGGAGGAAAAAGAGTGAGAGAGCAATAGTGATAGGGGATTCTATCGTAAGGGGAACAGATAGACGTTTCTGTGGCTGCAGACATGACTCCAAGATGGTATGTTGCCTCCCTGGTGCCAGGGTCAAGGATGTCACTGAGCGGCTGCAGGACATTCTGAAGGGGGAGAGTGAAAAGCCAGAGGTCGTGGTCCATATCGGTACCAACGACATAGGTAGAAAGAGGGACAAGGTCCTGCAAGCAGAATATAGGAAGCTAGGAAATAAATTAAAAAGCAGGACCTCAAAGGTAGTAATCTCAGGATTACTCCCAGTGCCACGTGCTAGCGACAGCAGAAATAGGAGAATAGACCAGATGAATGCGTGGCTGCAGAGATGGTGTAGGAGGGAGGGATTTAAATTCCTGAGGCATTGGGACCGATTCTGGGGAAGGTGGGACATGTACAAGCTGGACGGGTTACACCTCAGCAGAACCGGGACCAATATCCTCGCAGGGGGGTTTGCTAGTGCTGTTGAGAAGGATTTAAACTAGTTTATCAGGGGGCTGGGAACCTAAGTGTGGGCCCAGAATGAAGAGAAACAAAACTGGAAGTGCAAGTTAGAAAAGTAGTCAGCAAAACTAGTAGGGAGCAGAAACAAAGGCCAACAGTAAAGAGGGTCAAAGTGCAGAAAAATATTAAACAGGCAAAGTTGAAGGCACTTTATCTAAATGCACGTAGCATTCACAACAAGGTGGATGAATTAATGGCACTAATAGAAGTAAATGGGTATGATGTAATTGCCATTACAGAGACATGGTTGCAGGGTAACCAAAGCTGGAAACTGAATGTTCCAGGGTACTCAACATTTAGGAAGGACAGACAAAAAGGAAATGAAGGTGGTGTATCGCTGTTTATAAGGGATGAGATCGGTACGGTAGAGATAAAAGATCTTGGCTCGGCTGATCGTGATGTAGAATTGGAATCAGTTTGGGTGGAGCTAAGAAACAGCAAAGGGCAGAAAACATTGGTGGGAGTTGTGTATAGGCCACCAAACAGTAGTGGTAATGTAGGGCACAGTATCAATCAAGAGATTAGAAGTGCATGTAACAAGGGCAATACGGTAATCATGGGGGACTTTAATCTACGTATTGACTGGGCAAATCAAATTACCACTAATGGTGTGGAGGACGAATTCTTGGAATGCATGCGAGATGGTTTCCTGGATCAGTATGTGGAGGAACCAACCAGGGAACAGGCTATTCTGGATCTGGTACTGTGTAATGAGAAAGGGCTAATCAATAATCTTGTGGTAAAGGGGCCTTTAGGGACAAGTGACCATAATATGATTGAATTTTATATTAAGTTTGAGAGTGATGTAGTCCAATCTGAATCTAAGGTCTTCAATCTAAACAGACGAAACTACAAGGGTATGAGGGACAAGTTGGCCATGGTAGATTGGGAGACTACACTAAAAGGTATGAAGGTGGACATACAATGGCTAACATTCAAGGAAATAATGCATAATTTGCAACAAACATATATTCCTCTAGGGCATAAAAACCCAACAGGAAAAGTGATCCAACCATGGCTAACAAAAGAAATTAAAGCTAGTATTAAGTCAATGGAGGAAGCTTATAAAATTGCCAGAAAAAGCAGGCAGCCTGAGGACTGGGATCTTTTTAGAAATCAGCAAAGGGGGACCAAGAAATTGATAAAGAAAGGGAAAATGAGCACAAACTAGCAAAAAATATAAAAACGGATTGTAAAAGCTTCCATAGGTATGTGAAAAGGAAAAGACTGGCGAAGGTAAATGTAGGTCCTTTACAGTCAGAGATGGGAGAATTTATAATGGGGAATGAGGAAATGGCAGAGAAATTAAATAAATACTTTGTTTCTGTCTTCACGGAGGAAGACACAAAAAACCTCAAAGAAATACAAGAAAACCAAGGGTGTGGTGAGAATGAGGAACTTAAAGAAATTATTATTACAGGAAACTTTGTGCTATCCGGAAGTTGAATGTCCGGCAACTTTGATCTAACGGCAGAAATCAGCAGCCGTTTTGGTTAGGTGTTTTTTTTTCTCCTAGCATTCTTTTCACAGGCAGGCTCTGGAAAGCGTCTTTGTCGCTTAGCAACAGCTTCAGAGACGCTTCCAAGCTACTGGGCCGAGTGTTTACAAGCTGTTGCTGAGCAACAGTGTTTGTGGTCAGACACGGCAGGCTCTAGAAAGCGTCTCTGTATCTTAGCAACAGCTTCAGAGACGCTTCCAAGCCACGGGCCAAGTGTTTACAAGCTGTTGCTGAGCAACCGTGTTTGTGGTCAGATACTGCGATGAAAAGCTCCTATCTGATAACATTGACGCTGGTCTATCCGGAGCTTTTAAAAAAACGGCAGTAGCTCGGTCCCATGGGTGCCGGATAGCACAAAGTTTCCTGTAGTAAAAAAACAGTACTAGCAAAATTAATGGGACTAAAAGTCGATAAATCCCAAGGACCGGATGACCTACATACTAGGGTTTTGAAAGAGGTGGCCATTGGGATAGTGGATGCATTGGTTCCAAAATTCTATAGATTCTGGAATGATTCCTGCAGATTGGAGGATAGCAAATGTAAACCCACTATTTAAGAAAGGAGGGAGAGAGAAAACGGGGAACTACAGACCTGTTAGCCTCACATCAGTAGTTGGGAAAATGCTGGAATCTATTATAAAGGATGCAATAACTGGGCACTTAGAAACTAATAGTAAGATTGGGCAAAGTCAACATGGATTTATGAAAGGGAAATCCTGTTTGACAAATCTATTGGAGTTCTTTGAGGATGTAACTAGTGGAGTAGACAAAGGGGAACCAGTAGATGTGGTGTATCTGGATTTTCAGAAGGCCTTCGATAAGATCCCACACAAGAGGTTGGTGAACAAAATTAGGGCACGTGGAATTGGGGGTAATATACTAGCATGGATTGAGAATTGGTTAACAGACAGAAAACAAAGAGTAGGGATAAACGGGTCTTTTTCAGGATGGCAGGCTGTGACTAGTGGGGTACCGCAAGGATCGGTGCTTGGGCCCCAGCTATACACAATCTATATCAATGATTTGGATGAGGGGACTAAATGTAACATTTCCAACTTTGCTGATGACACAAAGCTAGGTGGCAGTGTCAGTTGCGAAGAGGATGTGAAGAGGCTTCAAGGGGATCTTGACAGGCTCAGTGAGTGGGCAAGAACATGGCAGATGGAATATAATGTGGATAAATGTGAAGTTATCCACTTTGGTAGTATTTCCTAAATGGTGAAAGATTGGGGAATGCAGATGCTCGAAGGGACCTGGGTGTCCTTGTACATGAGTCACTGAAAGTGAATGTGCAGGTGCAGCAAGCCATTAGGAAGGCAAATGGTATGCTGGCCTTCATTACAAAAGGATTTGAGTACAGGAGTAAATAAGTCTTACTCCAATTATATAGGGCCTTGGTGAGACCACACCTGGAGTACTGTGTACAACTTTGGTCTCCTTATCTAAGGAAGGATAGGAATCACGAGATTGATTCCTGGGATGGCGGGACAGTCATATGAGAAGAGATTGAGTAAACTAGGCCTGTATTCTCTTGAATTCAGAAGAATGAGAGGGGATCTCATTGAAGCATACAAAATGATTACAGGGCTTGATAAGGTGGATGCTGGGAGAATGTTTCCC
This sequence comes from Somniosus microcephalus, assembly GCF_052327205.1. Lineage (NCBI taxonomy): Eukaryota > Metazoa > Chordata > Chondrichthyes > Squaliformes > Somniosidae > Somniosus > Somniosus microcephalus. The sequence goes on along the minus strand of NC_140993.1, from coordinate 27,593,980 downwards.
TTGGCTGGGGAGTCTAGAACCAGGGGTCACAGCCTCAGGATAAAAGGGTAGGCCATTCAGGACTGAGATGAGAAGAAATTTCTTCACACAGAGGGTGGTGAATCTTTGGAATTCTCTACCCCAGAGGGCTGTGGAGGCTCAGTCATTGGGTATATTCAAAACAGAAGTTGATAGATTTCTGACTAGTAAGGGCATCAAGGGATATGGTGATAGGGCCGGTGAATGGAGTTGAGGCAGAAGATCAGCCATGATCCCATTAAATGGCGGAGAAGGCTCGAAGGGCTGAATGGTCTACTCCTGCTCCTATTTCTTATGTTCTTATGACTGCTTTTTTTCCTGATTTTCCAGGGACCAGACCTACCGTGAGTTGGGGGCTGGGGGGTGGTGGTGGAGATTGAGCGGAGGTGAGCAGCGGTCCGCAGCGACCCCCAGTTTTAACGTGCTCCTTCTGGCTCCACATTTCCCGGTAAGGAAAGATTTGCTACTGACCGTTTTGGTGACAGCATCTAGTGGTCCCTTTAAAGACCGCTGGTTTGGCTGCTGTTTGCCTGACCATGCGTACTGCAGGCAGTCGCAATCCAATATCGGACAAGGGCCTGAAATAGGCGTTAGGCCCCGGATTTGCATAGGGAATGGGCCGAACACTTGTTTCAGGTGAGCATCCTGGACAACTACAGGTCTCCCTAAAAATGATGGTGTGTGGTGCATACACTATAACATTATGGGGGGAAAATTGGGTGAGTAGCGCCACCTGTTAGCGCCTAAAGAGGCAGTCAGTGGCTGTAGCGCCACTGGCTGCGCCTCCCGTGATATTCAGCAGGGGCGTTAATGGTGGCGTTAGCCTTTTGCGCTGCGCCGCCACCGATGACGTCATCGGTGTGCGCAGTGCCCCATTCGCGCCCCGATCGCGATATTTGGTAGCGAATGCCGCTGTAGCGCCGTTCGCTACCCGCACCCGGTTCACGGGGCCTTGCTGCGCCGGCAGAGGCGCAAGTTAAGGTGGAGGTGCGGGGCGGCCGCTTTTTCGGCGGCCGCCTGCCAGCACCTCCGTCCCTGGCCTCCTGGTCCCCCCCCCCCCCGCGGCATTGCCGGCTGTTTCCCGAGAGCCCGGCACTTCTCCTCGGTGCCGGGCTCTTTTGCCGGCACTCGCGGTCAGGGATCGCGCTGTTGCAGGCCCCTCCCCCTTAACAGGGGGAGGAAGGCCTGCAGTACCGCAGCGTGCCGTGCCGCAGCGTGTGGCGCTGCGGCACGTAGCGCTGCAAAATTCACTTTCAGTGCCCTAAGAGGGACGCGGAGCGCCTCGAGCCTTGCCCCGTCTCCCTCTAGGGGCACTTCAACTGAATTTGCGGCGATCGCTAATGCGGCGATTGCGGCGCAAATTCCAGCGCACAAGCGAACTTTGTGCCGCTTGGGCGCCTCAGACCAATTTCTAGGCCTATATGTTATACTTTATTCCTACATTACAACAGTGACTACACTCCAAAGTACTTCATTGGCTGTAAAGCGCTTTGAGATGTCCGGTGGTCGTGAAAGGCGCTATATAAATGCAAGTCTTTCTTTCTTTTTTATACCCATCACTGAATGAGTGCTGCACGCCATATTGGGCCCTTCAGCGCCTGTTTCTCACCCTAAAAATGAGTGCTGCGCGATCCAATTTCTAGACCGTGATGTCTGTGCAATTCTGCCATAGATTGAGAAGAGGGGAGTGGAGTAAGGGAGAAAAATGCAAAAAGTTTAAAAAAAAAATTCAAAGAAATATATAAAAACATAAGGTCATCATGAGTAATGAGGGGCGTTGACAAACTGGTTGAAACAAAGTTCTTCAAAGGACTAAACTAACCTTTCCCTTCTTCAGGGCCGTGTAGACATCTTTGTACTGCTGGTACTTCTCTAGTTCTGCTTTCACTAAGACCTGTCGGATGTGCATCACTTCCTCCACAGTCAACGCCAGGCACTCCACAGGGTAGCAGAACTCCTCCTGTAACACAAGTAGCACATTAGCTGCTCACCATTCACAGTTCTCTTTAACAATCCAGTAGCCAGTTAGCACATTTGCTTTTAATTTGTATTTTTGTTGTTGTTGTTGGTGTAAAAATCATTCCAAATAAGATCAGGAAAGGCGGGTAACAGGTACATGGGCACCACTCATTGCCTCAAAGGGGAACTCACACACACACAGAAAATTCAAAACATTAGCAGATATTTCTGAATTACTGATGAGCAATGGGAATGTATCTCTGTAATCTCCTCCAGCCCCACAACCCCCCCGAGATCTCTGCGCTCTTCCAATTCTGGCCTCTTGCGTATCCCCGATTTTAATCGCTCCACCATTGGTGGCCGTGCCTTCAGTTGCCTAGGCCCTCAGCTCTGGAATTTCCTCCCCAAACCTCTCCGCCTCTCTACCTCTCTCTCCTCCTTTAAGGCGCTCCTTAAAACCTACCTCATTGACCAAGTTTTTGGTCACCTGCCCTAATATCTCCTTCTGTGGCTCGGTGTCAAGTTTTGTTTGATAATCGCTCCTACGAAGCTCCTTGTGACGTTTTACTATGTGAAAGGTGCGATATAAATGCAAGTTGTTGTTGTTGTGGGGTGCTGGGCACGATTATCCTTGGGATTTTCCTTTTATGTCCTCTTTCCTCCCCAAAAGTCTACTGTAGCAAAGGGGTTCCATCGAGCAGTCTGGAGAAACCTCATCCATTAAGAGCAATGGAACACTGAAGCAATGAGTGACAGTCAAAACTGAAGGCTCAAACTTGGGCCTTCTGAATGGATTTCACAACTCTGCCACAAGAGGTATTATTCTATTATTATATGTATATTAGACATGTTTGTCAACAGTAAGACTGCTTACTTGACTAGCAAACAAAGTCAAACTATCTTAGGATGGGGAAAATCAATCTGTCGACAGTTCAATACAGTGAAGGTCTGGTGGCAAAGCCCTTCACCATGGCTGGAGAGGGAAGAAAGCAGCCCTTATCAAACATGGCTAATTTTTACAACTGATTTCAACGTTCAATAGGGAAATTGGATATATACTTGAAAAGGAAAAATTGGGGAAAGAGCAGGGGAGTGCGTGGGACTAATTGGATTGCTCTTTCAAAGAGCCGGCACAGGCACGACGGGCCGAATGGCCTCCTCCTGTGCTGTATCATTCTATGCTTGTAAGAAAATCCTTTGTCTGGTGCCATGAATTAATTCCCATCATTTTGTAAATAAATGGAGTTTGTCCCATTGGGGAGGGGCAGTCCACTCACCTACCCGGTGTATTCCGAGTAACAGCTCACAGCAGCATAATAACGGCGTGTGGCAATTAGTTTTGCTTTACAAATTTCCCCAGAATTTTGATTCTTAAATAAAATAGTGATTTTTTTTTTGGCAAAATGCAGCAAAGTTCTTTATAAAACTGGAGAATAGATAACGCTGTCCAATATTTCTGGTGAGCGGAGGTTTGCTGAGTGCGGGATTGGTCGCTGCGTATGGTGGGGGGAAGGAGTAAAGATAGAACAAATTTGTAAGTGCCAAAAACTCTGCACAGTTCTGTAAAAAAAAAAGTCACTAATATCTGATTTTGCTCCTGTCCCAGAAATCACTACTAATTCTGCATTTACAATGCTATCTTGCCTAGTGATATAAAAATAAAATCTCCCCCCCTCCCATTTTCTCTCTGAACAGGTCCAGAGTTTCCTGCAGTCAACAGGGCCAGGCCCAAATTCCAAAGCTGCGTTTTAGTCAAGAAACTGAAAATGGCCTGGGAATGATCCCCTTCGGGCGATAGCACCTCGTCTCTGCTCATCATCGGCCTGGGTGGGAGGTTTCATCACATATCTGTGTCAGTGGGTAGCACCCTCGCCTCTGAGTCACAAGGTTTCAGGTTCAAGTCCCACTCCAGAGACTTGAGCACATAAATCTAGGCTGACACTCCCTGTGCCAGTACCGAGGGAGTACTGCACTGTTGGAGGTGCCGTCTTTTTGGATGAGACGTTAAACCGAGGCCCCGTCTGCCCTCTCAGGTGGACATAAGCCATCCTGCGGCACTATTTTGGAGAAGATATAGAGGTAGTTCTCTCCAGTGTCCTGGCCAATATTTATCCCTCAATCAACATAACAAAAACAGATTATCTGGTCATTATCATATTGCTGTTTGTGGGAGCTTGCTGTGCGCAAATTGGCTGTTGTGTTTCCTTCATTGCAACAGTGACTACTCTTCAAAAAGTACTTCATTGGCTGTAAAGCGCTTTGGGACGTCCGGTGGTCGTGAAAGGCGCTATAGAAAGGCAAGTCTTTCTTTTTTTGACCTCTGCCTCCAACTGCCCCGCCCCCACACTCCCGCCATTGGTCATCTGACCTGTCAATCCTCATTCAGCACCCCGCTTCCTGCGCCAATCGGAAAGTTGGCCGATTGGACACTGCCATTCAACAGTCTTCATTCCCCCATGTCTCAATAGTTTTATAACTGATCAATGAAAGTGTTCAAGGAAAGTAGAATTTGTTTTGAATGCCCCTATAATTTTTCTCCCGGGTTTGCTCTTGCAGTGTCCCGGAGGATAGTCTTTAACTCCTGGAGGCTCCAGGGCAATCCTGGAGGGTTGTCGACCCAAGCTCATCAAGAGCAAAGAGAGACATGCATTTCTATCACACCTTTCACGACCACCGGACGTCTCAAAGCGCTTTACAGCCAATGAAGTACTTTTGAAGTGCAGTCACTGTTGCAATGTGGGAAACGCGGCAGCCAATATGCGCACAGCAAGCTCCCACAAACAGCAATGTGATAATGACCAGATAATCTGCTTTAGTGATGTTGGTTGAGGGATAAATATTGGCCAGGACACCAGGGATAACTCCTCTGCTCTTCTTCGAAATAGTACCTTGGGATATTTTACGTCCACCTGAGAGAGCAGACGGGGCCTCGGTTTAGCGTCTCATCCGAAAGACGGCACCTCCAACAGTGCCGCACTCCCTCAGCACTGCACTGGAGTGTTAGCCTAGATTTTTTGTACTCAAGTCCCTGGAGTGGGACTATGAACCCACAACCTTCTGACTCAGAGGCGAGTGTGCTACCCACTGAGCCACAGCTGATCACCATTCTGCAGCAACCACAGTTGAGATCTACAACTTTGACCTTGTCTTTCTCTACAACCGAGGGAGTCGGACAGGTTTTACCGAGTACTGTGTGGTGCCCATGTAGCTAACACAGAGAGTTCGTATCCACCTTCCTTCAAAGGGATTGGTAAGTTTGTCTGACAAGGAGAAAATAAACCCACATCTTGTGCACCTCTGTCAGAAAGTTTGTCCAACCTACCTATAAACAAAACCACTGCAAAGAAAACCATTCAATTCAAAAAGAGAATATTTCACACACAGAAGTGCACAGGATCGTGAAGAAACAATATAGGTCGAGGAATCACTCTCAAAAAACACACAGCGACAGCATTGTTAAAGTTATCACACAGAGCGCTCACAGGCATCATTTCCGCAACGTGATTAGTCCTTGATTTCTTTAACCATAACGGGAGGGCGAGAAATCAAGTTACAATGCGGCTGTAGGCCTGAAAACATTTACACTTGAACAATCCAACACTTTAACCAGGGAGAGTTAAAGAGCTGAGGAGGTTTCTTTTGCTGGATTATGCATCATGTTTAATGAAATAGGGAGAGATTTAAACCAAAGCTCTCCTGAGTTACCCTTTCAACAGGAAGAGCATTATTGTCTTTGAGGTAAAGAAAATCTGAGCGTCAGACTTTTACAGGGGTTCGGGAGCAGGGATCCATCACCTCGGTTACAACAACAGGGGTCGTATGGCCGACTCCTGCCCCTCCTTCAAGGTTAATTCCGGAGATGAAGGGGTTGTCTTATGAAGAAAGGTTGAGCAGGTTGGGCCTATACTCATTGGAGTTTAGAAGAATGAGAGGTGATCTTATTGACACATCTAAGATTCTGAAGCGGCTTGACAGGGTAGATGCAGGGAGGATGTTTCCCCTCGTGGGGGAATCTAGAACTAGGGGGCACCCTTTTAAATCGGAAATGAGGAGGAATTTCTTCTCTCAGAGGCTCGTGAATCTTTGGAATTCTCTTCCCTAGAGAGCTGTGGAGGCTGGGTCATTGAATATATTTAAGGTGGAGATAGACAGATTTTTGAAAGGTAAAGGAGTCAAGGGTTATGGGGAGTGGGCAGGGAAGTGGAGTTGAGGCCAAGATCAGATCAGCCATGATCTTATTGAATGGCGGAGCATGCTCGAGGGCTGAATGACCTAGTCCTGCTCCTATTTCTTATGTTCTTACATAGAAACATAGAAGATAGGAGCAGGAGTAGGCCATTCGGCCCTTCGAGCCTGCTCCGCCATTCAATGAGATCATGGCTGATCATCCAAATTCAGTACCCTGTCCCTGCCTTCTCCCCATATCCCTTGATCCCTTTAGCCTTAAGAAATATATCCAACTCTTTCTTGAATATATTTAATGAATTGGCCTCCACCGCCCTCTGTGGCAGAGAATTCCACAGGTTCACCACTCTCTGGGTGAAGAAATTCCTCCTCATTTCCTTCTTATGTTCTTATCGATAGATTTATGGACTCTGAGGGGAGTCAAGGGATATGAGGATTGGGCGGGAAAGTGGAGTTGAGATCGAAGAAAAGCCATGGTCTTACTGAATGGCGGAGCAGGCTCGAGGGGCCGTATGGCCGACTCCTGCTCCTAATTCTTATGTTCATCACAGTAATTGCAATTTGCTACAAAAACCGAAACAGAGGTGCTAACTGTGAGGAGGGTATAGTTCCACGATTATGTAATGTTTCTTGGCCTACAGCGCATAAAGCAAAAAACACATTTTCTGAAGTAAAAAATGATTGGCATTAGACATCATCATCTCGCCCTCCAAAAAGATAAAACAGCAAAGAGAAAAAGAAAATCAGTGTCAATCAGATATGGAACGCCCACCAAAGCAGATAGCAATGATCTAGTAATGCAACCTGGGATTGCGCCTGCTCGGAAAGTGAGAAAGATTTGTTTTTTTTTGAAAAGGAGTATTTCAGAGAGGGCAAAGCGGCAAACCTTCGGTCTTTTCCACCTGCTGCTAAAGACTCTGCCGCACAGAAAATACACAGCCCCCATTATACCAAACATGGCGGCTTCCACAGGGTAAGAATTGAGCATGGAGGCTGTTTGCATGGTTGGGAAAAACGGTTGGCGGTTCATCCGAGGTAAGAAACTGCTTAGCCTGGACACCTGGACAACAGACAGATGGTTACAAGGGAAATCTGCACGGGGATTCTCTGTCGGAACCATAACAAACAAACTACAATTCTGGTTTCTAACCAAAGCCGTACATTGTCAGCGTCCAAAATTGACAATAGCAACAGGAGTTTGTGACAATCTTTGCAACGTTTCTGAAGAATTTAGGAAAGCACAAGTTTGGTTTGAAACTTTTAGACAGAACACATAATAACAGCTACAAAATTATCATAAATTTGCATCTAGTCTGCACTGTCCCTTACATGTGATTGTCCCGACCTTACTCACACTGCTAGAGTGCCAGCCTGGTTCAGTTGGTAGCAACCTTGCCTCAAAGCCCAAGTTCTAGGTTCAAGACCCACATCAGGACTTACATAAGAACATAAGAAGGGGAACCAGTGGACGTAGTGTATTTAGACTTCCAAAAGGCATTTGACAAGGTGCCACACAAAAGATTATTGCTTAAGATAAAAAATCACGGGATTGGGGGTAATATTCTGGCATGGATAGAGGATTGGCTATCTAACAGAAGGCAGAGAGTTGGGATAAATGGTTCATTCTCAGACTGGCAATCAGTAACTAGTGGTGTTCCGCAAGGGTCAGTGCTGGGTCCCCAACTCTTTACAATCTATATTAACGATTTGGAGGAGGGGACCGAGTGTAACATATCAAAGTTTGCAGATGATACTAAGATGGGAGGGAAAGTAGTGAGTGAGGAGGACATAAAAAACCTGCAAGGGGACATAGACAGGCTAAGTAAGTGGGCAGAGATTTGGCAGATGGAATACAATACTGGAAAGTGTGAGGTTATGCACTTTGGCAGGAAAAATTGTAGAGCAAGTTATTATCTTAATGGCAAGAAATTGGAAAGTACTGAAGTACAAAGGGATCTGGGGGTCCTGGTGCACGAAACTCAAAAGGTTAGTATGCAGGTGCAGCAAGTGATTAAGAAGGCCAATGGAATGTTGGCTTTCATTGCTAGGGGGATAGAATATAAAAATAGGGAGGTATTGCTTCAGTTGTACAAGGTATTGGTGAGACCGCACCTGGAATACTGCGTACAGTTTTGGTGTCCATACTTAAGAAAGGACATACTTGCTCTCGAGTCAGTACAAAGAAGGTTCACTTGGTTAATCCCGGGGATGAGGGGATGGACATATGAGGAGAGGTTGAGTAGATTGGGACTCTACTCATTGGAGTTCAGAAGAATGAGAGGCGATCTTATTGAAACATATAAGATTGTGAAGGGGTTGGATCGGGTGGAATGCGGGAGGATGTTCCCGATGATGGGTGAAACTAGAACTAGGGGGCATAGTCTTAGAATAAGGGGCTGCTCTTTCAAAACTGAGATGAGGAGGAACTACTTCACTCAGAGGGTGGTAGGTCCATGGAATATGCTGCCCCAAAAAGCTGTAGAAGCTACATCATTACATAAATTTAAAACAGAAATAGACAGTTTCCTAGAAGTAAAGGGAATTAAGGGTTACGGGGAGCGGGCAGGAATTTGGACATGAGTCTAGGTTCGGATCGGTCATGGCCCTGTGGGTAGCGGAGCAGGCCCAGGGGCCGTGTAGCCTGATCCTGCTCCTATTTCGTGTGTCTAATTCTGTTAGATTCAGGAGATGGTTCTGTAATAGTAGATTGGCGGTTAGGATCAGATCAGCCATGATCTTATTGAATGGCGGAGCAGGCTCGAGGGGCCGATTGGCCTACTCCTGCTCCTATTTCTTATGTTCTTATGTAAGACCCACATCAGGACTTGAGCACATCATTTAGGCTGATGTCTGTACTAATGGTTTAGGTGAATGTAAATAGTCCCATGGCACTATTTGACTCCCAGTGCTGACCAAGAATTCTTCCCTCAACATATACCACCAATAAATAAACATATTGGGTAGATTAGGTTGGAGGTGATGTATTAGCATGGATAGAGGGTTGGTTAATGGACAGAAAACAGTGAGTAGGTCATTTTCAGGTTGGCAGACCGTAACTAGTGGGGTGTCGCAAGGATTACTGCTTGGGCCTCAGCTATTTACAATCTACTTAATGACTTAGATGAAGGGACTGAGTGTAATGTATCCAAGTTTGCTGACGATACAAAGCTAGGTGGGAAAGTAAGCTGTGAGGAGAACACAAAGAGCCTGCAAAGGGCTATAGACAGGTTAAGTGAATGGGCAATAAGGTGGCAGATGGAGTATAATGTGGGGAAATGTGAGGTTATTCAATTTGGTAGGAAGAATAGAAAAACAGAATATTTTTTAAATAGTGAGAAACTATTAAATGTTGGTGTTCAGAGAGATTTGGGTGTCCCAGTACAAGAAACACAGAAAGCTGGCATGCAGATACAACAAGCAATTAGGAAGGCAAATGGCATGTTGGCCTTTATTGCAAGGGGGTAGGAGTACAATAGTAAGGAAGCCTTACTACAATTGTACAAGGTTTTGGTGAGGCCACACCTGGAATACTGTGCACTGTTTCAGTCTCCTTATCTAAGGAAGGATATACTTGCCTTAGAGGCGGTGCAACGAAGGTTCACTAGATTGATTCCCGGGATGAGAGATCGAGTAGATTGGGCCTATACTCTCTGGAGTTTAGAAGAATGAGAGGTGATCTCATTGAAACATATAAGATTCTGAGGGAGATTGACAGGGTAGATGCTGAGAGGTTGTTTCCCCTGGCTGGAGAGTCTAGAACTAGGGGGCATAGTCTCAGGATAAGGGGTCAGCATGTTAAGACTGAGATGAGGAGGAATTTCTTCACTCAGAGGGTTGTGAATCTTTGGAATTCTCTACCCCCAAGCCCTGTGGTGCTGAGTCGTTGAGTATATTCAAAGCTGAGATCGATAGAATTTTGGACTCTAGGGGAATCAAGGGATATGGCGATCGGGCGGGAAAGTGCAGTTGAGGTCGAAGATCAGCCATGATCTTACTGAATGGCGGAGCAGGCTCAAGGGGCTGTATGGCCTACTCCTGCTCTTAATTCTTATGTTCTTATATTGACTTTTAAGTCAATGGAAATAAATGGTATCTGCTGCTCATAGTAGGTCTCCTCTACTTTGGGTAGACCAAATGAAAATTAGGTGATTGAATACCTCGGAACTATCTGCAAGTGTGACTGTGAGCTCAACAGTGAGTCTGCCTCCCATTCACACTTGGTTTTGGGTCTCCTACACTGTTCCAATGAAGCTCAACGCAAGCTTAAGATGTTAAATTGGGGCAAGAGTTTGCCGGGGTAGAATGGAAACCTCCCATGACGCTGTAGGTGGGAGGCCCAGGAAATTCTAACTCCAGGGCCTCATTAACATTTCAGAGATCGGACTCCCCTGCTAACCTGGCCGGTGGGTGTGAGTGGGATTTTGGGTGGTAGAAGGCTGGTGCCAGGGTGGGGGAGGAAGGGGTGGGGGGGGGAACCTGAGGAAACGATCCCCAGCATGAGGTAAGCGGTGGTGGGGGAGGGTCCGCAGGCGATCGTGCGAGAGGGCAGGGGAGACCCAAGGTTTCCTTCTGGGGCCTGTCGCAAGTGCCTTTCCCGTGACTGAAAAATGGCGTGACCGTGTAAGGAACGCAGCGAGAAGCGCTTGACTGCCATATTAACTAACCGCCCGTCCCATTCACGCTGAGTGGGCAGGGTTAAAATCGGGTCTTGGCTTTCTGCTGGGCACTATCCAAGCCCCTGGTCTGTGCGCTGACATTAGTAACTTCAGACATAAGTTATATCCTCCATTTTCTTGGAAGCGGGGGATGTAAGGTGCGCCTCTCAATGTCCAGGTGGAGTGAAGGCAGGCTATTCGGAAGAATACAGGGCTGATAGGTTTAAGCCCACGTTGTTGACCTGCCCTTTCTCTTGTCTGGACTGATGGATCCACTAGGTCCATCTATTAAATCTCCCCATGACCTTCTCTGCTCTAAGAAGAACAATCATAGAAGATAGGAACAGGAGTGGCCATTCGGCCCCTCGAGCCTGTTCCGCCATTTAATGAGATCATGGCTGATCATCCAAATTCAGTACCCTGTCCCTGCTTTCTCCCCATATCCCTTGATCCCTTTAGCCTTAAGAAATATATCTAACTCCTTCTTGAATATATTTAATGAATTGGCCTCAACTGCCTTCTGTGGTAGAGAATTCCACAGGTTCACCACTCTCTGGGTGAAGAAATTCCTCCTCATCTCTGTCCTAAATGGCTTACCCCTTATCCTTAGACTGTGACCCCTGGTTCTGGACTCCCCCGCCATCGGGAACATCCTTCCTGCATCTAGTCTGTCTAGTCCTGTTAGAATTTTATAAGTTTCAATGAGATCCCCTCTCATTCTTCTAAACTCTAGTGAATATAAGCCTAATCGACCCAATCTCTCCTCATACGTCATTCCTGCCATCCCAGCTTCTCCAGTCTCTCCACATTACTGAAACCCCTCATCCCTGCTCATCCACATCCCTCTGCGTCATTCCATTCTGCCTGTACTCCCATTCCTTGATTTCCTTCCCACAATGTATTACCTCACACGCCTCCATTTGCCAACTCGTTGCCCATTCCACTACCCTTTGTCCTGAAGTCTTTCCATATTCCTTCTCACTGTTTGCCAATTCTCCCTCCCATCTCCTTCCACTTTTGCGGCAGTGTCGAGCGGGAAAGCACCCAGCAGAGTCAGCAGGGGGCCACGGCAATTTTAACTGCCGGGACGGGCATGAACAGACTTACAGATACAGCAAATAATCAAGGGGGTAGAAGCTCTACAAAGCTGGAGTACTGTGAGCAGTTCTGGGCACCACACCATGGGAAGGATGTATTGGCCTTGGAGGGAGTGCAGCGTAGGTTTACCAGAATGATACCCAGACTTCAAGGGTTAAATTACGAGGAGAGATTACTCAAATTAGGGTTGTATTCCCTGGAATTTAGAAGATTAAGGGGAGATTTATTCAAAGTTTTCAGGATATTAAGAGGAACTGATAGGGTAGAGAGAGAGAGAAACTATTTCCGCTGGTTGAGGAGTCTAGGACTAGGGGACATAGTCTATAAAAGTTAGAGCCAGACCTTTCAGGCATAGTTAGGAAACACTTCTACACTCAAAGGGTGGTAGAAGTTTGGAACTCTCTTCTGCAAACGACAATTGATGCTGGATCAATTGTTAATTTTAAATCTGAGATTGATAGATTTTTGTTAACCAAAGGTATTAAGGGATGTGGGCCAAAGGCGGGTATATGGAGTTAGGTCGCTGATCAGCCATGATCTCAGTGAATGGCGGAACAGGCTCAAGGGGCTGAATGGACTCGTCCTGTTCCTATGTTGGCAGGCAAAGATTGAACAGTTCTGGGCCGCCCGCTGGCATCCAAATAAGTGTGAGGAAGAGGATTTAGGGAAGGTCTTGTGGGTAGGGAAAGGGCTGGGGGGGTGGTGGAGAGTCCGGGACAGGGGAGGCAGTAAATTTGCTTGTGGAGCCCGGAGGAGCACTCCTGCTGCTCACCAGAAAGGCCTCTTCCGTCTTCGGGTCCCCGTTAAAATTGCATCGAGGTCCTATTGACGTAATAGGACTCTGACTTGTGTACATTTATCAGGCTCCTGTCTTCCTCAGAGTGGGTAATTAACCTACTGGTGTATAACTGCCCACTCACCCGGTTACCGCCGGCTGGGTAGGGTTAAAATTGACCCCTTGTGTCATCAGACAAGCTCAATAGCATGCTCCCTATATCTGAATCCAAAGCCTCGATATACGCGAGAGAACAAAAGTGGACCCAGCACTGGCCCCTGGGGTATAGCGCATTCCAACTTTACTCCAAGACTATAGCACTTAAAAAGGGAACTGCATAAATATTTAATATAAAAGAGGTATGGGAATGGGCAGGGAAATGGGATTAAACTAAGTATCTCCAGATGAAGAGCTATCCTCCTTCTATGTTGTAATTTCCAAATCTCCATTGACCTGTGCTGCAGAAGGACTATGGCTATAGGTCCATTGCAGTGCTGAGTTCAAGCCCCTAACTATATATTGTTCAAAGTAGCCTTCGATGGCACCTGATGAAAAACTGAGCTGGACAGAGAACATTTGATACTAATGCAACACAATGGAAATGCTCCCTGACATGAATCGGTCATTCATGAAAGAAAGACTTATGAAATAATACTGAGCGGCCTGTGGGTGGCGCTGTCTAGGGAGAGTATAAATACTCGGGCACAGGCCCAGCTTGCACAGAACATTCTTAACAGGAACTAGTGAAGGACACAACTAGACCTCCATGTTGTAAAACAGTTGATTAAAGCTTTGTTTAACGCTTAGACCAAGTGCCTAGTAGTTTTCTTACCTCACTCCCCTTGGAACTTTCCTAGAAGTTCTGTTTTTGAAATGTGCTCACATTTAGATACATCTTCACAAGTGACGGAGGATCTGCGGGAACCCCATCACAACTCTCATTCATGTTGCACTTACCAGAGACTTGGAACTCTGTCGCGACGGAGGAAGAAACTGGCGCACGTTGGTTGGTGTTTCCTTCTCGATGGAGTGCCGCCTCTGAGGTGGCTTCCTTCGTTCAGGCTGTGGCGTCGAGGAGATGGGCAGGAACATTGGAGGAGCTGAGGATATAATAGGAGCGTCAAAATGGATACGCCATCCGTAATCTAGCACGGCATTTATGAACCCTTATACTAGGGCTGAAGGCATGAGTGCTAAACTGAACAATGGGAGTGCAAGGCCTGTCAAAATCTGTCATTTGGTCTCATTTTCCTCAATTGGGCAATGCATTGATTCCTTGGTCTGATCACTAGATGCACTCTGCTGGGCAGGTGTTGCACCTCGGGCACAGAGGAAACAGATGTCAATCACTTAGGATCCCTTTCCACAGTTAAAGAGCAAGAAAAATATAGGGAACAAATACTTTCCTACATACTTACAAAGCAAGTTGTGAAGAGGACACAAAGAATCTGCAAAGGGACATACAGTAGATGGGTTAAGTGAGTGGGCAAAAATTTGGTAGATGGAGTACAATGTGGGAAAGTGTGAGGTTATCCACTTTGGTAGGAAAAATAAAAAAGCAAATTATTATTTAAATGGAGGGAGATTACAAAATGCTGTGGTACAGAGGGATTTGGGGGTCCTTGTACATGAAACACAAAAAGTTAGCATGCAGGTACAGCAAGTGATTAGGAAGGCAAATGGAATGTTGGCCTTTATTGCAAGGGGGATGGAGTATAAAAGTAGGGAGGTCTTACTACAACTGTACAGGGCGTTGGTGAGGCCACACCTGGAGTACTGCGTACAGTTTTGGTCTCCTTATTTAAGGAGGGTTTTACTTGCATTGGAAGCAGTTCAGAGAAGGTTCACGGGGTTAATTCCTGGGATGAAGGGGTTGTCTTATGAGGAAAGGTTGAGCAGGTTGGGCCTATACTCATTGGAGTTTAGAAGAATGAGAGGTGATCTTATTGAAACGTCTAAGATTCTGAGGGGGCTGGACAGGGTAGATGCTGAGAGGATGTTTGCCCTCGTGGGGGAATCTAGAACTAGGGGGCATAGTTTCAGAATAAGGGGGCACCCTTTTAAAACGGAGACGAGGAGGAATTTCTTCTCTCAGAGGGTCGTGAATCTTTGGAATTCTCTTCCCCAGAGAGCTGTGGAGGCTGGGTCATTGAATATATTTACAGTGGAGATAGACAGATTTTTGAACGATAAGGGAGTGAAGGGTTATGGGGAGCGGGAGGGTAGTGGGAGTTGAGGCCAAGATCAGATCAGCCATGATCTTACCGAATGGCGGAGCAGGCTCGAGGGGCCAAATGGCCGACGCCTGCTCCTATTTCTTATGTTCTTATCCCTCAATCAATCACTAAAACTGGTCATTTATCTCACTGCTGTGTGTGGGAGCTTGCTGTGCACAAATTGGCTGCTGCGTTTCCTACATTACAACGGTGACTACACTTCAAAAATACTTTATTGGCTGTAAAGCGCTTTGGGACGTCCTGAGGTCGTGAAAGGCGCTACAGAAATGTAAGTTCTTTCTTATAACGCGAGGGGTTGAATGGCCTGCTCCTGTTCCTAAATAAAAGTGATTTTCAAAAGGAAAGAATTTGAGTTCTGAAGCCAGAAATCACTGTAACCACACAGAAGCGAATTCCTGGCAGTCTCTCCAGGTGCATATTGACCAGTTGTTGCCAAGTTCCATTTCTTTCTCCTTACACTTTTGGAGATATTATAACAGAACTATGTGAGCCGGCTAATATGCAATCGTCCACTGTGACTCACTGCATGTGCAAATACATTCCACCATGCTTACTTACTTTTTTTGCCATTCGGAGTCTCTGGGGAGCTGTCTTCCACCTTAAGAGTTGATCCGCTGGAACTGCTCCTCAGCATCTTAATTATGTCCTCCTGATAAACAGAGAAAATATCACGGATCAAACAAAGAAACAAAAGTGTGTCACTGCGGTGGTGGGGTTCCCCAAACTGCAGAGCACTGTTATTTTCAATGAGGTATGACGTGTGAATGGTGGCAATTCATTCACAGATTTTATGGTGAGTTGAGCGGCTCGTCATGCTGCTCGTGTGGACTTCCTGGTACCTGCTCCCTGCCTAACGACTAAAGTGGTCACTATCATCCTTGGCAGAGGGAAGCTACATTCTTTGGGCTTGAGGTAGCCCCAAAAATAGACACTGAGCAATGGAAGATTGGAAATGAAACATAGGATCAGGGGTAGGAGGGCATAGTGATAATGTTACTGGGCTAGTAATCCAGAGGCCTGGACTAATGATCTGGAGACATGAGTTCAAATCCCACCATGGCAGCTGGGGAATTTAAATCCAATTAATTAAATAAATCTGGAATTTAAAAAAAAAAGCTAGTGTCAATAATGGTGACCATGAAACTACCGGATTGTCGCAATAACCCATCTGGTTCACTAATGTCCTTCAGGGAAGGAAATCTGCCGTCCTTACCCGGTCTGGCCTATATGTGACTTCAGACCCACAGCAATGTGGTTGACTCTTAACTGCCCTCCCAAACCACTACGACAAAGTCAGCGCTGTGGGAGCACCTTCACCACACGGACTGCAGCGGTTGAAGGCGGCGGCTCACCACCACCTTCTCAAAGGGCAATTAGGGGTGGGCAATAAATGCTGCCCTTGCCAGCGACGCCCACATCCTGGGAATGAATTAAAAAAAAGTAGGCCATTCAGCCCCTCCAGCCAGTTCTGCCATTCAATGAGATCATGGCTGATCTGTATCTTAACTCTACCCACCTGCCTTGGCTCTATATCCTTTAATACCCTGGGCTAGGAAAAATCTATCGAGCTCGGATTGAAAATTATTAATTGAGCTAGCATCTACTGCTTTTTGTGGGCGAGAGTTCCACCCTTTGTGTGAAGACATGTTTCCTAGCTTCTCTCCTGAATGGCCTGGCTCTGATTTTAAGGTGATGTCCCCTTGTCCGAGACTCTCCCCACCAGCGGGAAAACTTTCTCTCTATCTACTCTATCAATTCCTTTAAACCTCAATCAAATTACCCTTTACCTTTCTATATTCCAGGGAACACCAGCCCAGTTTATGTAATCTCTCCTCATAATCGCAGTATTTCAGGACAATGTTTTTACTTAACCAACCAGCTCGGTTCATTAATGTGACCTGGAAAGGCAGACTTGTCACTCAGTTCCAAATAATGCTACAGGCCATTACCCAGCCAACTGGTAGATTAGTCCTGGCTGGGTAGAAAGAAAGACTTGCATTTATATAGCATCTTTCATGACCACCAGATGTCGACAAGCACTTTACAGCCAAATAAGTACTTTTTTTGAAATGTAGTCGTTGTTGTAATGTAGGAAACACGGCAGCCAATTTGCGCACAGCAAGATTCCCACAAACAGCAATGTGATATTGAGCAGATAATCTGCTTTAGTGATAGTGATTGAGGGATAAATATTGGCCAGGGCACTGGGAAGAACTCCCCAGCTCTTCTTCGAAATCGTGCCATGGGATCTTTTACGTCCACCTGAGAGAGCAGGCGGAGCTTCAGTTTAACATTTTATCTAAAAGCCGGCACCTCTGACAGTGCAGCACTCCCTCAGTACTGCACTGGGAGGGTCAGCCTAGATTTTTGTGCTCAAGTCTCTGGAGTGGGACTTGAACCCACAACCTTTGGACTACAGAGGCGAGAATGCTACCCACAAGCAGCAGGAAGCTCTCTACTGGTTAACTGGTCAAGCTCCGTCAGTAGTCCTGCACACACTTGGGGCATCCTAAGCTTTGGATTCTGCTAACCCATACCTAAGTTCTCTGGAGTTAGGTAGCTGTAGCGTGTCTCTAAGGAGGGGGACAGGGTATGTATTTTGCATCAGGCGAACAGAAGCTCTACCTGTGTAGATTTCTCAGTAACTTGGTTTGGAGACTGTTGTACCTGGTGATGGGTTTCCACCTGTTGACAAAAAGAAATCACCAACGAAAAGTGTGGGCCTTCGGTCATACCGTAATACCTCTCCATAAATGGAAGCTGGCAGAGACATCAGAGTAGCCTTTTTTAGTGACTTTCTGCCCCCTCAGGAGGACGTAAAAGATCCCATGGCACTATTTCAAAGAAGGGCAGGAGAGTTATCCCCGATGTCCTGACTAATATTTATCCTTCAACCAACATCACTAAAAACAGATTATCTGGTCCATTATCACATTGCTGTTTGTGGGAGCTTGCTGTGCACAAATTGGCTGCTGTGTTTCCCACATTACAACAGTGACTACACTTTAAAAAATATTTCATTGGCTGTAAAGCGCTTTGGGACATCCTGAGGTCGTGCAAGGTGCTATATAAATGCAAGTCTTTCTTCTTTCTTTCTCTTCTCTCCATTTTTTCTGCTTAGTTTAAAGAACTCTGTTATAAAGCGATGTGTTGCCACAGTGTTCATTCTGCTTGTTTCACAATGTCTGGATCTGGGTTTGAGTTACAGAGGAACAACCATTCCTTAAAACTAAAATGGGTCCATAGATAGTCATGTCCACAGTAAGAGCCCTGGGCAGACAGGCTCCAGGGTCCCACATTGATCAGGTATCTAAGAAGCAATTTGACCATTTGAAAAAGGATCAGACAATAGTCAAACTTGCCTCAATAACTGAACTATGGCGGAGCCCAGCACACGAGAGCAAGAGACAAGGCTGAACAGTTTGCAAATGTTTTCAGGCCAAAAGTGCCAAGTGTACGATCCCACTCGGCCTCCTCCCGACGTCCCCACCAAACAGATGTCAGTATGCAGCGAGTTTGGTTCACTCCATATGACACTGAGAAGTGGCTGAGGGCATTGGGCACAGTAAACATCCCGGCTGCAGTGCTGAAGACTTGTGCGTTCAAGAAGATTGACTCCATCCAGGACAAAACATTGAAGTTGACCGGTTCCCCCCTGCCACTGGACTGAATATCCACCACCTCCACCACCATCGTACTGTGGCTTAAACATGTACCATCTACAGGATGCACTGCTGCAATTCGCCATGTTTACTCTGACAGCACCTCTTAGCCCCCACAATCTCTTACCACTGAGAAGCACAACAGGGAGAGCTGCCAGGGAGAAGGGGAAGTGCAACGAGACCTGGGTGTCCTTGTGCACCAGTTGCTGAAGGTAAGCATGCAGGTGCAGCAGGCGGTTAAGAAGGCAAATGGCATGCTGGCCTTCATAGCAAGAGGGTTCGAGTACAGGAACAAGGATGTCTTGCTACAGTTGTACAGGGCCTTGGTGAGACCGCACCTTGAGTATTGTGTGCAGTTTTGGTCACCTTACCTGAGGAAGGACGTTCTTGCCATGGAGGGAGTGCAGCGAAGATTCACCAGGCTGATACCTGGGATGGCAGGAATGACATATGAGGAGAGATTGTGTCGATTGGGCTTATACTCACTGGAGTTTAGAAGACTGAGAGGGGATCTCATCGAAACCTATAAAATTCTGTCAGGTCTGGACAGACTAGATGCAGGAAGGATGTTTCTGATGGCTGGGGAGTCCAGAACCAGGGGTCACAGTCTGAGGATAAGGGGTAAGCCATTTAGGACTGAAATGAGGAGGAATTTCTTCACCCAGAGAGTGGTGAACCTGTGGAATTCTCTGCCACAGAGGGCGGTGGAGGCCAGTTCATTAAATATATTCAAGAAAGAGTTGGATATATTTCTTGAGGCTAAAGGGATCAAGGGATATGGGGAGAAAGCAGGGACAGGGTACTGAATTTGGATGATCAACCATGATCTCATTGAATGGCGGAGCAGGCTCGAGGGGCCGAATGGCCGACTCCTGCTCCTATCTTCTATGTTTCTATGTTTCATTGTCACTGGGTCAAAACCCTGGGCTTCCCTACTGAACACCATCAAGGGATGGTCATCAACACAAGGACTGCAGACTGTTCAACAAGGCCCATCACCACCTTCTCAGGGAAAATAAGGATGGGCAATAAATGTTGCCTTTCCAGCATCACCCACATCCTGCTAATGAATAATAAAGAAAGGCATTGCTACCCTAGGTCTATCCAAGACTTCAAATACTTGTGAAAGTCCTCCTATCTGTCTCGCGCTCTACGAAAAAAAAGCTTGTTTAATAAGTAATCCCATCTTCACTGTTAGCCTACAAACTCTATCTCTCTCTCTGTCGCAACCTTCCTTGTACTTCCCTATTTTATTTATATGATTATGGTCAGTGCGTTTCTGAACTTTCCTTTCCAATTCCTTTTAAGTAATAAAGACACAGTCCTTATATGGGTTTCCTCCCCCTACATTCACCCCTACCGTGTTGAAACCAAAACTCAATGCACTGTTTCCATATCATTTTTTGTAGGGCCTCAAAACTGAGATTCCTTACCTCCCTCAGTTTTTTCCCTTCTTACACAATCTTCGGATTTTAAAACTTGAACTTAGCATCCTCGAATCACTAGTTCCTGATTTACCTTGCCTTCTTTTTCACTCTTTTCAACCTTTGTTGTGTTCCGTACAATGGGACCTTGGCGCTTCAACATGCTCACCAATAATAATTTTAAAATGGTTGTAACGTTTATTATTTCACAGTTTGGCCACTAGGTGGCACATTCGACTAGAGGGGGAAAAAGGATTTACTTAATTGCTAAAATGCGGTCTGCTGCAGAAATCAAATGAAAAAATGCTGGCAACACGCATCAGACTAACAGCATCTGCAAAGAAAAAAGATGGGTTCACATTTTGGGTATAGACTCTTCGATGAGAAGAGCGCAGAGCAGTGGGATTAGCTTTGGTTTGCTCGATGCCTTTGACTCAGAAGGTTGAGGGTTCAAGTGCTCACTCCAGAGACTTGAACACAAAAATCTAGGCTGACACTCCCAGTGCAGTGCTGAGGGAGTGCTGCACTGTCGGAGGTGCCATCTTTTGGATGAGACGCTAAACTGAGGCCGCGTCTGCTCTCTAAGGTGGATAGCAACATAGAAGATAGGAGCAGGAGTCGGCCATTCGGCCCCTCGAGCCTGCTCCGCCATTCAATGAGATCATGGTTGATCATCCAAACTCAGTACCCTGTCCCTGCTTTCTCCCCATATCCCTTGATCCCTTTAGCCTTAAGAAATATATCCAACTCCTTCTTGAAGCACAAAGCAACCCAATTTTTCCCCCTTAGTCTTCCTCACTTTCCAATAAAGGAACATTCCCTCAATCCACTATCCATCCTGTAACATGACAACACATCAGCCCTCTTTGCCCCGACATAAGCGTATCATTAATCATCACCTGAGTGAATAAGTCGCAACAAGTAAGTGCACCCTTTCCCATTTGACCCTAACTTCCACAAATAACAAGGAGCCATATATACAATAAATTAATTCCAAAGTGTACACAAGCCAACCTACTCTTTCTTAACACTGTGCTTCCCCTGGGTTCCTATACATGCTTTTCTTTCGCCTATTCTAGTGCTTCTCCGAGGTGTAAACCGATGGCCAGTGGTTGACTGCTCGTGCTCTGAGGTGGCCGTTGTCTCTGGCAGCCTGCCCCTGACAGGAAACTAGTCCTGGCTGTATCTCTGGAGTTTGATCTTGGGCAGTCTGGCATCACCTCCCGCATTTCACTGGCGGGGAGCCTACATGTATCCTTGTGGAGATTTGGTATACACCATCTCTCGCCATACTACTACGCCAAGTCTTCAGCGAGCCTCACAAGCAGAAACTCCAAGGATTAGGGAGTCCCTGTTCCCGGTCTATCCCCGGCCTTGTCCCTGGCCCATCATTTGCCTTGTAAGGATCAAAGAGAAGAGTCGGCCTTTACAGAGCAACCGAGAAACTCTCAAACGGCAGAAACCAGATCGCCTCCATTTTCCAGGGGTTGCGACGGGAGACCAATAGAACGCTTGTGGAATTTAGGGGCCAACTATTCTTTCCTATGCCTGTACGTTGTAGTCACATTTGTTTGGATGTAAGTTGAACATTAAATAATATTGCTTGCAGTGTTTAAAATTAAATGTTTATACTTTGAAATGGCCCTGAAATTATGCCATGTGTTACTCGAGTATGTATCCATGCCTCTTCTAAAATAGTGAATATAGGAATTGTAGATGCATGCATTAGGTATTTACACACCAACATCCCAATAAAAGGGCCAGTGTGTATTTATGACATTACACACTACTGGGAGAAATAGACTGTGTAATGGGTGGAGCACACTGCTGATAACCACCGACACAGTTCACTCTAACCGCAGCTCATGAAAAAGTGAGCAACGTGGCTGTCACTCACTGAACGGCTCAAATTACAGCCATATTCCGTAAGGATGGAATCCGAGAGATTGTGGTCTGAACCTTAACTCATTGACATCCCCATACCAGGTATGGAGCTGCACACCGACCGGGCAGGTCAAAGAAAGGACTTCCCATGTGAGGGCGAAACCCCATCGCAGACTCCCATCTCCTCTGCTGGAAGGTCTCTTGTTGTGTTTGATTTCAGGATCTTTAAAAAGCAATTTTTCCACAGCCAGCAAAGGCATTCATAGAATTACATAGTAATTACAGCACAGAAACAAGCCATTCGGCCCAACTGGTCTGTGCCAGCGTTTGTACTCTACTCGAGCCTCCTCCCACCGCTCTTCATCTCACCCTATCAGCAAAACCTTCTATTCCTTTCCCCCTCATGTGCTTATCCAGCTTTCACTTAAATGCATCTACACTATTCGCCTCAGTGGTGCCGAGTTCCACATTCTCACCACTCTCTGGGTAAAGGAGTTTCT
Organism: Somniosus microcephalus; assembly: GCF_052327205.1. NCBI lineage: Eukaryota > Metazoa > Chordata > Chondrichthyes > Squaliformes > Somniosidae > Somniosus > Somniosus microcephalus. The sequence goes on along the minus strand of NC_140993.1, from coordinate 27,571,583 downwards.
CCTGAATTCCCTATTGGATTTATTCGTGACTATCTTAGATTTATGGCCACCTTTTCCAGTTCTGACAAAGGGTCATCGACCCAAAACGTTAACTCTGTTTCTCCCCCCACGATGCTGCCTGACCTGCTGAGTGTTTCCAGCATTTTCTGTTGTTATTTTAGATTTATGGCCCCTAGTTTTGGTGTCTCTCACAAGTGGAAACATCTTCTCTACGTCTACCCTATAAAACCCTTTCATAATCTTAAAGGCCTCTATCAGGTCACCCCTCAGCCTTCTCTGTTCTAGAGGAAAGAGCCCCAGCCTGATCAATCTTTCCTGATAGGTATAGCCTCTCAGTTCTGGTATCATTCTAGTAAATCTTTTTTGCATCTTCTCCAGTGCCTCTATATCCTTTTTATAATATGGAGATCAGAGCTGTGCACAGTACTCCACATGCGGTCCAACCAAGGTTCTTTAATATAACTTCTCTGCTTTTCAATTCTATCCCTCTAGAAATGAACCCTGGTACTTTGTTTGCTTTTTTATGGCCTTATTAACCAGCGTCGCTATTTTTAGTGATTTTAGCACTTTATTCAAGTAGAGATGTGCAAATACCTTCACTTCTTGTGTCAGCAACCATTTTTGTACAAGTCTCTGTCCCACTTTTCTGATACAATTGAGAATGAACCTTAGCACTGACAGCCAGACATAGAATCATAGAATGGTTACAGCACAGGAGGAGGCCATTCAACCCGTCGAGCCTGTCCCGGCTCTCTGCAAGAGCACTCCAGCTAGTCCCGCTCCCCCGCCCTTTCCCCGTAGCCCTGCAAATTTTTTTCTTTCAGGTACGTATCCAATTCCCTTTTGAAAGCCACGATTGAGTCTGCCTCCACCACCCTCTCAGGCAGTGCATTCCAGATCCTAACCACTCGCTGCATAAAAGGATTTTTCCTCATGTCGCCTTTGGTTCTTTTGTCAATCCCCTTAAATCTGTGTCCTCTGGTTCTCGACCCTTCCGCCAATGGGAACAGTTTCTCTCTATCTACTCTGGCCAGACCCCTCATGATTTAGAACACCTCTATTAAATCTCCTCTTAATCTTCTCTGCTCTAGAACAACCCCAGCTTCTCCAGTCTATCCACGTAACTGAAGTCCCTCATTCCTGGAATCATTCTCGTAAACCTTTCCTGGACCCTCTCTAAGGCCTTCACATCTTTCCTAAAGTGCGGTGCCCAGAATTGGACACAATACTCCAGTTGAGGCCAAACCAGTGTTTTATAAAGGTTCATCATAACTTCCTTGCTTTTGTACTCTATGGGCAGGATTTTCATTGGGCCGTGGAGGCGGGATTGGAGGCGTGGGGGGGGTTAAAATCCCGAAATCGGGGGGGGCACGAACCCATCCCACCCCCAACCCGCCTCTATGCCAGTTTCAAAGGAGGCAGATACCTGACCCACACTGGGATCCGCCTCCCCGAGGCGGGAAGGGGATTAGTGCCAATTAACTGCCTGTTAACAGGTAGTTAACAGGCAGTTTTTAGCCTAATCCCTATTTTCATTCTTGAAGTGCAGGCTTCCCGACGGCTCCAAACCACGCCAAGTTAGCGAGGCGGGCCGTCGGGCTGAAGGGCTTGGAGGGGTTGAGATGTCCGGTGTTCAGGTGAGTGATGGGTGCATGAGCGCAGAGGTAAGTGTGTTTGGTGTGCGTAAAGTGTTTAAAGAAGTTTTACTTACCTTTACAGCCTTCCTTCCTTCAGGTCTCGGGAGTCGCTCATCTCACCGGCACAGAAAGCAGAATGGCCGTGAGCTATCAAAAGTTGCAGCATTCAGCTTTCTGTTCCGGGGAGATCTCTAAATCAGCCTGAGAGGAAGGAATTAACTTAGTGTACAGATTGTCAGTGTTTGACAGCTTCAAAGAGCTGTGAAACGCTGATATTTCATCTGTCAATAGTTCTTGACAGATGAAATATCAATCTGTGATGTCACCTGTTGCTGGGTGGCCCTTAATTGGCCTGCTGAGCCTGCTGGGCGGGCTCAACAAGGTCAATCAAGTGAAAATCGCGTGGGTTGGCCACACCTCGATGGAGGCAGGACTACAACCCCAAAAGTTGTAGTCCCACCTCCTACCCGCCTCCTCAATGAAAATCCAGCCCTATGACTCTATTTATGAAGCCCAGGATCCCGTGTGCTTTTTTAGCCGCTTTCTCAACCTGCCCTGCCACCTTCAATGATTTGTGCACATATACCCCAGGTCTCTCTGTTCATGCACCCCCTTTAGGATTGTACCCTTTAGTTTATATTGCCTCTCCTCATTCTTCCTACCAAAAGACATAGGAAGAAGATGGCTGCATCATCAGACACAAATATTACTGCTGCACAGCCAAATCAGGATGTATGTGCTGCAGAGGAGTGGATTATAGCATCTGCATCCCGTGTGTATTTTAGCTACTCCATTTCCTCATTGCCTCTGAATATAATCTTGTAATCGGCATCTCCACAGGTAACAAACAAAACCTCTGTCCTTCCAATGCCAAGTAGGATTTGACGGACAAAAAGCAAAAAAAAAAACTGCAGTTGTTGGAATGAAATCCTTAACAAAATGCTGGAAACACTCAGGCAGCATCTGTAGAGAAAAACATACAAGTTAACATTTCAGGCTTGGGCCTGTTGACAAAGGGGGTAACTGAGTGTTTGCAGCATTTTGTTAAGGATTTGATGGGACTTTCCTTGTTGCAAGAGCTGTTGCTTGGAGCTTCCTCCATTGTTGAGCTTTGAGATATTCGAGTTGGGGCAACGTTCTTAGATTATGTGCCCACTTCTGATCCCCGAGTTCGTGTCCTTGATCGATTCTTCTCTGTAGACATCACGTACAACATCAGTGGCTTCCACTTCAATCTTCATTAAGAGCAAAGCATAGCTCAATGATTGCTAGATCTGAAAATCCTGTATGGTATCCTTTCAGGACCCATGCCCTAGATTATACAGGCAGTGGGCTCTGTAAGTGACTCTATGGAATAGACATTCCTCTAATTGGAAGGACTGTCTTCTTTGCCGTCCATAAAGTGTCATCTGCTAAAGCTAAGGCCTGTGGCAGAGGACCCAGTGGATGTGTCAACAATATCACTCATTTTCAAGCTTCTGCTTTGCGCAAGTAAATTCAAGATGATCTTTTGGTAGCTTCTCTATTATGCCAGGAATTGCCTTGGAGCTGCTCCTGCCCCGTTGCCATAACTTTGCCGGGAAAGCCCCATCTTACACTGTGCTGAGGCGACTCCTGGCCTTCTATAGTCTTTTTCTTGGTGAGATAGGTGAAGGTTTTTAACTTTAGTTTTAACATTCTGAAATGGACCTATTTAAAGTAGGTGGGGATGTTTTCAAGTTACCGTCCCTCGGAAGGTCTGATACGCTGGGCTGGTTTTCATTGAGGAGGCGGGACTACAACTTTCGGGGTTGTAGTCCCACCTCCATCGAGTTCTAGCCAACCCACGCGATTTTCACTTGATTGACCTTGTTGAGCCCGCCCAGCGGGCTCAGCAGGCCAATTAAGGGCCACTCGGCAACAGGTGACGTCACAGATTGACATTTCATCTGTCAAGACCTTTTGACAGATGAAATATCAGCGTTTCACAGCTGTTTGAAGCTGTCAAACACTGACAATCTGTACTCCAGGTTAATTCCTTCCTCTCAGGATAATTTAGAGATCTCCCCAGAACAGAAAGCTGAATGCTGCAATTTTTGACAGATCGCAGCCATTCTGCTTTCTGTGCCGGTGAGATGAGGGACTCCCAAGACCTGAAGGAAGGAAGGCTGTAAAGGTAAGTACATGTAAGTAAAACTTCTTTAAACACTTTACACACACCAAACACACTTACCTCTGAACTCATGCACCCATCACTCACCTGAACACCAGACATCTCGAACCCTCCAAGCCCTTCATCCCGACGGCCCACCTCGCTAACTTGGCGTGGTTTGGAGCTGTCGGGAATCCCACACTTCACCAATGAAAATAGGGATTAGGCTAAAAATTGTCAGTTAACTACCTGATAACAGGCAGTTAATTGGCACTAATCCCCTTCCCGCCTCGGGGAGGCGGGTCCCAGTGCGGGTCGGGTACCCGCCTCCTTTGAAACTGGTATAGCGGCGGGTTGGGGGCGGGATGGGTTCATGTCGAACTGCGGTCGATCAGCATGATTGCAACAAGGTGAGTAAATTTTTCCTGATGCTCCATGTGATGGAAGCATGACCTGTGCCCGCATAATGCTACGTCACCAATAGAGGGAGCTAATCACTCATCCAACCAATCAGGACACATTTGTTCACAGTCACACACAAAACTTGTAATTATTAAAACAAGCCAAGTAAGAAGATAAACATATATTGATTAAGAAATTCTGTAATAATTAAGATTCCATCTCTGTTAGTAATTTTAAGAGAGGACATGTGGAAAAAAATGAAAGAAATATAAAAAAATATATAGCATGTGCTTTTTTGGGCAAAATTCCCAAGCTAAACTTAGCGTGGAAAATTTCCGGAAATTTACCGGAAACTTTCCACCCCTTCGCAACCCTAGTATTGTGTGCAGTTTTGGTCGCCTTATCTGAGGAGGGATGTTCTTGCCATGGAGGGAGTGCAGCGGAGATTCATCAGACTGATACCTGGGATGGCAGGAATGACGTATGAGGAGAGATTGGGTTGATTGGGCTTATATTCGCTGGAGTTTAGAAGAATGAGAGGGGATCTCATTGAAACTTATAAAATTCTAACAGGACTAGACAGACTAGATGCAGGAAGGATGTTCCCGATGGCGGGGGAGTCCAGAACCAGGGGTCACAGTCTAAGGATAAGGGGTAAGCCATTTAGGACAGAGATGAGGAGGAAGTTCTTCACCCAGAGTGTGGTGAACCTGTGGAATTCTCTACCACAGAAGGCAGTTGAGGCCAACTTATTAAATATATTCAAGAAGGAGTTAGATATATTTCTTAAGGCTAAAGGGATCAAGGGATATGGGGAGAAAGCAGGGACAGGGTACTGAGTTTGGATGATCAGCCATGATCTCATTAAATGGCGGAGCAGGCTCGAGGGGCCGAATGGCCTACTCCTGCTCCTATTTTCTGTGTTTCTGTGTTTCTCTGTGTTTATGCCCCCCGATTTCGGGATTTTAACCCCCCACACGCCTCCAATCCCACCTCCACGGCCCAATGAAAATCCTGCCCGCTGTCTCTTTGGCATCATCTGCATGCACCAGATCAGATGGTGCAACTTTATCGCCGGGAGGCATCACTGAATGGATTGATCCAACTGCTTTTATACCAAGGTTTTTGAAGTCGGCTCCATCTTCACAAACCCTTTTTGTCTGCAGTTCTTTGTGATGACAGACCGACTCAAGTGTAATACATTTGTAAGCTTTTCTTTGGATAGGTACTTCGGTATTCTGCTGACTGGGCCTAGGTTAAGAGGTTACCATACTTGGGCCAACAGCGCTACCAAGGAGAATGTCAGGCATGAGCCCTGATGGAGTCAGGATATCTGAAAGACGGCACCTCCGACAGTGCAGCGCTCCCTCAGCACTGCGCTGGAGTGTCAGCTTAGATTTTTGTGCTCGAGTCTCTGGAGTGGGACTTGAACCCACAACCTTCTGACTCGAGAGGCGAGAGAGAGTGCTACCCACTGAGCCACAGCTGACACCAATCTTCTTTCCTGCTCTTATATATTTAAGCCCCAATTTTGAAAATATCAAAAATGGGGTCAACTGACCCATAGCGCAGAGTGAGGAGTGGGCCTCAGTGAATTTTATGATGCATAAAATTCTTAAGGGACTTGACAGGGTAGATGCTGGGAGGATGTTTCCCCTGGCTGGGGAGTCTAAAACCAGGGGTCACAGTCTCAGGATAAGGGGTTGGCCATTTAGGACTGAGATGAGGAGAAATTTCTTCACTCAGAGGGTGGTGAATCTTTGGAATTCTCTACCCCAGAGGGCTGTGGAGGCTCAGTCGTTGAGTGCAGTCAAGGCAGAGATTGATGGATTTTTCGATAATAAGGGAATCAAGGGAAATTAGGATAACGCAGGAAGGTGGAGTTGAGGTAGAAGATCAGCCATGATCTTATTAAATAGAGGAGCAGGCTCGAAGGGCTGAATGGCCTACTCCCGCTGCTATCTCGTATGTTCTTATGGGAGTCTCTCTCCCTAATTTCAATAGGCTACTGGCATATAACTTGCCCCGTAAACTTGGCTGGTAACACACCTGGCTGGGGAAAGTGAAATCCAGCAAGGCAGCGTCTCCGAAAGGGATGGAGCTAGCCATTCAAGGCCGAGTTGTAATGGTGGCCAGCATCTGTTGGCCGCTCGGGAACTCCTCTTCCTCATCTAAATCAGGTAACATTAGGGTGAAAAAGAAAGACGCTCGGTGCAACAACTTAGTCGGGTAAAGTTTGAAAAAAACACAAAAAGCGGACCCTGACAGTCTGAATTGGTGCCACAGAAACACTGCACACGCAAGGCGACATCAGATGATCAGAGCATAAGACCCTTCAAGGAATAGCTTTCTTAAGTAAACAAGCACAACAAAACACCCTGAGGTCTCACTCTGAGCAGGTCTATTCATTCAATGACATACACTGAACAGCTCAGGCCTGTTTCACAGTACAGTCACTGTGGCTGGTCTAACTGGGAATATGAACTTCTGATCAATGACAAAACAAACAGGAATTTGAAAAACACAACACAAGTCATTGAAGATTAGTTTCATATTATACATCAAAATGCTTTAAATTGGATGACTGTAGTCTAGGATTATAGAAATTTACCCATCGTGTCTGTGCCGGCCGAAAAAGAGCTAACCAGCCTAATCCCACTTATAGAATCATAGATTGGTTACAGCGCAGTGGGAGGCCATTTGGCCCGTCGAGCCCGTGCCGGCTCTCTGCAAGAGTAATTCAGGTAATCCCACTCCTCTGCCCTTTCCCCGTAGCCCTGCAATTTTTTTTCCTTCAGGTGCTTATCCATTTCCCTTTTGAAAGCCACGATTGAATCTGCCTCCACCACCCTTTCAGGCAGTGCATTCCAGATCGTAACCACTCGCTGCGTAAAAAGTATTTCCTCATGTTGCCTCTGGATATTCTGCCAATCACCTTAAATCACCTTTCCAGCTCTTGGTCCGTGGCACTGTAGGTTACCACACCTCAAGTGCACATCCAAGTACTTTTTAAATGTGGTGAGGGTCTCTGCCTCTACCACCCTTTCAGGCAGTGAGTTCCAGACCCCCACCACCCTCTACATGAAAAGATTTCTCCTCAGTTCCCCTCTAATACTTCTACCAATTACATTAAATCTATGCCCCCTAGCTATTGACCTCTCTGCTAAGGGAAATAGGTCCTTCCTAAAATTCAAACTAGTTGAACAATACTCCATTGTCTAAGGGAATCAAGGGATATGGGGATATGGTGGGAAAGTAGAATTGAGGTCTATGATCAACAATGATCTTATTGAATGGCGGAGCAGGCTCGAGGGGCCGTATGGCCGACTCCTGCTCCTATTTCTTGGGTTCTTATGTTATTTATTTATTCATTCACAGGATGTGGGCATCGCTGGCAAGGCCAGCATTTATTGCCCATCCCTAATTGCCCTTGAGAAAGGGGTGGTGAGCCGCCTTCGTGAACTGCTGCAGTCCATTGTAGCAGTTTTTGTTTGACACGACAGAGTGACTTGCTGGGCCAATTCAGAGAGCAGTTAAAGGCCAACCACATTGCTGTGGGACTGGAGTCAGACCGGGTAAGGACGGCAGGTTTCCTTCCCTGAATGACATTAGTGAACCAGACGGGTTTTTAACAATAATCCGATAGTTTCATGGTCACCATTACTGATACCAGATTTTTATTCCATGTTTTTATTCCAGATTTATTTAATTAACTGAATTTAAATTCCCCAGCTGCTGTGGTGGAGAATTGGAACTCACATCTCCGGATCATTAGTCCTGGCCTCTGGATTACTAGTCCAGTAACATAACCGCTATGCTACTGTACCCAGATTTGGGAGGTAAAGAGTGGAAGATTATTTCCACTGGTTACTGAATCAATTACAAGGTGGCATAAGTTTAGGATTGGTACTAAACGGATTAAGGACGGGTTGGAAGAAATTTTCCTACCACGGCTTATTAGAAGATGACCAATACATAAGAACATAAGAAATAAGAGCAGGAGTCGGCCATACAGCCCCTCGAGCCTGCTCCGCCATTCAATAAGATCATGGCTGATCTTCGACCTCAACTCTACTTTCGCGCACAATCTCCATAGGCCTAGAAATTCGGTGGGCTGTGCCACCAGTTAGTGCCTAAAGAGGGCACTCAGTGGCTTTAGCGCCACTGGCCACGACTCCCGCGAAATTTAGCGGGGCGCTAATGGCGGCGTTAGCCTGTAGCGCTGCGCCGCCACCGATGACGTCATCGGTGTGCGCAGCGCCCCGCTACCACCCCGAACACGATATTGGGTCGCGCCCCCCCCTGTAGCGCCGGTCGCAAATCGCGACCGGTTCAGGGGGCCTACCTATGGCAGTAGTGGCACAAATTAAAGGGGAGGTGCGGGGTGCCATTTTTTTTGGTGGCCGCCTGCCAGCACCTCCTCGCGCCGCCCTCCCCGGCCTCCTGTTCCCCCCCCCCGGGCAGTGCCAGCTGTGTCCCAAGAGCCCGGCAGTTCTCCTCGGTGCCAGGCTCTTTTGCTGGCACTCGCAATCGGTGATCGCGCTGGTGCAGGCCCCTCCCCTTTAAGAAGGGGAGGAAGGCCTGCAGTACCGCAGCGCGCCGTGCCGCAGCATGTGGCGCTGCGGCACATTGCGCTGCGATATTCAGTTTCAGCGCCCCAAGAGGGACGCGGGGCGCCGCTCTTGGGGCGCTCAAACTGAATATCGGGCTGGCGCTCCCAGCTCCTTCCGGGGCGGGACTTCCGGCGCCCAGGCAAGCTTGGTGCCCCAAACGTGGTGCCACCGAATTTTTAGCCCATAGAGTCCAAAAATCTATCGATCTCAGCCTTGAATATACTCAAAGACTCAGCATCCACAGCCCTCTGGGGCAGAGAATGCCAAAGATTCACAACCCTCTGAGTGAAGAAATTCCTCCTCATCTCGGTCTTAAATGGCCGACCCCTTATCCTGAGACTATGCCCCCTAGTTCTAGACACTGCAGCCAGGGGAAACAACCTCTCAGCATCTACCCTGTCAATCCCCTTCAGAATCTTGTATGTTTCAATGAGATCACCTCTCATTCTTCTAAACTCCAGAGAGTATAGGCCCATTCTACACAATCTCTCATCATAGGACAACCCTCTCAGCCCGGGAATCAATCTCGTGAACCTTCGTTGCACCGCCTCCAAGGCAAGTAGATAAGGAGACCAGAACTGTTCATCTAGGTCATTAATATAGATTGTGAATAGCTGAGGCCCCAACACTGATCCTTGCGGCACCCCACTAGTTACAGCCTGCCAACCTGAAAAAGATCCGTTTATCCCTACTCTCTGTTTTCTGTCCATTAACCAATCCTCTATCCATGCTACTATATTACACGACCGCAAGCTACTATGATTGCCAATATAATCACAGTGCGTGTTTAAGAGGGGGTTAGATAAACATTTGACAATAAGTTTGAAGGCTATAAACATCAACAACAGCAACTTGCATTTATATAGCGCCTTTAATGGAGCGTTATCAGACGCAATTTGACATCGCGCCACTAAAGGAGATATTAGGAGAGGAGAGGTAGGTTTTAAGAAGCGTCTTAAAGGAGGAAAGAGAGGTAGAGAGGTGGAGGGGTTTAGGGAGGGAATTCCAGAGCTTAGGGCCTAGACAGATGAAGGCACGGCCACCAATGGTTGAGTGATTGTAATCAGGGATGCTGATGAGAAACACGTTTTACTGTCATGCAAATCACAACTCTTGCTCTGCCCGCCCATTCTACATTCCTTTCTTGCTGTAGATTCCTCGCTGGGGTACAGATCAATGGACCGCCAATGGTGGGGCAAAAAGAAACGACCAATAGGGAAAAAGCAAGGGAGACGGGGGCGTTAAATATTATTGCAAAGGCTCAAGAGGCATGTAGGGACTCAAAGGCTAAGCCTGCTTGTAAACTGTTCAGAAATGCAGCAATTATTCTAAACATAAGCTTCCAGTTTAGCAGTTTTTATACAATTACTATACTGAGATTGAGATGACTCCAACCCCGGGCAGACTTGCCACAGACATTAAGGCCTAGAAATTCAGTTGTTAGCGCCAGCCGCTAGCGCCTTAGGAGGAGGAGAAGTGGGGCGCTAAGCGGCTAGCGCCCGGCGCGATCTGCGCCTCTCGCGAACTTCACTCAAGATTTAGCGGCGGCGCTAAACCGCAGCGCCCGCTCAGCTACGCGCGCAGATCGTGACATCATTTCATGGTGCAACGCCCTTGGTGCGCCCCGAACCGGAACTTCAGTGGCGCTGCCCTTCTTTGTGCCTGGCGCCCCCAGCGATTGGTAGAGGGGAACGGTTCCCAGTCGCTGCGGGGCGCGGGGGGCGCTATTTAAAGGGGACTCCTCCTGCATTATAAGTGGCAGCCATTTTGTGCCAATCCTTCTGTGTGAGAGACGGATATTTGGAGAGAGACAAAGGGAGAGAGCTTTCTGCTTTGACTCAGCGCTTGCACAGGTACTTCTGGGTTCAGGCCAGAGCTTTGCACTTGGATTTCACTTTCAGTGCCATAGCCTTGAGTCGCCACATATAATGGGGGCTGCAATGGGTGGAAACGTTGGCTTTCTGCATTGCATTCAAAGGGATCAGAGACGCCGTGAGAGAGTGCCAGTCATGGCCAGACAGAGAAGGGCCAATAGGCGTCGGCACAGGAGGCCTTACCCACCCAGGGTATACCGCCAGCAGTTCTCATATCTGAACATGTCTGAGGAGCAGTGTGTTCGGAGGCTGCAATTCAGAAGGGAGGTGGTCACTGAGATCTGCCACCTGCTTCGCACAGATCTGCAGCCACAGCTGAGGAGCAGGACATTTCTGTCGGTGGCAGTGAAGGTGACGGTGGCTCTCAACTTCTATGCCACCGGCTCCTTCCAATCCGCTACTGGGGACATTGCCAACATCTCCCAGTTCGCGGTACATTGCTGCATCCGCCAGGTGAACAATGCCCTTTTCAGAAGGAGACGTCAGTACATCTCCTTCCCCATGACCCTGGACAAGCAGCAAGAGCGTGCAATGGGATTTGGAAGAATAGCGGGCTTCCCCATGGTCCAGGGCGTAGAACTGATGAACCAGCAATGGTCAGGCCTTGCTTCAGGGCTGCAGTGTGCAGGGCATGGCAGCCAAGCAAGTTGACCCTCCCCCTTTAAGAGCTGACCGGCGCCAGCGTGTCTGCCTTCATTCAGAAACTCACCGCACCTGCGCTGCGCCCGCCCTCGGTGTTAGCGCCTCGGCACGCCGGCTTAGCGCCTTAAGATAGTCGTGCATCGCCTGCTTTAGCGCAGCAGCAACCTCTTGGGGCGATGCAACTGAATATCAGCAAAGGTGGCGCTAAGTTGCGCCGGGCGCTAAATTTAGCGAACGCCGGCTGTAGCGCCCCAAACATGGCTATACTGAATTTCTAGGCCTAAGTGTTGAGTTGCTGCAGCTTCTCGGGTCCTGAATATACATCAACTTTACCTGGAATTCCATCAACTGGAAAAGTAGATACCACAGTGTCTAATGTGCATTGGTCAGACATTATGGCCTCGATTTTCAGTGTGCCGTGGAGTCGGGATTGGAGGCATGCGGGGGGTTAAATTACCGAATTCGGGGGTCCCGACATCATCCTGCCCAAAACCCGCCTTCATGTAAGTTTCAAAGGAGGCAGGTACCCGCCCCGCACTGGGACCCGCCGACCCGAGGCGGGAAGGGATTAGTGCCAATTAACTGCCTGTTAACAGGTAGTTAACAGGCAGTTTTAAGCCTAATCCCTATTTTGAAGGTTGTCGTGTGGGATTCCCGACGGCTCCAAACCACGCCAAGTTAGAGGAGTTGGGCCGTCAGGTTGAAGGACTTGGAGGAGTCGAGATGTCGATGTTCAGGTGAGTGATGGGTGCATGAGTGCAAAGGTAAGTGTGTTTGGTGTGTCTAAAGTGTGTAAAGAAGTTTAATTTACCTGTACTTACCTTTACAGCTTTCCTTCCTCTAGGTTTCGGGAGTCTATCATTCAGCCGACACAGAAAGCAGAATGGCTGCGATCTGTCAACACAGTGACAGCCTGCAGCTTTCAGTGCCGGCGAGATTTCTAACTGTGTCTGCGTAGAAGGACTCAGGTTAGAAGTAAGACTGTCAGTGTTGGACAGCTTCAAACAGCTGTGAAACACTGATATTTCATCTGTCAACACAAGGAATGATGCCCTCCGAAAAAATGGGGGCAGAGGTTATGATCTGACGGCAGCTGTTGGTGAATATTCCCATTTACAGATCCTCTAGCCTCATCTTTTGTTTCTTTACTTGTCCCATTACCATCTCCTTTCACCTTGCACCATCATATATTTTGTCATTTAATCTCTCCTGCCCTCCACCCTATCACAGACCTTCCCTCTTGTTTTTTCCTCCCCTCCCCCCTTTCCCTGCCTCTGTACTTGCTTAAAACCTGTTGGATCTCTAACTTTTTTCCAGTTCCGACGAAGGTGTCATCGACCTGAAACATTGGGGCAGTAATTCCTCCCCAAACGCGTGAGTACGGAAGGGGTACTCACGCGTCTGGCCAGAGGAAATGTTGGTTTTCAGCATGCACAGCGCATGCGCTGAAAACCGGCATTTCCTCTCCTCTAACCCAAGAGGTGAAGAGGCTAGCGCGTGCGCTGTAGGGGGCAGCGCGTGCGTCTTGGATTTCCTCTGTTTTGGGGGATTTGCGCATGTGTAAAGGCCTCCGGTCTTTACGCTTGTAAAAAGCACACGTAAGTATTTATTTTTACAGGTAAGTGGTGTTTTAGTGTAATTTAGAAAAAAAATTTCCACAGGTTTATTATTTTAAAGAATCTACAATAAGGTAAGTTTAGTTTTAGACCCTTTTTATTAAAAATTAATTTTTTTCAACAAAAAAAATTATTGTTTAAATTATTTTTTAAAACTTATTTATACTTAATTTAATGATTGGGATGTTTTTTAAATTTTTATTTAAAGTTTAAATAGTGTTTTGGGCCCCTGTAGTTTTCATGAGTTTGACAGTTCTTACTCTCAAACTCATGAATGAACCTTCCCCTCCCCTGATTGGTTGTACAGTGCTCACCTGATCCCAGCCGGCACATCGCACTAACTACGCCGCTGGATCAGGGAAGCACTGCGCGCTGACATCTGAACCGGGCCTGTCACAGGAAATGCAAGCAGGCCCGGGCTTCAGATGTCAGCGCGCAGGGTGAGTGCAGATCGGGGGCTTGCACGCGCGGCAAGCCCCCGACACCAAGTTCTGGGCCATTAACTCTGTTTCTCTCTCCACAGATGCTGCCTGACCTGCTGAGTGTTCCCAGCATTTTCTGTTCTTATTTCGGATTTCCAGCATCCGCAGTATTTTGCTTTTGTTTACATACACAAACACACACAAATAAATGAGTAAGTAGAAGAACAACAGAGAATAAGCAGTAGATTTTCCTTTACCTCGGAGTCGGAGCTGTCCATCTCAGCCAGAGTAGGCGCCTTCAGGAGCTTCTTCCTCTGCACCTGTATGGCACGGCTGTCAGTTTCGGTAGCTTGAGACATAACTGCGCCATTGGCCACAGGAGGTGACATGGTTTTTCTGCTCCTCCCCGGGGTCGACACATCTGTTAACACAGGAGAAGTGAATATAAAGGTCCTTCTCTAGGACGCTATTTTTGCAGGAATCTATTCCTAAGCTGCCCTCGTTCTGCTGCATCCATAGCGCCAATATCAAGGTTAGAGTTGCCACCTTATCAAGTTGGGTTTTGGAACCGGCAGTGCGGATTTTGAATGAGTTACTGTAAAATGTCTAAAAGTGCAAACCTATCACCGAAAATCTAGTTTTTAAGTGCATCTTTCCTACTCCTGTGTGTACACATTAGTAATTAAAGTTATCATGGAGTTCAATAAATTTTCTTCATAAACAAATTGCAGACTGGAGCATTGATCCCTTCCTTTGCCCAGGCTTCTGTTTGATGTATAAACCTGGCAAATGTGGCACCTCTAACAATGAATCAGAGCAAACCCCTTCTCTCCATATGAACGTTGTTACTTGAAGTCTGTTGTTAAACTTTTTCTATTTTGCAAAATATAAAAAGAACACCACCTACAAATGGCATGCCCGCTTGTGAGGTTGCCATAGCCATCGGTCAGGCAGACACGCTAACTTTCCCACCATAATCCTCGGGTCAGCCGTGATCTCACTGAATGGCGGAACAGGCTCAAGGGGGGGCTGAACGGCCTACTCCTGGTTCCTCTGTTCCTTACGGCAAAATTCTTCTCTGGGTTGAAGCATCCCAGCTTTTCTGACACAAAGCCTAAAAGCAACCTCATAAAATAATGGCACTGGGTACAGGTTTACATGTGCCAGGGACTGGTTACCTGCTTTTTAAACACCCTCCTTCCATGCCAGGTTTCCAACTTGGTTGGACTGTCAGCAAGAATGGTGAGCTGCTTAAGACTAGGAAGGAAGCAAGATCGGAGGCGAGTCCACCCCACAACATTTAGTGACTGATTATAGGGCAACATTGGCAGAAGGTCACCTGTCTGCTCTCTTAACAAGGCACGGGGGCTTAGAGGTAAGAAAAATCGTTTAAATTGGAAGAAACTCTTTGAAAGCCATTTTTTTTACTCAGCCTACATAATTAAGCACAGCCCAGCTGATTTCCCCAACAGTAAGAGTCCAAAATACAGACACACCTGAGCTGACTCACTTAAACATTGACAGCTCAACGGGTAAATGCACTGCCCAGTATGGAGCTGAGCCCAAGATCAGATCAGCCATGATCTCATTGAATGGCGGAGCAGGCTCGAGGGGCCGAATGGCCGACTCCTGCTCCTACGTCTTATGTTCTTATGAGTCAAACAGACCAGGAAGTTTCCAGATGACCTCTCTGGTTTGTCTAAGGGGGATCAGAAATAGCTTCAGCACCTCTAGGCTTGTGGGGTGGGGGTGTGGAGCTGGGGCGTCATATCAGTCAGGGTTCAGACTCCTGACCTCTATCCAGTGATCTCTTCTGGAAAGAATGTATGGGGTAGATCTTGACTTTGTGCGTAGTGTAAAAGATCTATGACATGAATCAGTCATTCATGAAAGAAGGACTTATGAAATAATACTGAGCGGCCTGCGGGTGGCGCTGTCCAGGGAGAGTATAAATACTCGGGCACGGGCCCAGCTTGCGCAGGACATTCTTAACAGGAACTAGTGAAGGACACAACTAGACCTCCATGTTGTAAAGTAGTTGATTAAAGCTTTAACGCTTAGACCAAGTGCCTAGTAGTTTTCTTACGTCAATCTAATTGTGTGATAGAGTGTCAGCTGTGGCTCAGTGGGTAGAAGGTTGTGGGTTCAAGTCCCACTCCAGAGACTTGAGCACAAAAATCTAGGCTGACACTCCAGTGCGGTGCTGAGGGAGTACTGCACGGTCGGAGGTGCTGTCTTTCGGATAAGACGTTAAACGAGGGCCCGTCTGCTCTCTCAGGTGGAAGTAAAAGATCCCGCGGCACTATTTCGAAGAAGAGCAGGTGAGTTATCCCCGGTGCCCTGGCCAATGCTCATCCCTCAATCAAAATCAGTAAAACAGATTATCTGGTCATTATCACATTGATCTTTGTGGGAGCTTGCTGTGCGCAAATTAGCTGCCGTGTTTCCTACATTACAACAGTGACTGCACTTCAAAAAGTACTTCATTGGCTGTAAAGCGCTTTGGGACGTCCTGAAAGGTGCTATATAAATGCAAGTCTTTCTTTTTAAAATGGGTGATAGCGAGTTTGCAGCCCGTTTTACAGCTCTCCTCCGGAAATAAAAATCAGGAGAGATGTAAAATGGGCTGCTCTCACCTGTTTTACACTATCGCACAAAGTCAAGAGCTACCCCATACACTCGAACCCTATGTGCTATGCACTAATTCTAGTCTCACTAGCTGAACAGTTTCTATAATGTTCTGTGTTTTAACAGATCTCCTTGTACAATAAAGCAGGAAAAATATAAAAAGAGACGCTCAGCGGATGAACTGTATTCACACACATCACATGGTGGACGTAACTCCACTATGATTGTTTGGCTTAAGTTAAGCACAATCAGTTCACATGATTACAATACCGACCCAGATGAGGGAGGCCTTTAGGCCCATCTTAGCCCATCCATCCAGAAAGCTCCTTCAGTCTCCTCATGAGAACTAAAGAGAAGAACCAAGAGGCTAATTCTTGGTTCCACTCTTACCTATCCAATCGTAGCCAGAGAACTTCCAGCAGCAGCTTCTCTTCCTGCCCCGCAAACATATCTCTGGAGTCCCCCAAGGATCTATCCTTGGCCCCCTCCTATTCCTCATCTATATGCCGTCCCTCAGTGGCGTCAGATTCCACATCTACGCTGACACTCGGCTCTACCTCTCCACCACCTCTGGTAGCAAGTGTGGTACGTTTCTTCGGCATCACCTCCCAAACCCGTGACCTCTACCACCTAGAAGGACAAGGGCAGCGGGAGCATGGGAACACCACCACCTCCAAGTCACACACCGTCCTGACTTGGAAATATATCGCCGATCCTTTATCGTCGCCGGGTCAAAATCCTGGAACTCCCTCCCTGACAGCACTGTGGGAGCACCTTCACCACACGGACAGCAGCGGTTCAAGAAGGCGGCGACTCACCACCTTCTCAAGGGCAACTAGGGATGGGCGATAAACGCCGGCCTTGCCAGCGACCTCCCACACCCCGTGGAATGAGTAAATGAAAAGGTTCCACATTCCAACCACATTCATTCTCTTTTGGCTTAAACACAATTTACAATATGCTTCACTGGCTGAAAGCACCCCGCCACCACACACGTTGAAATGACACCAAAGCCCCTGCACCAAGCACAGATCACAAAGCCACCAGCAGCACTAAATTAACCAATGGAGCTCAGAATGATCAAAATAAAGATGGATGAAGTGAAAGAGGCGAAAAGCAAAAGCGGGACAGGACAATAACCACCACATGTCAGGTACTGGAGCTGCCTTTACCTGACAAGTCAAAACTGTAAGACATGCTAAGTGGCCGCATTACTGTAAGAAAAACAATTGGATGGTTAGGAAGAACAGAAAAAAAAAATCACAGGGTTAGAATTTCATCTCATCATTAAAACTTTACATTGTGCACAGAAGTGAAAAAGACAGAACGGTTAAGTACACAAAACATCACTCTGACTTTTCATATGTATTTGGTCCTTTCGAATGACTTGTGTTTGATCCTTAGGAAAGGACACTCTCATTGAAACTTATAAAATTCTAACAGGACTAGACAGACTAGATGCAGGAAGGATGTTCCCGATGGCGGGGGAGTCCAGAACCAGGGGTCACAGGCTAAGGATAGGCTAAGCCATTTAGGACTGAGATGAGGAGGAATTTCTTCACCCAGAGAGTGGTGAACCTGTGGAATTCTCTACCACACAGGGCAGTTGAGGCCAATTCATTAAATATATTCAAGAAGGAGTTAGATATATTTCTTAAGGCTAAAGGGATCAAGGGTTATGGGGAGAAAGCAGGGACAGGGTACTGAATTTGGATGATCAGCCATGATCTCATTAAATGGCGGAACAGGCTCGAGGGGCCGAATGGCCTACTCCTGCTCCTATCTTCTGTGACACACAATTAGATAGGTTCACTGGATGGGTTCCTGGGTCCCTGGCTGAGAGGGCGGTCCTACGAGGACAGATTGAGTAGAATGGGCACATACTCTCT
The DNA here is from genome assembly GCF_052327205.1 of Somniosus microcephalus. Lineage (NCBI taxonomy): Eukaryota > Metazoa > Chordata > Chondrichthyes > Squaliformes > Somniosidae > Somniosus > Somniosus microcephalus. The sequence continues at coordinate 27,553,729 of NC_140993.1, read as the reverse complement.
GGAGTTTAGAAGAATGAGAAGTGATCTAATTGAAATATATAAGATTGTGAGGGGGAGTGACAGGGTAGACGCTGAGAGATTGTTTCCCCTGGCTGGACAGTCTAGAACTAGGGGGCATAGTCTCAGGATAAGGGGTCGGCCTTTTAAGGCTGAGATGAGGAGGAATTTCTTCACTCAGAGGGTTATAAATCTTTGGAATTCTCTACCCCGAAGGGCTGTGGATGCTCAATCATTGAGTATATTCAAGACGGAGATCGATAGATTTTTGGATAATAAGGAAACCAAGGGATATGGAGATCGTGCGGGAAAGTAGAGTTGAGGTTGAAGATCAGCCATGATCTTATTGAATGGCGGAGCAGACTCGAAGAGCGGTATGGCCTACTCCTGCTCCGAATTCTTATGTTCTTATTTCAATGGAAAAGACCTAATTAATGCAGGAGAATGAAAACTTGCTGTTCAGATTGGATATGGATTGGTTCTTGAGAGCACCAATTGAAACAGAATCCACGCGGTTGCTACAACAAGCCTTGTTATATTGCAGTGACGCTTTTCTCAATTATTTATCCTTTCTCTGCTTAAGGTACTGATTTTTACTGGAGTATGAAGCCACAGCCACAGGACAGCGCCGCTCAAACCCGCGATCTCTACCACCTAGAAGGACAAAGGCAGCAGGTGCATGGGAACACCACCACCTCAAAGTCACACACCATCCCGACTTGCAAATATATCGCCGATCCTTCATCGTCGCTGGGGCAAAATCCTGGAACTCCCTCCCTAACAGCACTGTGGGAGTACCTTCACCACACGGACTGCAGCGGTTCAAGAAGGCGGCTCACCACCATCTTCTTTTCCAGGGCAATTAGGGATGGGCAATAAATGCACATTTCAGTACCTGCCCCAAATAACCATGCTTCATGTGTGAGCCATAGAAAACGTTGGCAGATATTTTAACTGTAGATTGCATGAGAACTGAGCCTAATCTTGCCTTCTCCAATATCCACACACACGAATTTTACAGGGGTAACTAGAAGCCCTAGTCCAAATTGTGTGTCTCGAGGGCTGGCTGTACTGAGATCAGTTCACTTGGGCCAAGGAGGAAATTTGGGAGCTTCCTGGTTTGAATGGCTTAGTATCACACCAGATGGTGCAGTTACCTACTCAGTCATTAGAGGAGGCTAAGTTAACTAAGTTATCTCACAGTTTGGAGCTCTATAGAAATTCCCAGCAATGTAACCGCAGCCCCTCTCTTCCTCCTCTTTTTCCTTCTCTATCAGTCCTGAATACTTGGTAACCAGGAGTATTAAGAACCCATTCCTGGCCTCTTTGAGACCACATCATAATCCCATCGAGCAATTTGTGCCTCCAGCTCACCAACCTTATTAGTTACGAGGGGTCACAGTCTCAGGATACGGGGTAGGACATTTAGGACTGAGATGAGGAGAAATTTCTTCACTCAGAGGGTGGTGAACCTGTGGAATTCTCTACCACTGTGGAGGCCAAGTCACTGAATATATTTAAGAAGGAGAGAGATAGATTTCTAGACACAAAAGGCATCAAGGGGTATGGGGAGAGAGCGGGAATATGGTATTAAGATAGAGGATCAGCCATGATCATATTGAATGGTGGAGCAGGCCCGAAGGGCCGAATGGCCGACTCCTGCTCCTATTTTTCTATGTTACATTGACGTACATGCAATTGAATACCTCCTTCGTCACTTCTGATATTTTCCTCAATCTGGTCCCTGCAATTTTTGGGGATATTTCCAATTTTACTGCTGTTTATACCTCTGTGGCTCAGTGTCGATGTTTGTCTGAAACGGGCCTGTGCAGTGCCTTGGGACGTTTTACTGCGTTAAAGGCGCTACATAAATGCAAGTTAATGTTGTTGAGGCTGGTATTCAAACTTGCATCAATGGAATAGTAGCCCAGTCTCCACTGCTGAACCTGCTTTTAAGAATGAAAAAAAAACCTTTAAAAGTCCAATGCCCTTCTGACTGTTAGCATTTAATTACTGGAGCCATTGCACTCTCAAACCAGTGTTTATGTCCCTGAGCAACTGAACTCTAATTGAAGTCTAAATGATCTCCACTTCCACTCTCCCCAGCATGCTACCTGCTGGGACAGATCCTGGCGCTCTGTCGGATATCAGCCGGCAGTTCACCAAAGGGCTGTGTTTTATTGCAGCAAAACCACAATAGTTTCGCATCTTGTAACGAAACCAACTTGTATTTATGTAGCAAGTTTAACATAGTAAAACATCCCAAGGCGCTTCACAGGTGAGTTATCAGACAAAATTTGACACCGAGCCACATAAGGAGATATTAGGGCAGATGACCAAAAGCTTGGTCAAAGAGGGAGGTTTTAAGGAGCTATGAATGTGTGTTTCTCTGTGCATATGTGTGTGGCTGTATATTCAAGTGTATGTTTGGATATTCATGTGTGTTTCTGTGTATGTCTGTTTGTGTATCCATGTGTGTTTGTGTCTTTTTATCCATATGTGTTTGTGTGTCTCTGTCTGTGTATCCATGTGTGGCCGTATGTGTGTCTGTGTGTTGATATGTTTCTGTGTATCCATGTGTTTGTGTCTGTCTCTGTATATGAGTATCTACACGCACATCTTAATTTTCTGTTGAATAGCTCTTTCCCTAACTGCACAGTTTGCAATGAGCTGCAGCCATGTGTCAACATGAAATAATTAACTCCTGCAATTGTTGATTAATGTTTAAAACCTGCTAGTAAACCTGCACCTTACAAAGACTAATAGGTGAAAAGAGGAGGAAGTCTTGCTGCAATTGTACAGGGCCTTGGTGAGACCACACCTGGAGTACTGGGCACAGTTTTGGACTCCTTATCTAAGGAAGGATATACTTGCCTTGGAGGCGGTGCAATGAAGGTTCACTCGATTGATTCCTGGGATGAAAGGGCTGTCCTATGATGAGAGATTGTGTAGAATGGGCTGGAGTTTAGAAGAATGAGAGGTGATCTCATTGTAACATACAAGACTCTGAAGGGGATTAACATAGAAGATAGGAGCAGGAGTAGGCCATTCAATGAGATCATGGCTGATCATCCAAATTCAGTACCTGGTCCCTGCCTTCTCCCCATATCCCTTGATCCCTTTAGCCTTTAGCCTTAAGAAATATATCCAACTCTTTCTTGAATATATTTAATGAACTGGCCTCCACCGCCCTCTGTGGCAGAGAATTCCACAGGTTCACCACTCTCTGGGTGAAGAAATTCCTCCTCATTTCAGTCCTAAATGGCTTACCCCTTATCCTTAGACTGTGACCCCTGGTTCTGGACTCCCCGACCATCGGGAACATCCTTCCCGCATCTAGTCTGTCCAGGCCTGACAGAATTTTATAGGTTTCGATGAGATCCCCTCTCAATCTTCTAAACTCCAGTGAGTATAAGCCCAATCGACACAATCTCTCCTCATACGTCATTCCTGCCATCCCAGGTATCAGCCTGGTGAATCTTCGCTGCACTCCTTCCATGGCAAGAACGTCCTTCCTCAGGTAAGGCGACCAAAACTGCACACAATACTCAAGATGTGGTCACACCAAGGCCCTGTACAACTGTAGCAAGACATCCTTGTTCCTGAACTCGAACCCTCTCGCTACGAAGGTCAACATACCATTTGCCTTCTTAACCGCCTGCTGCACCTGCATGCTTACCTTCAGCGACTGGTGCACAAGAACACCCAGGTCTCTTTGCACTTCCCCTTCTCCCAATCTATCGCCATTCAAATAATAATCTGCCTTCCTGTTTTTGCCACCAAAGTGGATAACCTCACATTTATCCACATTATAGTGCATTTGCCATGTTTCTGCCCAATCACCCAACCTGTCCAAATCGTACTGGAGTTTCACGACATCCTCCTTACAGCTTACCCTCCCACCCAGCTTTGTGTCGTCTGCAAATTTGGAGATATTACATCCAATTCCCTCGTCCAGATCATTAATATATATTGTGAACAGCTGGGGTGATAGGGTAGATGCTGAGAGGTGGTTTCCCCTGGCTGGATAGTCTAGAACTAGGGGGCATAGTCTCAGGATAAGGGGTCGGCCATTTAAGGCCGGGATGAGGAGGAATTTATTCACTCAGAGGGTTGTGAATCTTTGGAATTCTCTGCCCCAGAAGGCTGTGGATGTTGAGTCTTTGAGTATATTCAAGGCTGAGATAGATAGATTTTTGGACTCTAGGGAATCATAGAAAGTTACAGCATGGAAGGAGGCCATTTCAGCCCATTTTGTCTGTGCCAGCCAACAATGAGCTATCCAGCCTAATCCTACTTCCCAGCTCTTGGTCCGTAGCCCTGAAGGTTACCGCATCCCAAGTGCACATCCAAGTACTTTTTAAATGTGGTGAGGGTTCCTGCCTCTACCACCCTTTCAGGCAGTGAGTTCCAGACCCACCACCCTCTGGGTGAAGAATCAAGAGATATGGAGATCGGGCGGGAAAGTGGAACTGAGGTCGATGATCAGCCATGATCTTATTGAATGGCGGAGCAGGCTCGAGGGGCCGAATGACCTACTCCTGCTCTTATTTCTTATGTTCTTATGTTCTTATATTCTTAAAATGTTATAGCATTGAAGTTAATCTGTTGGGCTTATTATGGGCTAATGGCCTTTTTCTGTCCTTATGCTACCTGTTACTTGGCACCAATGTTCCTGCTCATTTTTTCTCAGGTGCGCGGCCCCTTCAAATTACCGCGCATATGCGGGTTTTGCTGTTAGTGCACCATCGAGCTGGCTGCGCGGCCACGCAACTTAAAGGGAACATTGCTCGGCATTGCTCGATACGGACACCGGAAAGGGAGAGTGCGACATTTCCTCTTTCTTGGTAAGCACAACATTCACAAAAAAGGAAACCTACTCTCTCTGTTTCTGGGCCAGAAAGTCTCAGTCCTCTATCTACACTGAGCTATGCGATCTCAGCTGAGACAGCAGTCAGCGGCAGTGTCTCTGGGTAAGGGGGAAATCTGACCAGGATTCGTGCTTCTTAGCCCTAATGCTAACAAATAACACTGGAAGTGCATGTATGTGAATGCCAAGTGAACAATGGCTGCCAATGATACTGGAAGACACCAGGCACTGATGGAATTGATTTCACTATTCTAACTTAAGTTCTGACGAAGGGTCATTGACCTGAAACGTTAACTCTGTTTCTCTCTCCACAGATGCTGCCTGACCTGCTGAGTATTTCCAGCATTCTCTGTTTTTATTTCAGATTTCCAGCATCTGCAGTATTTTGCTTTTGTGTTGTACTGATGGAGTTCTATGTTTCTACAGACGCAAAAGGCGTCAAGGGGTATGGGGGAGAGAGCGGGAATATGGTACTGAGATAGAGGATCAGCCATGATCATATTGAATGGCGGAACAGGCTCGAAGGGCCGAATGGCCTACTCCTGCTCCTATTTTTCTTTGTTCATTCTATGTTTCTAATTGCATCTTAGTGAGTGGAACTATGGTCCGGATTTCGCTGTGAGTGGTGCATGTTCGCTAGACTTGCACTTGGCCATGACGTTCGATTGGCTCCTGCACGGCAAGTTGCTGTCCGCCAAACATCCAAACGGCGCAGCGCCCTCTACAGGGCAAGCAACTGTGCATCTCCTTAACCAATCAGATTGAAGAATCGTGACTGAGCAGTGCAGTCTGAACCAGGAAATGTAAGTTGGAATAGTGAATTCAATGTCAAATCAGGTACAGAAAGCGAAATAAAGAGAGGGAAAGAAAATCTGGATTCAGAGAGAGAGATAAGAGAGACAAGAAAAAGTTTTAAAACATTTATGAATTTTTATTTTAGATCTCCAATAATAATTAAAAGCTGAAGGAATGCGACTGCACACTTGTAAAAGTTAATTTTCAGTTACAGAGAGGTTGTTTGGCGGTAATTCAGCCTTACCATGCAGTAAAAAGGGTACTTAGACTGGAATTGACAAGCCCTAACTTGTCAAGCCCTAACTTTCTTTCACCCATCGCCCCTATGCTCGCTGAGCAAATTTTCATTATGAAGTGGTCAGTATTATCATCCAGTGCCGATTGTAGGTACAAAATTTCAGGCACCTTGTTGAGAATTGACGGGAGTTTACCGGAGCTCTTCTGATTCCTACGTTCTAAGTGCCTGTAAAAACCCAGCTGAAGGACCACATAGGTACATGAGAGCTATCGTAGGGGAATTTAAGGGGAAGCTAGATAAACACATGAGGGACAAAGGAATAGAAGGATATGTTGATAAGAGTTAAATAAAGCAGGGTCGGAGGAGGCACGCGTGGAGCCATCCTAGATCGAATGGCCTGTTTCTGTGCTGTAAATTCTATGTAATGTTATATAATTTCAAGTTAAGGGACTATCTGGTGGGCTTTATTACAGCCATGCGATTCCTGCCCCCACAGCCCCCCCACCCCCAAACCGATTTTCTTCTATATGCTCTGACCAGCCAATTATTTATTCCCAAGCACACTAGAACATAAGAAATAACAACAGAAAATGCTGGAAAAACTCAGCAGGCCAGGCAACATCCGTGGAGAGAGAAATAGAGTCAACGTTTCAGGTCGAAACCCTTCGTCAGGACTGAAAAAACACAGGAAATGTAACAGATTAAAAGGCCAGTTTGGGGGCTGGGAAATGGGGATGAAAGAACAAAAGAGAAGTGAAGGGACATTAAGAGGTATTCAAAACGAGACGAGGTGGTGATAGGACTAGTAAAGAGACAAAAGACGGCTCTAGATTAGGTGTGAAATGCGCTGGCAGAATGAGAGACAGCTGCCATGTGGGAGAGAAAAAAAAGGGGAAGGGCCAAAACAAAGGTGTAGATAAAAAATATATATAAAAATGTAATAGGGGCCGAGGTTGTGATCTGAAATTATTGAACTCGATATTGAGTCCAGAAGGCTGTAAAGTGCCTAATCGGAAGATGAGGTGCTGTTCCTCGAGCTTACGCTGGGTTTCCGTAGAACAATGCAAGAGCCCGAGTACGGTGAGGTCTGAGTGGGAATGGGGCGGTGAATTAAAATGACAGGCGACCGGAAGCTCGGGGTCACCCTTAAGTACATAAGAAATAGGAGTAGGAAGAGTACGCCCCCCCTCGAGTCTGCTCCGCCATTCAATAAGATCATGGTTGAACTTCTACCTCAACTCCACTTTCCCGCCTGATCTCCATATCCCTTGATTCCCTTCGTGCCCAAAAATCTATCGATCTCGGTCTTGAATATACTCAACAACTGAGCCTCCACAGCCCTCTGGGGTAGAGAATTCCAAAGATTCACCACCCTCTGAGTGAAGAAATTTCTTCTCATCTCAGTCCTAAATGGCTGACCCCTTATCCTGAGTCTATGACCCCTGGTTCTAGACTCTCCAGCCAGGGGGAAACAACCTCTCAGCATCTACCCTGTCAAGCCCTGTAAGAATTTTATACGTTTCAATGAGATCACCTCTCATCCTTCTAAACTCTAGAGAATATAGGCCCATTCTACTCAATCTCTCAACAAAAACAGAAAGAAGAAAATCTGCCCTGAGCAGTTCAGCCCCTCGAACTAACAGTTCATGTGCAGTTTGGAAAGTCATGAGCACTGCCAGCCTACGAGGAGTTGAGTAACCAACAGTAAAGGTCCAAACAAAAGCCCTGAAACTTTCACCCTGGAATTCTCTCCATGACATCAATGTAACAGAACAACCCATTTATTACAACCTTGTCCAGTTATGTGCCATCTATTCCACACAACCACTGCTCTCATCTTAAGCCTTGTCTGAAGTTCGCTGAATTTCTATTCCTGCCTTCTAGTTCTAGAAACGCAGTTTGAATTAAACATCCTGCTGACGACAACTCACGCATTCCATTACCCATTCCTCCTGGCACTTTAGAAATGTGGATCACATTCCTTTCACATTTCTTCCCTCTAATGAGAACACGTTCAGTTCTGTCAGCCTCCCTTAATTAAGTGCGATTCAAAATCCTTACCGCTCTTCTCTGAACTCTATCTAGTGCATCAGTGTCATTTTGAAGGGAGGGTGCCCCGAATTTCACACAATATTTGAAAAATGGGCAAGTCACGTTGGGTTAAAATAACTTGCCGCAGCTTGCAATCAAATGTTCTTGAGTTGAATCCCAGAACATGGGCTTTTAAGAGGGGTACTTTCAGCACTCAGTAAAATGACAATGTATATATGTTTTAACTCCAGTTAGTTATCACTTAGCTATCCACATGATACGACACCACCCTTAGCAATGTGTAACACGGGACATATTACATGAGAAGCTACACAATTGAAGACACCACTGCACAAGTGTTACAAAGTTCTTGACGTGTGTGAAAAATTGCTATTGTTCTCTGGTGTGACCTGTGGGTCTTTTAGACATGTTAAACTCTCAGAATGGTAATGCAGCCCCGCCTCACCACCAAACGATCCTGTATCTCAGTGTAGATGGTAACCCCTATGAGTGCCGCCATGACAAACTCAATGCCTTGACTCAAACACAATCATGTAGAGACAGGGATCCTACTTCCTGCGTTCATATCACTGGGGAAAGAATGGGCTTTAATGTCTTTAATGGTGAATCTTACAATTTTGCTTTGTAATGTTCACTATTATTATTCCACAAAAGATTCATAAAGATGAACTGCTATAAAGCACGCACACATTCAAGCAAATACACATCTGAAGCACAAGACCAAACACAAACAGGAAGAAATAACAACAGAACATGCTGGAAAAACTCAGCAGGCCAGGCAGCATCTGTGAAGAGAGAAACAGAGCTAATGGGGTCGATTTTCCCGAACCTGTCGGGAAGAAGGCGGGACTTCAACTTCCGGGTTTTTGACCCGCCTACATCGACGTCCGGCCAATCCGCGCGATTTTCCCTTGATTGACCTTGTTAAGCCCGCCCAGCGGGCTCAGCAGGCCAATTAAGGGCCACCCGGCAACAGGTGACGTCACAGACTGCAATTTCATCTGTCAAGATTTCTTGACAGATGAAATATCAGCGTTTCACAGCTGTTTGAAGCTGTGAAACACTGACAGTTTGAGTTCTAACATGAGTCCTTCTGCACAGACTCAGTTAGAACTCCTACCAGCACTCAAAGCTGAAGGCTGCCACTTTTGACAGATCGCAGCTGTTCAGCTTTAAGTTCCGGCTGAGTGATGGGCTCCCGACGGCTACAGGAAGAAAGGCTGTTAAGGTAAGTACAGGTAAGTAAAAGTTCTTTACACACGTTAGACACACCAAACACACTTACCTTTACACTCATGCACCCATCACTCACCTGAGCACCGACATCGCGACCCCTCCAACTCCTTCAACCCGACGGCCCGCCTGCTCAACCTGGCGTGGTTTGGAGCCGTCGGGAATCCCACACGAAACCCCTCAAAATAGGGATTAGGCTAAAAACTGCCTGTTAACAGGTAGTTAACAGGCAGTTAATTGGCACTAATCCCTTCCCGCCTGGTTTCGGCGGGTCCCAGTGCGGGGCAGGTACCCGCCGCCCCTGAAAGTTGCGTGGGGCGGGGTTTTGGGCGGGATGGTGTCGGGAACCCCAAATTCGGGATTCCCCCCCCCCCCCCCCCCACACACCTGAAACCCCACCCAACGGCTCGGGGAAAATCGGGGCCAACGTTTCAGGTCAAAGACCTTTCGTCAGAACTGGAAAAAAGCAGGAAATGGAAAGCAAGTTTAGGGGCTGGGAAAAGGGGGAGGGGATGAAAGAACAAAAGGGAAGGTCAGTGATTGGATAGAAGGCAGGAGAGGTTAAGAGACATTGAGAGACATTAAGAGATATTCAAGGCGAGAGGAGGTGGTAATGGGACAGGTTAAGGAACAAAGGATGGTTCTAGATGAAGTGTGAATTGCGCTGGCAGAATTAAGGCCTTTTTTTCTTCTCTCCCACATGGCAGCTGTCCTTCATTCTTCATCTAGAACCATCCGTTGTTCCTTAACCTGTCCCATTACCACCTCCCCTTGCCTTGAATATCTCTTAATGTCTCTCAATGTCTCTTAATCTCTCCTGCTTTCTATCCTATCACTGACCTTCCCTTTTGTTCTTTCATTCCCCTCCCCCTTTTCCCAGCCCCTAAACCTGCTTTCCATTTCCTGCTTTTTTTCCAGTGCTGACGAAGGGTCTTCGACCTGAAACATTGACTCTGTTTCTCTCTCCACCGATGCTGCTCTGGCCTGCTGAGTTTTTCCAGCGTTTTCTGTTGTTATTTCTGATTTCCAGCATCCGCAGTATTTTGCTATCGTACAAACAGGAAGAAGTTCAGTCGCACCTTTGCTGATTACACCTGTCAGTTTGGCTCAGTTGGTCGTATTCTCATTTCTGAGTCAAAAGGGTTTTGGGCTGTAATCTAAGCTAGGACTTCAGTGCAGGACTGTGAGGGGAATGCATGCTTGAAGACACCATCTTTTGGATGAGGCACTGGAGTGAAACCCTGTCTGCTGATTCAGATGAATGTTAAAGATCCCGTGGCACTATTCAAGGACGAGCAGGGAGTTTTCCTGGTTGTGAGATTAGCATTCCTCCCTCAACCACCAAGAAGGACAAGGGCAGCAGGCGGTTGGGAACACCACCACCTCCAAGTTTCCCTCCAAGTCACACACCATCCTGACTGGGACATATATTGCAGTCAAATTTTTGTCTTATAACACTCCTGTGGGACGTTTTACTACGTTAACTGCGCTGTATAAATGCAAGTTGTTGTTGTTGTTCTTTCATCGTCGCTGGGTCAAAATCCTGGAACTCCCTGCCTAACCACTGTGGGAGTACCTTCACCGCACGGACCGCAGCGGTTTAAGAAGACGGCTCACTGACATGAATCTTGTCATTCATGTGGAAATGACTTATGAAATGATACTGGGCGGCCTGCTGGTGGCGCTGTCCAGGGAGAGTATAAATACTCGGGCATGGGCCCAGCTTACTCAGGACATTCTTTAACAGGAACTAGTAAAGGACACAACTAGACCTCCATGTTGTAAAACAGTTGATTAAAGCTTTGTTTAATGCTTAGACCAAGTGCCTAGTAGTTTTCTTACGTCACTCACCACCAACTTCTCAAAGGCAATTAGGGATGGGCAATAAATGCTGGCCTCGCTAGTGATGCCCAGATCCCAGGAGCAAATAAAACATTTTTTTCCACCAGAAACAGATTGACTGGCCGCTCATTTCTTTGCAGTTTGTGGGCAAATTGCCGGTTGCTGTTGCCAACACAACAGCAGTGGCTGCGCATCAAAAGTAACTCATTGGTGGGGAAGTGCTTTGGGACATTCTGAGGATGCGATAAGGTGCTACTTAAACACAAGTTGTTTCTATTTCACTGTACTTTTATTGTTCCTTCCAGTCCCCATGGATATTGCTCACTGTCACTTGGTCCTGTCAGCCAGGAGAGCTGCATGGGCTTCAGCCATCTTTAACAATGCTGCTCTGGGATTAGCCGCTGGGACGTGAACTTGCTTCATTTTTAACTGCACACAGTAATTGTTTAAAATCATGTTTTAAAACATTATGCGGGACATGTAATAATCAGTCAACAGGAGGCGCTTTTCAAGCTGTGCCTGCCAACCGCAGCCTTTTTTTAGCTTCTTGTATCAGGTTTTCTATTTTTCCCCTCATGTCAGCCGTGGCTCAGTGGGTAGCACCCTCGCCTCTGAGTCAGAAGGTTGTGGGTTCAAGTCTCACTCCAGGGACTTGAGCACAAAAATCTAGGCTGACACTCCCAGTGCAGTGCTGAGGGAGTGCTGCACTGTCTGAGGTGCCATCTTTAGGATGAGACGTTAAACCTGTCTGCTCTCTCAGGTGGATGTAAAAGATCCCATGGCACTATTTCGAAGAAGAGCAGGGGAGTTATCCCCGGTGTCCTGGGGCCAATATTTATCCCTCAATCAACATCACTATAGGGGTCACAGTCTAAGGATAAGGGGTAAGCCATTTAGGACTGAGATGAGGAGGAATTTTTTCACTCAGAGAGTGGTGAACCTGTGGAATTCTCTACCACACAAGGCCGCTGAGGCCAATTCATTAAATATATTCAAGAAGGAGTTAGATATATTTCTAAAGGGATCAAGGGATATGGGGAGAAAGCAGGGACAGGGTACTGAATTTGGATGATCAGCCATGATCTCATTAAATGGCGGAACAAGCTTGAGGGGCCGAATGGCCTACTCCTGCTCCTATCTTCTATGTTTCTACTATAACAGATTATCTGGTCATTATCAGCTTGCTGTGTGCAAATTGGCTGCTGCGTTTCCTACATTACAACAGTGACTACACTTCAAAAAGTACTTCATTGGCTGTAAAGCGCTTTGGGACGTCCGGTGGTCGTGAAAGGTGCTATAGAAATGCAAGTCTTTCTTTCTTTCATTAAAATTAAGTAAAAATGATTAAAAAAAGAAATGAATGCTCCTATATTGACTTTTAAATGGAAATGTACACAGTCACTCGGTGTATTGGGTGCCTTTGTTACTTCTTAGCAAATAAAGAAAAGAAAATCCGTAAACAACCACTTTTATAAAACGGTAATGTTAGCTCCACGGACTCACCAAATTTGCTGCGCCTGATCTCATCGGGTGACACTGGCCGTAGTTTCCGCTCAGACTTAATTTCTTCTAATATTCTTTCGTGAAGGCTCCGAGGGCGCGGTGGAGTTGGCTTCAGTTTCCGTGCAGATGCCTGGGCCCCAGAGAAAATAACTACAGTTAAAAGATCCGACTGGAGAAAGTGCAAGACAAGATTTACAAGGATGGTACCAGAACTGACAGCTGAGAGATTACCGGCACGAGATGGGCTCGACGGGCCCAATGGCCTCCTTCTGTGCTGTAACCAGTCTATGATTGGTAAAGATTAAACAGGTTGGGGCTTTTTGCTTTAGAAAAGAGAAGGCTTATTAGAGGTGGCCTGATAGAGCTTACCTCATAAAATTATGAATGGGCTGGACGGGGTAGATGTGGAGAGAATGTTTCCAATTGTGGGAGAATCCAAAACTAGGGGCCATAAATACAAGATAGTTACTAATAAATCCAACAGGGAAATAAGGAGAAATTTCTTCACTCAAGGAGTGGTTAGAATGTGGAACTCGCCACCACAGGAAGTGATTGAGGCAAATAGCTCAGATGCTTTCAGAATGAAACTAGACCAGTACATGAGAGAAAAAGGAATAGCACCCTCGCCTCTGAGCCAGAAAGTTGTGGGTTCACAGTCCCACTCCAGGGACTTGAGCACAAAAATCTAGGCTGACACTCCCAGTGCAGTGCTCTCTCAGGTGGGCGTAAAAGATCTCATGCCACTATTTCGAAGAAGAGCAGGGGGAGTTATCCCCGGTGTCCTGGCCAATACTTATCCCTCAACCAACATCACTAAAGCAGATGGTCTGGTCATTATCACATTGCTGTTTGTGGGAACTTGCTGTGTGCAAATTGGCTGCCCCGTTTCCTACATTACAACAGTGACTACACTTCAAAAAGTACTTCATTGGCTGTAAAGCGCCTTGAGACGTCCGGTGGTCATGAAAGGCGCTATATTAAAATAAAAATGCACTGCAAATGCAAATAGAAAGGTATGCTGAAAGGTTGAGATGAGGTAGATGGAATGGGAGGGGGCTTGTGCGGAGCATAAACACCAGCACAAACTAGTTGGTCTGAACGGCCAGTTTCTATGCTGTATATTCTATGTAAGTCTATGTAACTGCAAAAATCCAGGTAATCATCATTTTATGATATCCCCTGAGGTGCAGGGGAGAATGATATAATCTATATATATAAAGCGGCTCTTCTGTCTGTCCCGATGTCTGTCCCGATGTCTGTCTGTCTGTTCTCTATACGTTTGAAAGTTACAGAGCGTACCGACGCGCGCGTCGCCTCAAAAGAAAGCTTGCGATTCCGGACTGGTCATAGGTGTATTTACGTTTCGGCCGGACAAAATTCCCGCCCGCGGTATCCCAAAAACGTTCAGCGTTCCGCTCATTAGCATCTCATTAGCGACCGTGTGACGTCGAGGTCCACCAATCGGACGGCGGGTTCCTTCCTACAGTTGAGTGACTCGACGATTGACCAATCCTACGCTTCGGTGACCTGACCGGTCGACCAATCGGTGCGTGTGTGGGCGGGCCTTATCCTTCTGAACCGAGGTGAGTGGCCGCCATCTTGATTTTTCACAATTTTTTCCCCCACACTTTCTGTGTGTTAGGGAACTAAGGTAAATATTTTAATGATGTGTTAGGGAATTAAATAACAATTTAATAGGGGGGGGGAGAGCCTCGGGAAATCGCGGGGGGGGGGGAGAGCCTCGGGAAATCGCGCGGGAGGGGGGGAGAGCCTCGGGAAATCGCGGGGGGGGGGGGAGAGCCTCGGGAAATCGCGGGGGGGGGGGAGAGCCTCGGGAAATCGCGGGGGGGGAGAGCCTCGGGAAATCGCGGGGGGGGGAAGAGCCTCGGGAAATCGCGGGGGGGGGGGGCGAGCCTCGGGAAATCGCGGGGCGCTCGCGCCGCCCGCACTGACCGCGCATGCGCCGCCCGCACTGACCGCGCATGCGCCGCCCGCACTGACAGCGCATGCGCCGCCCGCACTGACCGCACATGCGCCGCCAGCCCGCCCACAGCGGCCGTCCATCAGCCGCGCAATACGCGGGGGACCTCAGCTCCGGGCCTCAGGCGCTAGGCAGGGGGAGGGGCTGGAGAGAGGGACAGAGGGGAGTGGGGGAGGAGAGGAGGGGAGGGGAGGGAGAGGAGGGGAGGGGAGGGGAGGGAGGGGAGAGGAGGGGAGGGGAGGGGAGGGAGGGATAGGACAGGGAGGGGACATGACAGGGAGAGGGGGGACACACAGGGGCAGGGAGACCAAGCGCCCCAAAATTGCCCACTGACCGCGCATGCGCCGCCCGCCCCGCCCGCCCACAGCGGCCGTCCATCAGCCGCGCCATACACGGGGGACCTCAGCTCCGGACCTCAGGCGCTAGGCAGGGGGAGGGGCTGGAGAGAGGGACAGAGGGGAGTGGGGGAGCGGGGGTGGGGGTGGGCGAGGGGAGGGAGGGAGGGAGACAGGGGAGGGGAGGGAGAGGAGGGGAGGGGAGGGAGGGATAGGACAGGGAGAGGACATGACAGGGAGAGGGGGGACACACAGGGGCAGGGAGACCAAGCGCCCCAAAATTGCCCTCGCACCCCAAAATTGCCCTCGCAACGCGGGGCTCCCCAGCTAGTATATATATAATTTTGCTTATTATACTTAATGTGTTCTTTTAGTGTATATTATATATTTTATATTTAATTAAGAGGAAGCGAGATAAGTACATGAGGGAGAAAGGAAGAGAAGGATACGCTGATGGGGTTAGATGAAGTAGGGGTGGGAGGAGGCTGGTGTGGAGCATAAACACCAGCATAACCAAGGATGTCTTGCTGTAGTTGTACAGGGCCTTGGTGAGACCACACCTTGAGTATTGTGTGCAGTTTTGGTCGCCTTATCTGAGGAAGGATGTTCTTGCCGTGGAGGGAGTGCAGCGAAGATTCACCAGACTGATACCTGGGATGACAGGAATGACGTATGAGGAGAGATTGGGTCGATTGGGCTTGTACTCGCTGGAGTTCAGAAGAATGAGAGGGGATCTCATTGAAACTTATAAAATTCTAACGGGACTGGACAGACTAGATGCAGGAAGGATGTTCCCGATGGCCGGGGAGTCCAGAACCAGGGGTCACAGTCTAAGGATAAGGGGTAAGCCATTTAGGACTGAGATGAGGAGGAATTTCTTCACCCAGAGTGTGGTGAACCTGTGGAATTCTCTACCAAAGAAGGCAGTAGAGGCCAATTCATTAAATATATTCAAGAAGGAGTTAGATATATTTCTTAAGGCTAAAGGGATCAAGGGATATGGGGAGAAGGCAGGGACAGGGTACTGAATTTGGATGATCAGCCATAATCTCATTGAATGGGGGAGCAGGCTCGAGGGGCCGAATGGCCTACTCCTGCTCCTTTCTATGGACCTGTTGGGCCGACTGGCCTCTTTCTGTGCTGTACATTCTATGTAATTATTGCATTCCACCTTATTATCATTATACAGGTAGACTATCCTTTATCCGAAAACCTCGGGACCAGCCGAGTTTCGGATAAAGGAGAATTTCGGATTTCGGAAGGTGGGTCGGCGGGGGTCCGCGGGGGGGGGGGTCGGCGGGGGGGGTCGTGCGCACGACTTACGCTGACGCTCAGCGTAAGTCAGTCGGGGTCGGCGGGGGTCGGGGCCGGCGGGGTCCGCGGGGGGGTCGGCGGTTGTCGGGGCCGGCGGGGGGGGTCGGCGGTTGTCGGGGCCGGCGGGGTCCGCGGGGGGGTCGGCGGTTGTCGGGGTCGGCGGTTGGCGGGGTCGGCGGTTGTCGGAGCCGGCGGGGTCCACGGGGGGGTCGGCGGTTGGCGGGGTCCGCGGGGGGGGTCGGCGGTTGTCGGGGCCGGCGGTTGTCGGGGCCGGCGGGGTCCGCGGTTGTCGGGGCTGGCGGGGTCGGCGGTTGTCGGAGCCGGCGGGGTCCGCGGGGGGGGTCGGCGGTTGTCGGGGCCGGCGGGGTCCGCGGGGGGGTCGGCGGTTGTCGGGGCTGGCGGGGTCGGCGGTTGTCGGGGCCGGCGGGGGGTCGTGCGCACGACTTACCCTTTAACCGAACTTCCGAAACCGGAACCCTCTAAAAACCGAAGGTTTTTTCGTTCGTACGCACGACTTACGCTGAACGAAGAAACCTTCGGTTTTTAGAGGGTTTCGGTTTTCGGAAGTCCGGATAAAGGGTAGTCTACCTGTACTTGAATTCACTTTAACTTCACTCCATGGGGAATCAGCAACTTGATAAATGCAAACGGGTTTGACAAGCACAGACCTCCTTGCTGTTGACTACAATGGGCAATTTAAACGCCTTCAATGCCTTCATGTTTAAAATTCCAGTCCGAGACATCAAGTCAGTTACAGAAAGCTCAGCTCAAGTCAGGTTCTAACCGTGTGATTCACACCCGTGGTTTACAGTGTCGTCCAAACTTGTCAGGCTGGTCTCGCAAGTCAATCGTGGCTGTTACAAATTCTAAAAAAAGATCTGCTGTACTCACAGGGTTTAACGGAGGCCGTGAACGGATAAAGTCCAGGATCATTTCGTGGGCACTTTTCTTCAGTTTGAGAGGGATGCTACCATTGACCTGCGGCAGAGGAATGAGAAGTGCTCACACAGAAATCGCACCATCTTTTTTAAGCAGAGGATATGCTACACCCAAGAGCTGTAGAGAGGCATTGGGATAGGACATCTCCTCAATGTACCGAAAACATGCGACGGAATCCCAGTGGATTTGTCTGACAGCCAGAACGTGCCAAATACCACGAGGGACAAATCTCTGCACCAGGAGTGAAAACGGAAAAAAAAGTTACCCGTCATATCCAACCTGCCCCAGAAACATTTTCTGTTTATATCGGTCCAGAATTTCCTGCAACGGCAATGATGTATGCCGAAAATTTCACACCAATCTCGTCGTTGCTAACTTACTCCAAAATTTCCTGGTTTTCTAGTTAGAATTCACGTAATAGGGGCTTATGTAGCGAATAACTGTACAGAGTTGATTTTCCTTAAAATAAACAATTCAACCCTACATTATTCAACGTGATAATGTAATATCAAACACTTTCAGCACAATCATACTTGCCTTGCAACTTCTGAAAATGAACAAAAGGGTCATCCTTTAGGAGCACAATAAATTATCCCTCAACTTTCATTCTTTCTAATATTTAAACTTGTATCAAATCAATATGCAGCAAGACCTGGATGACATCCAGTCTTGGGCTGATAAGTGGCAAGTAACATTTGCGTCACACAAGTGCCAAGCAATGACCATGTTCAACAAGCGAGAGTCTAACCACCGCCCCATGACATTCAACAGCATTACCATTGCCGAATCCCCCACCATCAACATCCTGGGGGTCACCATTGACCAGAAACTTAACTGGACAAGCCTCATAAATACTGTGGCAACAAGAGCAGGTCAGAGGCTATGTATTCTGCGGTGAGTGTCTCACCTCCTCACTCCCCAAAGCCTTTCCACCATCTACAAGGCACAAGTAAGGAGTGTGATGGAATATTCTCCACTTGCCTGGATGAGTGCAGCTCCAACAACACTCAGGAAGCTCGACACCATCCAAGACAAAGCAGCCCGCTTGATTGGCACCCCATCTACCACCTTAAACCTTCACTCCCTCCACCACCGGCATACCGTGGCTGCAGTGTGTACCATCTACAAGATGCACTGCAGCAACTCGCCAAGGCTTCTTCGGCAGCACCTCCCAAACCCGTGGCCTCTTCCACCTAGAAGGACAAGGGCAGCAGGCGCATGGGAACACCACCACCTCCAAGTTCCCCTCCAAGTCACACACCATCCTGACTTGGAAATATATCGGCTGTTCCTTCACCGTCACTGGGTCAAAATCCTGGAACTCCCTCCCTAACAGCACTGTGGGAGTACCTTCATCTCACGGACTGCAGCGGTTCAAGAAGGCGTCTCACCACCACCTTCTCGAGGGCAACTAGGGTTGGGTAATAAATGCCGGCCTTGCCAGCGACGCCCACATCCCATGAACAAATAAACAAACTCATGAATGTGACTTACCGGCATATCGGGCCATGAAGGAAAGGAGGGAGTGCTAACCATCAATAAAGCCCGGATTTAACCCCCCCCCCCATGCCCAACGAGAACAGAGTGTTGGGGGGGTGGGGTGGTAAACCTCCTTGAAGCGACCCACTCACCCAATCCTCGCTGGCCTCGTGCTGTGCCCCTATTTTAACAGGCAAATTCTGGCCAGCCACCAAACCCCTCGCCTCCAGTTAAAATCGGGGAGTAAATATTTTTGTTCAAACCTATAGGCTGGATTATACGATTTCCCGCTTCAGACTGCATTGTTTTACATTTATCCGAACCGTGTATTTATCCAAACGGATGGCCAACTTAGTCTCGAGCACGGAAACATTTCAGATATCAACAAAATTAGGTTAATAATAAAACTTGGCTAGAATGGAGCATGAATGCATCTTTTCATTGCCCACCAAGATTTTAAAATCATGGGATTTTAAAATCATGGCAGCACGGTGGCATAGTGGTTAGCACTGTTGCCTCACAGCGCCAGGGACCCGGGTTCGAATCCGGCCTCGGGCGACTGTCTGTGTGGAGTTTGCACATTCTCCCCGTGTTTGCGTGGGTTTCCTCCGGGTGCTCCGGTTTCCTCCCACAGTCCAAAGATGTGCGGGTTAGGTTGATTGGCTATGATAAATTAACCCTTAGTGTTAGGGGGATTAAATACGTGGGGTTACGGGGATAGGGTGGGATATGTGTTGGTGTAGGGGTTACGGGGATCGGGTGGGATATGTGTCGGTGCAGGCTCGATGGGCCGAAATGGCCTCTATCTGCACTGTGGGGTTTCTGTGATCTCTGTGATCTGTGAAAGATCACACTCCATGCTGCCCAAGGCTATAAGTGTGAGAATGTATTTTCCTTTTAATAGTGTCAAAGTCAATGCAACTGTGACTGTAATGTATGAAGCTCACGCACTCCATGCTATGCTGCATTTAATAGCTTGTAACTTTGAACTGGAGATCAAGGCAGAGGGTTTTATTTGCACTTTGTGTCTTGCTTTGTTTTGTAAAATACATTTAGATCTCAAACATTTAAGTCCAAAGCAGACTAGGGTAAACCTTTTCCACGAGAAAAGTGCTGCCGAACCTTGTCAGATCCATTTACAAGGCAATGTGCGGCGAGCACAGGAGGTGATGGGTGCACGGGACTTGGTGCGAGTGAGGAGGCGAGCAGCAGCGGTCTGAATGAGCTTGAGTTTGTGTAGAGGCTCCTCTTCCCAAAGGAAGCTGCCCTGAACCTTCTCCTCTTCCCAAAGGAAGCTGCCCCCGAACCTTCTCCTCTTCCCAAAGGAAGCTGCCCCAAACCTTCTCCTCTTCCCAAAGGAAGCTGCCCCGAACCTTTTCCACTTCCCATAGGAAGCTGCCCCGAACCTTCTCCTCTTCCCAAAGAAAGCTGCCCCGAACCTTCTCCTCTTCCCAAAGGAAGCTGCGCCAGCAGATCCCCGATGACGTCAGTTGGATGGCTCTTTTGGAGCACCGCATACACTGTATGTCATGCTTTACGCGGTACTGCATGAAAGAAAGCACCCAGGACGATCAACAGCAAGCTGATTGGCTGCATCTTCCAAGAGGCCACCAATCATTTTTTGAAGACTTTGACGCCCGTACATAGCAATGGAGACAGTCTTCTCAGGGTCTGCATTAATAGAAAGGCAGGTGCAGAGCTGTGCCTTCAGCATTCAGGACACCTGCGGCTGCTATGGAGCACAAGGTTGGCACATTGCAGGACAGTAACGGTCAATTTTAGGCTGAAGCTTGGCCTTAACTCCTTGTACGCGCGCTGCGGTGGTAACCTATGGGGATTTGGAGTGGCACAGAGGCAAACCCTCCTCACGACAAGCACCTCATGCTACACCACCTTACCACGAATAGCCATCGACTGTGGTGATTGTGTAATGGGCTCCTCCGACTCTTAACAGGGTTTCCCGCCCCTTCGCTTTCGCCTGCCACTCCTCAACGCTGTGCCCCCTCAGCCTTGCTGAGGGCCGCCAATGTGTTGAGCTGTTTTGTGGGACTCTCCAGAAGCTTTCTGAATTTTTGCCCCATACAGCGCAACTTCCCATTAGCTCGTTTAATCCCTTTAAATTTCCCTTGCAGCCTTCTCTCCCACTACTACAGTGCTCACTAAACTCAGCTGGTTCTGCATCTGCTGCAGTGAATAATTATGCAAATTAACTTACACTGGAGAATTGTGCACTATTACCATTTGCCCTTTCCATTCTTAATCATAGAATCATAGACATTTACGGCACAGAAGGTGGCCATTTCGGCCCACCTTGTCCGTGCCGGCCGACAAAGAGCTATCCAGCCTAATCCCACTTCCCAGCTCTTGGTCCGCAGCCCTGCAGGTTAGAGCATCCCAAGTGCACATCCAAGTACTTTTTAAATACGGTGAGGGTTCCTGCCTCTACCACCCTTTCAGGCAGTGAGTTCCAGACCCCCACCAACCTCTGGGTGAAGAAATTTCTCCTCAAATACCCTCTAATCCTTCTACCAATTACTTAAAATCTATGCCCCCTGGTTATTGACCTCTCTGCTAAGGGAAATAGGTCCTTCCTACCACTCTATCCAGGCCCCTCATAATTTTATACACCTCAATTAGGTCTCCCCTCAGCCTCCTCTGTTCCAAAGAAAACAGACCCAGCCTATCCAATCTTTACCAGTTCTTAAACACTTAGAACTGACTTACACCTGTAGATGAAAATCAGCCCTAGAGCAAATCTTGAGAAAATGGAAAGGTGATGAGGGATGAGGAACCTAAAGAGCTATGGGAAGCTAACAGAGCATGAAGATTAGGGTTGGAATGCTTAAGCAGCACAGATATGATAGGAATGGGCCTAATGGCCTCCTTCTGTACTGCAAACTTCTGTGATGCAATGGAATCCTGGACACAAATAGATGGGAAGCGAAGAGTTTCACAGAAATCACAGAAACCCCACAGTGCAGATAGAGGCCATTTCGGCCCATCGAGCCTGCACCGACACATATCCCACCCGATCCCCGTAACCCCATGTATTTAATCCCCCTAACACTAAGGGTCAATTTATCACAGCCAATCAACCTAACCCGCACATCTTTGGACTGTGGGAGGAAACCGGAGCACCCGGAGGAAACCCACGCAAACACGGGGAGAATGTGCAAACTCCACACAGACAGTCACCCGAGGCCGGATTCGAACCCGGGTCCCTGGCGCTGTGAGGCAACAGTGCTAACCACTATGCCACCGTGAGACATTGAGCAGACTGAAGGAGAGATCTGAGAGTCATGGAATGGCCACCTCATCACTGACCCAACAGCAGAGGTCCCTGGCTTCAAACTCCCTCGAAGACAGTGTGGGCGGCGCTCAACCCAATCCACACAGGACACGGACGATGCGCCGACCAGCTCCACCAGTGGAAGAGGAGGGACGACCCGAAGTGCGACTGTGGCCACGAGTCCCAGACCGTGGAACACATCGCATCAACCTGCCCACTGAGATCTGTTGCGAGAGGCACCTCATTTCTCCACTCGGCATCTCAGGAGGCCCTCGGATGGACAGCCAAACTAGACATCCCATAATAAGCTTCTCCCGTCATATGAAACATCAAGAAGTCAGAGGTGAGTCAAACTTGTGAGAAACAAGCATCACCAGCGACCCGGAAGTATTTGATTTCTATACATCTCCCGAGTAAACTGTTACTCAAGAAGGAGAAATACACCGTGAGAAAGTTACACAATAAAGGAGTCGTTTTCAACTTCACGTTATTGCTGGGGTGTCTCGGCCGACAGGAGTGCCTATTGGAAAGTTGGGTGTGTGCTACACATGATTTTACAACCATTAATTTAAATAGTTCAAATTGATGCCACTCTCTCAGGGTTACAGCATGTGCACGCCCTTCACACAGCTGTGACTGTTCTCCTTACAGCAGGGAAGGAAATTTAATAGAGGTGTTCAAAATTATGATAGAGTAACTAAGGAAAAAGTGTTTCCACTGGCAGGAGGGTTGATAACCAGAGATTGAAGATAATTGGCAAAAGAACCAGAGGGGGAGATGAGGAGATTTTGTTTTACGCAGCGAGTTATGATGATGTGGAATGCACTGCCTGAAAGGGTGGCGGAGGCAGATTCAATAGCAACTTTCAAAAGGGGAACTGGAGATAGACTTCAAAAGGAAACATTTGCAGGGCTGTGGGGGAAAGAGCAGGGGGGAGTGGAACTAATTGGATCGCTCTTTCAAAGAGCCGGCACGGGCACGATGGGCCGAATGGCTCCTTCTGTGCTGTATCATTCTATGATTGTCCTAAATTGAAGGTTAATGCTTGACTCAAATATGTTCTTGTCCTTTTCTAAATCAATAAGTTTGTACGTGCCAGCAGCGAGGTAATTTAATCCACTTTGACAGCAACTGCAATAATGAAGGGATCCAAACCAACACAGTAGAATCATTCTTCAGCATCGCACAGCAACTGGGACTGGCATTTGACTCATTTCTTTTCCCTTCGGTTTAGAATCGCATTTAAAACTGTACAGGCAGCACACTGCTTTAATTAACCTTCAACTTATTAACCTGTAAGTGCTTCCTTTATAATTCACACGCCACCCTTGACGTAATTTGCCTTTTATTCCTCTTCGCAGTTTCCCAGTCTATTCATGCGTGCTTCAGCTAAATGTTGGGTGTGTCGGGCTAAATCAAGTGAACTCACCAAAGTTTATAACACTTAATAGGCACAGCTATAGGTACAGGAAACTCTCGATTTACCGGCACCTAAATAACTGGAAATCTCGGTTAACCGGCAAAATTCAGGAGTAGGTTCAGGTAAGTTTTACTTCATATTAGTGGCCGTTTCTCGATCTGTGGCTGTGCTATCGGGGTTCCTGCACATGTTGCTAAGCAACAGGGACACTTGGTCTGTGGCCGGGGTTCCTGCACATGTTGCTAAGCAACAGGGAAGCCTGGATTTGTT
Source organism: Somniosus microcephalus (assembly GCF_052327205.1). Lineage (NCBI taxonomy): Eukaryota > Metazoa > Chordata > Chondrichthyes > Squaliformes > Somniosidae > Somniosus > Somniosus microcephalus. The sequence continues at coordinate 27,530,172 of NC_140993.1, read as the reverse complement.
GCTGTGTTCGGAGCTCTCGTACCTTTTAACTATACCTCTCTGTAATCCGGACTTTTTGATAAGCCGGCACCACGCCGGTCCCGTCGGTGCCGGATAAAAAAAGAGTTTCCTGTATATGTTGTATGGAATGCCTGGCCCCTCCACTGATCTGTCGGACGGAACAGCAGGTTAACATCCTCCCTTAATACACTGAAGCAGCGTCAATATGAACGGGGAGTCCAAATAACTGCTTGCACAGCCAAATATGCAATTTCAGCCCCATTATGTTCCTTCTCTGTATGATACAGCACAGAAGGAGGCCATTCGGCCCATCATACCTGTGCCGGCTCTTTGAAAGAGCTCTCCAATTAGTCCCACTCCTCCTGCTCTTTCCCCCATAGCCCTGCAAATGTTTCCTTTTCAAGTCTATCTCCAATTCCCTTTTGAAAGTTACTACTGAATCTGCCTCCGCCACCCTTTCAGACAATGCATTCCAGATCATCATAACAACTCACTGAGCAAAGAAAAAGATTTCCTCATCTCCCAAATTGTTTTTTTTGCCAATTATCTTAAATCTGTGTCCTCTGGTTCCTGGCCCTCCTGCCAGTGGACACAGTTTCTCTCTATCTACTCTGTCAAAACCCCTCATAATTTTGAACACCTCTAATAAATCTCCCCTAAACCTTCTTTTCTCCATGGAGAACAATCCTAGCTTCTGCGGTCTATCCTGTGCATTAGCATGTTATCTCCCATCAGAAGAGGTCCCTGAGCACCAGATGTCTCTACGGATGCTGTTATTGTGGTTCCATCATCAGTCAGCAAGAGGCACACTTACACTGAATCTGTCTTTTCCCTCCGTTGAAGATAAAGGGCAGGATTTTCATTTGGCCGTGGAGGCGGGATTGGAGGCGTGTGGGGGGTTAAAATCCCGAAATCGGGGGGGGGGGGGGGGCACGAACCCACCCGCCCCCATGCCAGTTTCAAAGGAGGCGGGTACTCGCCCCGCACTGGGAGCCGCCTCCCCGAGGCGGGAAGGGGATTAGTGCCAATTAACTGCCTGTTAACAGGAAGTTAACAGGCAGTTTTTAGCCTAATCCCTATTTTTATCCCTGAAGTGTGGGCTTCCCGACGGCTCCAAACCACGCCAAGTTAGCGAGGCGGACCGTCGGGCTGAAGGGCTTGGAGGGTTCGAGATGTCGGTGTTCAGGTGAGTGATGGGTGCATGAGTGCAGAGTTAAGTGTGTTTGGTGTGTGTAAAGCGTTTAAAGAAGTTTTACTTACCTTTACTTACCTTTACAGCCTTCCTTCCTTCAGGTCTCGGGAGTCGCTCATCCCACCGGCACAGAAAGCAGAATGGCCGTGAGCTGTCAAAAGTTGCAGCATTCAGCTTTCTGTTCTGGAGAGATCTCTAAATCAGCCTGAGAGGAAGGAATTAACTTAGTGTACAGATTGTCAGTGTTTGTGACAGCTTCAAAGAGCTGTCAAACGCTGATATTTCATCTGCCAAAAGCCCTTGACAGATGAAATGTCAATCTGTGACGTCACCTGTTGCCGGGTGGCCCTTAATTGGCCTGCTGAGCCTGCTGGGCGGGCTCAACAAGGTCAATCAAGGAAAAATCGAATGGGTTGGCCACAACTCGATGGAGGCGGGACTACAACCCTGAAAGTTGTAGTCCCGCCTCCTACACGCCTCCATTGATAAAATCCAGCCCAAGTGTCACCAAGCCACCTCAACAAGGCCCAGAAAGGCTGACCCATTGAGATGAACTGACAGTCTGGGTTCAAAGGCCTGTGGCGTTTGAGTGGAGAGTCTGATGCTTTGGAGCAGCAGACCTGGGTTCAAAAATCCGCCACGGTTGAGCAAGGGTGCAGCACTCTGGGAATGTTCGAGGCTGGTGTTTATTTCAGATATTCTCCTGGCTTATTTTCCTAATAAAATGAAATACCATTTGAGGTTAGCTGGGTTCAAATATCAGTCAAGGTTGAGAATCTAATGCTCCGTTACTGGAGTATAGGGACCATTTCTTGATTTTTTTCCCCTCGCCTTTAATTTTGTTTCCATACCCAGTATTTAACAATAATCTTTCAATAATATGAACATTTTGATCATCTTATCTCTGAACATGAAGTTATTTACATGCCAAGTTGATGTTTAAGAGGTCTAATCTGGCGCTCTTCCATTGTAACGTTAACGTGACTGCTGGAGGCAGGCCAGAGGACCGGCCAGGACCCAGATATGCTGGAACATGAACTGCGCTGCCAGTAACCATGAGGCCTTGTAAAGGGTAGAAACTCCATTAGAGAGAATGTGGCCTGGAGGGGTTGGGGGTAGGAGGGGGGAGGAGGGAGGGAAGGGGAGGGGAAGAAGCACACCAAATGTTGCCTTGAAAAAAGTGAGGCCTCTTTTTAGCAGCTCCCTTACAAAGGTGCCCGTAAAATGAGCTCGCCGTGAGGAGCCGGCACCCCCTTCAGATGGCACCAGCGGGCCAACTTTCTAGCCTGCTTGGGGCGCCTGTAATTCAATTGTAGTCAGGCGGGCTCCCGGAGGGACATAGAAACAGAAGATAGGAGCAGGAATAGGCCATTCGGCCCCTCGAGCCTGCTCTGCCATTCATAGTCATAGTCATAGAGTCATAGAGTTTTACAGCACAGAAAGAGGCCCTTCGGCCCATCGTGTCTGCGCCGCCCATCCATCCCTGTCCAGTCTAATCCCATTTTCCAGCATTTGGTCCATAGCCTTGTATGCAATGGCATTTCAAGTGCTCATCCAAATGCTTCTTGAATGTTGTGAGGGTTCCTGCCTCCACCACCCTTTCAGGCATTGAGTTCCACATTCCAACCACCCTCTGGGTGAAAAAGTTCCTCCTCAAATCCCCTCTAAATCTCCTGCCCCTTACCCTGAATCTATGCCCCCTTGTTATTGACCCCCCCACTAAGGGGAAAAGTTCCTCTTTATCTACCCTATCTATGCCCCTCATTATTTTGTACACCTCAATCAGGTCCCCCCTCAGCCTTCTCTGCTCCAAGGAAAACAACTCCAGCCTGTCCAGCCTCTCTTCATAGCTGAGGCGCTCCATCCCAGGTAACATCCTGGTGAATCTTCTCTGCACCCTCTCCAAAGCAATCACATCCTTCCTATAGTGAGGCGACCAGAACTGCACACAGTACTCCAGCTGTGGCCTCACCAGCGTTTTGTACAGCTCCATCATAACCTCCCTGCTCTTATATTCTATGCCTCGGCTAATGAAGGCAAGTATCCCATATGCCTTTTTAACCACCTTATCTACCTGCTCCGCTGCCTTCAGGGATCTGTGTACATGTACACCAAGGTCCCTCTGACCCTCTGTACTTCCTAGGGTCCTACCACTCATTGTGTATTCCCTTGCCTTATTTGTCCGTCCAAAATGCATCACCTCGCATTTTTCAGGGTTAAATTCCATTTGCCACTTTTCCGCCCATCTGACCAACCCGTTTATATCGTCCTGTAGCCGGAGGCTTTCCTCCTCGCAATTTACCACCCCACCAATTTTCGTGTCATCTGCGAACTTACTGATCATACCTTTTACATTCTCATCCAAATCATTTATGTAGATCACAAACAATAAGGGACCCAGCACCGATCCCTGAGGTACCCCACTGGACACAGGCTTCCAGTCACAAAAGCAACCTTCGACCATCACCCTCTGCCTCCTGCCACTCAGCCAGTTTAGGATCCAACGCGCCAAGGCACCCTGGATCCCATGGGCTCTTACCTTCTTGACCAGTCTCCTATGCGGGACTTTGTCAAAAGCTTTACTGAAGTCCATGTAAACCACATCCACAGCATTTCCCTCATCCACCCCACTAGTCACCCCCTCGAAAAATTCGATCAGATTTGTTAGACATGATTTACCCTTGACAAAGCCATGCTGACTATCCCCGATTAATCCTTGCCTCTCCAAGTGGAGATTAATTTTGTCCCTCAGAATTTTTTCCAATAATTTCCCCACCACAGGTGTTAGACTCACTGGCCTGTAATTCCCTGGTTTATCCCTGCTACCCTTCTTGAATAATGGTACTACGTTAGCTGTTCTCCAGTCCTCTGGTACATCCCCTGTGGCCAGAGAGGTTCTGAAAATTAGTGTCAGAACCCCTGCAATCTCCTCCCTTGCCTCCCACAGCAGCCTGGGATACATCTCGTCCGGGCCTGGGGATTTATCCACTTTTTGGCCCGCTAAAACCGCTAGCACCTCCTCCCTCTCGATGCTAATATGTTCAAGTATGTCACAGTCCCCTTGCCCGATTTCTATGTCTGCATCGTCTTTCTCCATAGTGAACACAGATGCAAAAAATTCATTTAAAACCCCGCCTACATCCTCTGGCTCTACACACAGATTGCCACTTTGGTCCCTAATGGGCCCTACCCTTTCCCTGGTTATCCTCTTGCCCTTAATATACTTATAAAACATCTTAGGATTTTCCTTTATTTTGCTCGCCAGTGTTATTTCATGGCCCCTCCTCGCCCTCCTAATTTCAATGCGATCTTGGCTGATCATCCAAATTCAGTACCCTGTCCCTGCTTTCTCCCCATATCCCTTGATCCCCTTAGCCTTAAGAAATATATCCAACTCCTTCTTGAATATATTTAATGAATTGGCCTCAACTGTCGTCTGTGGTAGAGAATTCCACAGGTTCACCACTCTCTGGGTGAAGAAATTCCTCCTCATCTCTGTCCTAAATGGCTTACCCCTTATCCTTAGACTGTGACCCCTGGTTCTGAACTCCCCGACCATCGGGAACATCCTTCCTGCATCTAGTCTGTCTAGCCCTGTTAGAATTTTATAAGTTTCGATGAGATCCCCTCTCATTCTTCTAAACATGCGGAAGGGAGAACCTTCCCCCCCCCCCCCCCGCGAGGAGAATCTCCCCCTGACGCTGCAGACTCCGCAGGGGCGGCAGCAGAGACTCCCTGCGGGCACAACCTTGGCATAAGTGGCGGGATCACTGCCCCCGCACCTTTTCAGGCCCTGTCTTCTCATCGCCAACTAGGACTAACTAGAGCGACTGTAAGCACGTCTAAATAAATGGATTAATTTTGATGAATGGCATCCATTAAGATAGCCAACATTTTTAAACAGAACGATTATCACTCCCCATGAGTGAAGCAGAGAAACCCAGGGTCAAGCTGACTGAAAGATGTGTTCCAGCCTATTTAGAGGCATGTGGCACGTCAATAGTGCTAACCAGGACAAATAGTCCCGGTTAATTTTATTTGTGTTTACCCGGGGCAGACTCAAAACAGATCAATATGTATTGATCATATTTCGGAGATAGTCTATTACAGAGTAATAGAAAAGGGTTTAAAATATATGTACCATCACCGAATCCCCCACCATCAACATCCTGGGGGTCACCATTGACCAGAAACTTAACTGGACCAGCCACATAAATACTGTAGCAACAAGAGCAGGTCAGAGGCTAGGTATTCTGCGGTGAGTGTCTCACCTCCTCACTCCCCAAAGCCTTTCTACCATCTACAAGGCACAAGGAAGGAGTGTGATGGAATACTCTCCACTTGCCTGGATGAGTGCAGCTCCAACAACACTCAAGAAGCTCGACACCATCCAGGACAAAGCAGCCCGCTTGATTGGCACCCCATCCACCACCTTAAACATTCACTCCCTCCACCACCGGCGCACCGTGGCTGCAGTGTGTACCATCTACAAGATGCACTGCCGCAACTCGCCAAGGCTTCTTCGGCAGCACCTCCCAAACCCGCGACCTCTTCCACCTAGAAGGACAAGGGCAGCAGGCGCATGGGAACACCACCACCTCCAAGTTCCCCTCCAAGTCACACACTATCCTGACTTAGAAGTATATCGGCCGAACCTTCATCGTCACTGGGCCAAAATCCTGGAACTCCCTCCCTAACAGCACTGTGGGAGTACCTTCACCATACGGACTGCAGCAGTTCAAGAAGGCAGCTCACCACCACCTTATGATGGGCAATTAGGGATGGGCAATAAATGCTGGCCTTGCCAGCGACGCCCACATCCCATAAAAACAAATTTAAAGAAGACACATCAGGACTTGGTGACCGACTGTAAAATAAACCCCCAATGGGACAAGCGAGTTACGGGGCTCCAACTCAGTAATTTGCCAGATTTTCCTGGCTTCCCTCCCCCTCTGTTGTTCCGCTGTTGCCATTTACACTTCCTCTAGACCCATCTTTTGTTTCTTTACTTGACCCATTACCATCCCCCTTTTGCCTCGCGCCATCATCCCTTTTGTCATTTAATCTCCTGCTTTCCACCTTATCACAGGCCTTACCTTTTGTTCTTTTCCTGCCCCACCTCACCCCACCACTCCCCTTTTCCCTGGCTCTCTACTTGCTTATAAACTTAGAAATCTCTAACATCTTCCAGTTCTGGCGAAAGGTGACCTTTCATTAGGACTGGAAGCTGTTAAGAGATTTGGGGGGGAAAATTGGGTTGAGCTCCCTTTGGGGCGCTAACGAGCGCCCCGAAAGAGATAGCGCCCCGCACCCAAAAGTGAATGGTAGCGCCCCAAGGAGGAGGCAGGGCGCTACTGGAAGCGCTCCCCCTTCCTCCTGGGGCGCTACCATTCAATATCGCGGCACTACGTGCAACAGTGCCGCACGCATCGGCCCGTCACGCCGCGGAACTGCATGCCTCCCTCCCCTGATTAAAGGGGAGGGGCCTAGCGCAGCACGCACCGGGGCCCGGCTGGACCACCGGGGAGCGGGGTGCCGGCAAAAGAGTTTGCAAGTTGAAAACTGACCAATCGTGGCCGGCACCCCACAGGAGGAGGCGCGAGGGGGCAGGTGCTGGCAGGTGGCCCAAAAAAATGGCCGCCCGGCACCTGCCCTTTCATTTGCGCCGCCGTGGCCATAAACACGGCACCTTGACCATGTCGGACACAGCATCCGGCAGTAGCTCAGGGGGGGCGAGCGAAGTCTGCGGCCGGGGCGCTGCGCACGCTGATGACGTCATCGGCGGAGGCGCAGCGCCGCGGGCCGCTACCGGCGCCGCTAACCTCCCGCTGAATTTTGCGGGAGGTGTTAGCGGCGCCGCGCCCGGGTGCTAGGTGCTTTGCCCCCTGTTAGCGCCCCGGGGCGCTAACAGGAGGCGCAAAGCAACCCAACTTCTCCCTATTGGACTCTAGGGGAGTCAAGGAATATAGGGATAGGGCAGGAAAGTGGAGTGAGGTCGAAGATCAGCCATCATCTTATTGAAAGGCGGAGCAGGCCCGAGGGGCCGTATGAGCTACTCCTGCTCCTAATTCTTAAGTTCTTATGTTAACTCGGTTTCTCTCTCTACAGATGCTGCCTGACCTGCTGACTGTTTCCAGTGATTTATTTTTCAGTAAACCATTGAGATCCATCCTTTTGCCTTGTTTAAATCATGTGTTGACTGAATATACAAGTTTTTCTTTTCAAAATTGAAACAATATTCTGCCTTTTTCAGTCGGGGTTGACCACGAGTGAAGGCTACTATTAATCTTGTTTTAGAAAATGTATTCGTCCTCCAATAGGCTTTAATCTGACTGAGGCAGGTCAATCTGGACAATGTGACTTACACGTGTGACTGCCCTTTACTATAGAGGGTCCCGTCTCCGTCTGTGCCCCACTCCACTCTGGAACAATGGCCCACACCTGGAATACTGGTCTCAATTATGGCCATCATGCCACAAAATCGAATGCCTTGGAAAAGGTGCAAGAAGACAAACAAGCAGAGGCCATCAATATAAGGTAGTCACCAAGAAATCCAACAGGGAAGTCAGAAGAAACTTCTTTACCCAGAGAGTGGTGAGAATGTGGAACTCGCTACCACAGGGAGTGGTTGAGGTGAATAGTATAGATGCATTTAAGGGGAAATTAGATAAGCATGTGAGGGAGAAGGGAATAGACGGTTATGCTGATAAGAGTTAGAGGAATCTCGAGTGAAGCATTAACGCCGGCATGGACTGGTTGGGCCGAATGGCCTGTTTCTGTGCTGCATATCCTATGTAATCCTTTGTGAAGGTAATGAACTATGAGCAAAGATTTGTGAAATTCAAGCTCTAAAGTCTGAAACAGAGCCGACTAAGGGAGATCCTCTCCCAAGGTCTGTGAAATAATAAGGGGGAAAAATTGGGTATCGCCCATTTTGGGGCGCTAATATTGGCCGGGCACAAAGTTTAGCGCCCGGCGCTAATTATCACCTCTGACGGCGAAATTCGCCTCTATCGCCCCTGGAGGTGATTTGAGTGCTAAATCAGGCGCTACACACCTCTCTTAAGGTGCTAACGTCGGGGAGCGAGGCGCTACCTCAGAACGCTATCGAAGCTCAGGCGATGTCAGTTACCATGGAAGCCAGACAGACTGGCGCCGTCCAGTTCTTAAAGGGGAGGGGCCATCTTGCTGGCCAGCCACTCCCTGCTCATTGTAGCCTTGAATCTCGGCCTGGAGAAACCTCGAAAGCAATTGTGTTGGAAGCACTAATGGATTGGCCCAGGGAAAGAGCTCGGCGCTTAGGAACCTCAAAAGTGGTGCTGAGGACCAAAACTCCTTAGGACAATGTTAAAACCAAAAATTTTGCCGACAAGGCAGGAAGCACCCGCCTTTAAATAGCGCTCCCCCAGCCCCTTCCCGACTTGAAAACGTTCCCCCCCTACCTGTCGTTCCTAGCGGCAGGCGCTAAGACAGGGGGCACGACTCAATATCCTGTCTGGGGCGCTACTGGGGCGTTGCGCGCTTGGCTGATGTCACGATCTGCGGGTGCAAGAGATCGTGGCGATAGTGTTTAGCGCCGCCGCAAAATAACTGGTCAATTTCACGAGTGGCGCTAAAATTGCTGGCGCTCGGGCGCGAAGTTCCTAGCGCCCCGTTAGCGCCCCCCCTGAGGTGCTAACGGGAGGCACTAACCAACCAAATTTTTCCCCCTAAGTATTATAGATAGATAAGGTGGATCCAGATTACCTCAGAAAAGTACCCAAGTCAAATTAGTGATTTGAGTATTTTAAAGAAAGTATTAGGAAGATCTTCATGCAGCTGACTTTGGACTCTGTTATATTCTGAACATAAGAACATAAGAAGTAGGAGCAGGAGTCGGCCATTTGGCCACTCGAGCCTGCTCCACCATTCAATAAGATCATGGCTGATCTTTTACCTCATCTCCACTTTCCTGCACTATCCCCATATCCCTCGATTCCCTTAATATCCAAAAATCTATCGATCTCTGTCTTGAATAAACTCAATGACTGAGCCTCCACAGTCCTCTGGGGTAGAGAATTCCAAAGATTCACCACCCTCTGAGTGAAGAAATTTCTCCCCATCTCAGTCCTAAATGGCCAACCCCTTATTATGAGACTGTGACCCCTGGTTCTAGACTCTCCAGCCAGGGGAACATAAGAAGTAGGAGCAGGAGTAGGCCATACGGCCCCTCGGGCCTGCTCCGCCATTCAATAGGATCATGGCTGATCCGAATCTAGACTCACGTCCACTTTCCTGCCCGCTCCCCGTAACCCCTAATTCCCTTATCAGCTAGGAAACTGTCTATCTCCGTTTAAAATTTATTTAATGTCGCAGCTTCTACAGCTCTCTGAGGTAGCAAATTCCATAGGTTTACTACCCTCTGAGTGAAGAAGTTTCTCCTCATCTCAGTTTTGAAACGGCAGCCCCTTATTCTAAGATTATGCCCCCTAGTTCTAGTCTCACCCATCAGTGGAAACATCCTCCCCGCATCCACCCGATCAAGCCCCCTCACAATCTTATTTCGATAAGATCGCCTCTCATTCTTCTGAACTCCAACGAGTAGAGACCCAACCTACTCAACCTTTCCTCATAAGTCAACCCCCTCATCTCTGGAATCAACCAAGTGAACCTTCTCTGAACTGCCTCGAGAGCAAGTATATCTTTTCTTAAATATGGAAACCAAAACTGTACGCAATATTCCAGGTGTGGCCTCACCAGTACCCTGTATAACTGAAGCAAGACTTCCCTGCTTTTATACTCCATCCCCCTTGCAATAAAAGCCAAGATTCCATTGGCCTTCCTGATCACCTGCTGTACCTGCATACTAACCTTCTGTGTTTCATGCACCAGGACCCCCAGATCCCTTTGTACTGTAGCACTTTGCAGTTTCTCTCCATTTAGATAATAACTTGCTCTTTGATTTTTTCTGCCAAAGTGCATAACCTCACACTTTCCAACATTATATTCCATCTGCCAAATTTCTACCCACAAACTTAGCCTGTCTATGTCCTTTTGCAGGTTTTTTATGTCCTCCTCACTCACTGCTTTCCCTCCCATCTTTGTATCGTCGGCACACCACACCCCCATCCACATCAATGGGGCTGTGGTGGAAAGGGTGGACAGCTTTAAGTTCCTCGGAGTCCACATCACGGAAGACCTCTCCTGGTCCCTCAATACCTCCTCTCTGGTGAAGAAGGCCTAGCAGCGCCTATATTTCCTAAGGAGGCTGAAGGGATGTAACCTGTCACCCCTGATCCTCTCTAACTTTTACCGCTGCACAATAGAGAGCATCCTGACGAACTGTATCACAGTATGGTATGGCAGCTGTAGCTACTATGACCGGAAAGCCCTGCAGCGGGTAGTCAAAACTGCCCAATGCATTACCGGCACCCGGCTACCGACCATAGAGCACATGTACCAGAAACGCTGTTTACGGAGGTCATGGTCCATCATCAAAGACCCTACCCACCCCAGCCACAGTCTGTTCGTCCTCCTGCCATCTGGGAGACGCTACAGATGCATTCACACCCGTACGACCAGATTTAGGAACAGCTTCTTTCCCAGGGCTGTCATCCTACTGAACTCCACAAATAAACTCTAAAACCTGCACATCTGCTGATGCGCTATCAATTACTCAAAAGACTGAGGTTAAGCGAGTAACTAACAGGCTTTTATTAACAAGAGAATGAAGGTGTGCCTCGAGTGGTCGACCAGTCCAGAATACAGAGGGACTGTGGAGCAGTCACCTTTATACCTGGACTCGTGGAAGGAGTCAGCCGAGGCATGTACAGACATGTACACAGTGGAATACAAACACTCATACAGGCAGGTATAACAGTGGTTTACCACATTCACCCCTTGTTTAAAAATGAGTCCGGCGGGGTGAAGTGTATTAAAAGTTTGTGTATTGGAGTCTCTCCGGAGGTCTTGTCTGCCGCTGTGATCGACGTGGCGACGGCAGGGGTAGTGAAGCTTCCGGCGTCGAGTCCCGCGTAGGCTGGGGCACTGGTGTGTAGTCCTCGTGGGTGTCGAGCGGGTCGCGGGGCCCAGGCGTGCCGTCTGCTGGGGTTGGGTATTGGATCGTGGGGGGTGGTGGTAGTGGGTTACTGGGGCCCCCGAGGGTGCGAGGTCTCGTATGGAGACTGTGTCCTCCCGCCCATCCGGGTACATAATGTAAGCGTACTGGGGGTTGGCGTGGAGGAGGTCGACCCTCTCGACCAGGGGGTCCGTTTTATGGGTCCTCACGTGTCTTCTCAGTAGGACCGGCCCTGGGGACGTCAGCCATGGCGGTAGCGATGTCCCCGATGTGGACTTCCTTGGGAAGACAAACATTTTCTCATGAGGGGTAGCGTTAGTGGCAGTGCAGAGCAGTGACCGAATAGAGTGGAGCGCATCGGGGAGCACATCCTGCCAGCGGGAGGTCGGAAGGCCCCTAGACTTTAAGGCTAGCAGGGCGGCCTTCCAAACTGTCGCATTCTCTCTTTCCACCTGCCCGTTCCCCCGGGGGTTGTAACTGGTGGTCCTGCTTGTGGCAATACCCCTAGCGAGCAGGTACTGGCGGAGTTCGTCGCTCATAAACGATGAGCCCCGGTCGCTATGGATATAGCTGGGGAAACCGAACAGGGTGAAGAGGTCGTTTAGACATTTAATGACCGTGGCACTGGTCATGTCCGGGCAGGGGATGGTGAACGGGAAACGGGAGTACTCATCAATAATGTTGAGGAAGTACACATTACGGTCGGAGGAGGGGAGAGGCCCTTTAAAATCAACGCTCAGGCGCTCGAAGGGGCGAGTGGCTTCTATCAGGTGAGCCCTGTCTGGTCTATAAAAGTGCGGTTTGCACTCAGCGCAGACTTGGCAGTTCCTGGTCATGGTCCTGACCTCCTCAATGGAGTAAGGCAGGTTGCGGGCCTTGATGAAGTGGAAGAACCTGGTGACCCCCGGGTGGCAGAGGTCATTGTGGAGGGCCCGCAGTCTATCGATCTGCGCGCTGGCGCAGGTGCCACGCGATAGAGCATCCGGGGGTTCATTGAGCTTCCCGGGCGGGTACAAGATCTCGTAATTGTAGGTGGAAAGTTCGATTCTCCACCTCAAGATCTTGTCGTTTTTGATTTTGCCCCTCTGCTTGTTGTTAAACATAAAAGCAACTGAACGCTGGTCAGTGAGCAGGGTAAATCGTTTTCCGGCCAGGTAGTGCCTCCAATGACGCACAGCCTCCACAATAGCCTGGGTCTCCTTCTCAACAGTGGAGTGTCTGGTCTCCGGGCCCTGGAGGGTTCGTGAAAAGAAGGCCACGGGTCTCCCCGCCTGATTAAGGGTAGCGGCCAGGGCAAAGTCGGACGCGTCGCTTTCCACCTGGAAGGGGATGGATTCGTCCACTGCGTGCATGGTGGCTTTGGCAATGTCTTCCTTGGTACGGTGGAAGGCTAAGCGGGCCTCTGCCGTCAAGGGAAAAGAGGTGGACTTGATCAGCGGACGGGCCTTGTCCGCATAGTAGGGGACCCACTGGGCGTAATAGGAGAAAAACCCTAGGCACCTCTTCATGGCCTTGAGGCAGTGGGGCAGTGGGAGTTCCATAAGGGGACGCATCCGGTCGGGGTCGGGACCGATGACTCCGTGTTCCACAACACAGCCAAGGATGGCGAGGCGGGTTGTGCGGAATATGCACTTCTCCTTGTTATACGTCAGGTTCAGGAGTTGGGCGGTGCAGAGGAATTTTTCGAGGTTTGCGTCATGGTCCTGCAAGTCATGGCCGCAGATGGTCACATTGTCCAGATATGGGAAAGTGGCCTGCAACGCATTTTGATCGACCATCCGGTCCATCTCCCTTTGGAAGATGGAGACCCCGTTGGTGACACCAAAGGGAACCCTAAGGAAGTGATAGAGGCGGCCGTTTGTCTCAAAGGCAGTATACTGGCGGTCCTCAGGGCGGATAGGGAGCTGGTGGTACGCTGATTTCAGGTCAATGGTCGAGAAGACGCGGTACTGCGCGATCTGGTTGACCATATCAGCTATGCGGGGGAGTGGGTAAGCGTCCAGCAGGGTGTAGCGATTTATTGTCTGGCTGTAGTCGATGACCAGGCGCTGCGTCTCGCCGGTCTTAACGACCACAACCTGGGCTCGCCAGGGGCTGGTGCTGCCCTCAATAATCCCCTCCTTCAGGAGCCGCTCCACTTCGGTTTTAATGAAAACCCTGTCCCCGGCACTGTATCGCCTGCTCTTTGTGGCGATGGGCTTACAGTCGGGGGTGAGGTTAGCAAACAGTGGGGGGGGGGGTGACTCTGAGTGTGGAGAGGTTGCACCTGGTGCGCGGCGGGCAATTTGGAAGCTGCTGGCTGCGGACTGTGAGTGGGGGGAGGGGTCCACCGTACGCCATCGTAACACTTTTAAGGTGGCACTGGAAATCTAACCCCAGTAGGACGGCAGCGCAGAGGTGGAGCAGGACCAGAAGTTTAAAATTATCGTACACAGTCCCGTCTACTAAGAGTGTCACCACGCAGTAGCCGCCAATGTCCGCCGACTGGGACTCGGAGGCCATAGAAATCCGCTGGTGCGCAGGCAGGACTGGGAGAGAGCAACGCCGCACCGTGTCGGGGTGGATGAAGCTCTCCGTGCTCCCAGAGTCAAAAAGGCAGATTGTTTCGTGACCATTTACCTTAATGTCCATTGTGGACCGGGCCAGTTGGTGCGGTCTCGCTTGGCCCAGCGTAACGGAGGCCAGCGTAGGGGTTGGTGTGTCGTTGCGGGTATCAGATGAGGCGGTGTTGGGGGCCAAGATGGCGGCTGGCGTCCAAGATGGCGGCGTCCATGATCCCCATGTGGCTGGAGGTGTCCAAAATGGCTGCTGTTCCGGTGGTTCGCACATGGCTGGGGAGGCCCAAGATGGTGGCCCGCACGGCCCACACGCGGCGCTGCTGGGGTTCGGGGTGGCTTTGGCCCTGCAGACGCTGGCGTAGTGTCCCTTCTTCCCGCAGCCCGAGCAGATCGCATTTTTCGCCGGGCAGCGCGCTCTGGGGTGTTTGGCCTGGCCACAGAAGTAGCATTTCTGGCCTTGGGACACTGCTGCGGTAGTTGGGCCGTTGCTGGGATGTGGCTGGGGTGGCACGGCGCTATGAGACGGTCCTACCGTGTCCCAGGCTGTCGTTCCCCGCGGCGTCCACGGTGCAGAGGAGTAGGCATCCATGCCCCGGTAGGCTGCGTCCAATGATAGTGCGAGTTCAGAGGCCTTGTTGAGGTCGAGGTCACTCTGCTCCAACAGTCGCTGTTGGGTGTAATTGGACCTGTGGCCCGCCACAAAAGCGTCCCGGATAAGTTCCTCTGTGTACACGGCGGCCTTTACATCCTTACAACCACAGGCCCGGCCAAGCACAGACAGTGCCTGAAGGTATTCCTCGGTCGATTCCCCAGGTTGTTGTTTACGACGCCCCAGGAGGTGCCTGGCGTACACCTCGTTCACTGGGCGCGTGTACTGGTCCTTGAGGAGCTTGAGAGCAGCCGTGTACGAGGTCGCGTCCTGGATGACCGAGTACGCTCGGTGGTTCACTTTGGAGATCAGGACATCCAGTTTGTCCTCATCCGATTTGACCGTTGCAGCGGAGGCGATCAGGAATTTTTCAAAGCACTTAAGCCAGTGAGCAAACTTGGTGGATGCGTCCGCCTCCCGGCATGCTGGTGTGAGGATCTTCTCCATTATAAAAAATCTTGTTAATAAAATTGATGCGCTATCAATTACTCAAAAGACTGAGGTTAAGCAAGTAACTAACAGGCTTTTATTAGCAAGAGAATGAAGGTGTGCCTCGAGTGGTCGACCAATCCAGAATACAGAGGGACTGTGGAGCAGTCACCTTTATACCTGGACTCGTGGGAGGAGTCAGCCGAGGCATGTACAGACATGTACACAGTGGAATACAAACACTCATACAGGCAGGTATAACAGTGGTTTACCACATCTGCCAATGCACTTTATTATGGTTATGTTTATGTTAATGTATTACAAGCCAAATGTATGTTGAATGTTTAAATGTCTTAATTTAAATGTACACTCTCGGGAGCCGCAAGCCTACATTTTGTTGTACTGCACTTGTGCACTAACAATGACAATAAAAGTTGATTTGATTTGATTTGAACTTGGATACGTTGCACTCGGTCCCCTCCTCCAAATCGTTAATATAGAGTGTAAAGAGTAGGGTTCCCAGCACTGACCCCTGCGGAACACCACTAGTTACTGATTGCCAACCCGAGAATGAACCATTTATCCCAACTCTCTGTTTTCTGTTAGATAGCCAATCTTCCACCCATGCCAGTATATTACCCCCAATCCCGTGATTTTTTATCTTGTGCAGTAATCTTTTGTGTGGCACCTTGTCACATGCCTTTTGGAAGTCCAAATACACCACATCTACTGGTTCCCCTTTATCCACCCTGTTTGTTACATCCTCAAAGAATTCGAACAAACATCCTCCCTGCATCTACTCTGTCAAGCACTGTAAGAATTTTGTATGTTTCAATGAGATCACCTCTCATTCTTCTAAACTCTAGAGAATGTAGGCCTAGTCTACTCAATCTCTCCTCATAGGACAATCCCCCCATCCCAGGAATCAGTCTGGCGAATCTTCGTTGCACTCCCTCTAGGGCAAGTATATCCTTCCTTGGGTAAGAAGACCAAAACTGTGCACAATACTCCAGGTGTGGTCTCACCAGGGCCCTATATAATTGCGTTATATAGGAAAGGGGAGCTGATGGGGCAAAATGGATAATAAAATATTGATGGGGAGACACTGGAAGCTCACACCGAAAGTAAACAGGAGCTTCATTTAAATATGGAAACGAGGGCAGGGACATCCTGCACGCAATTTCCTACCACTTCTTCATGCAGGTCGTCCGGTGCAAACAACGGCAAGATATGGCCTCGATGCTAACTACTCACCCCACCCCGGATGGGCAAGAGGGCGTCGGGGAGCTAGGGTGTCAAAATATTGGGATTGAGCAACCCAACCCCAGCCGTTAGGATTGGCAGGGCCTCCAAGGCTCTTCTTCACCCTCAACCGGGCTCACCCGCACCCCTCCCGCCTCCCCGGTAATATTGGGGCCCTAGGAGTTGAGGGCTGCTAGAGTCAGGCAAAAGTTCATTTAATGGGCACAGTAATATACAGGGAAGTGTTTCTAGGCTATTTCTGATTTGTTTTTGTTTTGTGCCAATTCTAAAAATGTGGCTTATTGTCCTCAGCACCATTCCCGGCATTAATGGGTTTCCCCGATGGCAATCCCTCTATCTGAGGGGTTAGGAAGATGAGAAGAAACAATGGAGGGATGCCAGGCGTGCGAGGTGATGTGTGCTCACTTGCTGGTGCTCACACGCTCACATCAGCCGTGGCTCAGTGGGTAGCACCCTCGCCTCTGGGTCAGAAGGTTATGGGTTCAAGCCCCACTCCAGAGAGTTGAGCACAAAAATCTAGGCTGACACACCAGTGCAGTACTGAGGGAGTGCTGCACTGTCAGAGGTGCCGTCTTTCAGATGAGACGTTAAACTGAGGCCCCGTCTGCTCTCTCAGGTGGAAGTAAAAGATCCCATGGCACGAGTTCGAAGAAGAGCAGGGGAGTTCTCCCCGGTGTCTTGGCCAATATTTATCCCTCAATCAACTTCACTAAAACAGATTATCTGCTCAATATCACATTGCTGTGTGCGGGAGCTTGCTGTGCACAAATTGGTTGCCGTGTTTCCCACATTAAAACAGTGACTCCACTTCAAAAAATGTACTGCACTGGCTGTGAAGCGCTTTGGGCTGTCCTGAGGTTGTGAAAGGCACTATATAAATGCAAGTCTTTCTTTTGTAAAGGTAAACATGCCTCACTTCGGCTGATGTTTAATGGAGGTCGCTATTCCCAAAGGGAACTGTGACAGCAGACGCAATGGCGCCACCAACACAGGCGACTGCCTGACTAACTGTGATGTCGGACACGTCCTCAGAAGCACCCCACACGCTCTCAGCGGTGCAGTATGAACAAAGGCCCGCCAGAGTGATCGACCGCCAGTGCGCCCGAACTAGCTGCACTTGACAAGCTGCCACCAACCCAAAACCTGCAGCCCTAGCTCACCTGGATAACAACCACCATAGGAAACGGAAATAAAGAGAAACTGCCTCCGGTGGCAGAAGGCAGGGTAACCGGGGGACACACATTCAAGGTGACTGGCAACAGAACCAGAGGCGACATGAGGAAACCTTTTTTTACGCCGTGCGTTGTTGTGATCCGGAATGCACTGCCTGAAAGGGTGGTGGGAGCAGATTCAGTAGTAACATTCAAACGAGAATACTTGAAGGGAAAAAATTTACACGGCTATGGGGAAAGAGCAGGGGGGAGTGGGATTAACCGGATAGCTCGACCAAAGAGCCGGCACAGGCACGATGGGCCGAACGGCCTCCTTCTGTGCTGTGTCATTCTATGATTCTATGAAACTGTAAATCCAGGTCTGGCTCAGCAGAGAGACGCATTCAGATCTGCTACAATGCAAAAGAAGAAGAAAAAAAGGCTTGCATTTATATATAGCGCCTTTCACGACCTCAGGATGTCCCAAAGCGCTTTACAGCCAATGAAGTGCTTTTTGAAGTGTAATCACTGTTGTAATGTAGAAACTGCGGCAGTCAATTTAACGCACAGCAAGATCCCACAAACAGCAATGTGATAATGACCAGATAATGTTTTTTTTTGTTATGTTGATTTGAGGTATAAATATTGGCCAGGATGCTTGGGTTAACTCCCCTGCTCTTCTTCGAAATAGTGTAATGGGATCATTTACGTCCACCTGAGAGAGCAGACGGGGCCTCGGTTTAACGTCTCATCCGTAAGACGGCACCACCGACAGTGCAGCACTCCCTCAGCACTGCACTGGGAGTGTCGGGCTAGATTTTTGTGCAGCGAAGGGCTGGTACAACCAGTGCCAAAACCGATCAGCTGCAGCCTAAAGCATGGCTCCGCCTCATTGCGGAACGGTGCAGTGAAGCGGCAAACGAGTGGCCACCCTTTGCAAGACAAGGTGCTGCACCAGCTCTGCTTCAGTAGCCGTCAAACAGGGTGTTGGTGGACTGGGCTGATCTATTACTTGCCTGCTGACTCATGCTTGACAGAGGCTGCCAATACATTTAAAAGGCTTTTGAGCATTTCCAAAAGGCTGCAAGAATTCATCTACTCCCATTCAGCCAACATCTTTTAATCCTCAGAGTCTCGGTAAGTTTTAATCGCCTGCAATTTTCGTCTCTCAGCACTGACCAATCCTGCACCAGGAGCTGCGAATATTTATGCAAATAGTTAACGATCACAGACAATTGAGTGCTATTGGCACATTACCAGTCCAGCAAGATTTACACCAGTCCATAACTATTGCAAACTGACTCACACCACTGACATACAAAAAATGTCCCCTTCTACTGAAACTGTGATAAATGTTTTGGAACAATCTGCAAGGAGAGATAGTGGAGACAAAGACAATAGGGCTTTCAAATCGCAGCTGTTTTAGCAGAGGAGCGATTTTTGTTGCGTCAAGTGACATTTTCATATCAACAGAAAATGCTGGAAAAACTCAGCAGGCCAGGCAACATCCGTGGAGAGAGAAATAGAGTCAACGTTTCAGGTCGAAACCTTTCTACAGTTCTGATATACACTGATATTCAGCACACAGTTCTGTAGAAGGGTTTCGACCCAAAACGTTGACTCTATTTCTCTCTCCACGGATGTTGCCTGGCCTGCTGAGTTTTTCCAGTATTTTCTGTTGTTATTTCGGATTTCCAGCATCCGCAGTATTTTGCTATCGACCTTTTCATATCCCTGACTTATCTTCTTTCTACTGGTCTACTACACTGCTCAGGATTAGACAACACGTTGGCCTTAACCGTGAGACGTTAAACCGAGACCCCCCGTCTGCTCTCTCAGGTGGACGTACGAGATCCCACAGCACTATTTTGAAGAGCAGGGGGATATTTATCCCTCAATCAACATCACAAAAACAGGTTATCTGGTCATTATAATACTGCTGGTTGTGGGAGCTTGCTGTGCGCAAATTGGCTGCCACGTTTCCTACATTACAACAGTGACTACACTCCAAAAAGTACTTCATCGGCTGTAAAGCGCTTTGAGACATCATGAGGTCGTGAAAGGCGCTATAGAAATGCAAGTCTTTTTTGTAATCACCATCACCGAACTCAGTCCAGCTCTGTTTCACAATACGAAGTTACCGTACTGAGGTGGAGCCAAGTGGCGACTATGCGATTGGCACAGAAGTGGGCTGGCCGTCGTTAAGACAGCAATCCAAATTTTCATTTCCATTTAGATTATTAAAGTAAATAACTGCAGCCCTCAGAAAGTGGAGACGGTAGCACAGATTAAACAACGGTCGGTGGTAGGAAACACTGCTGTGAGAGGCGACCGTTTTACAGGTTGCTGTGATTGAGTATGCGAATGCCTACATCACATGAGAAATTGTGTGAGTTCTGGTGCAGATACGCGTAGTAAGCTGATAAATAAACCACCACCACTAAAGCACTGATATTCAGCACACATTATAAATTTAGACCAGGGACTCAAAATCTCATGGCCCCTCCCTGTTCCCTATCCAATAAAAATTCGAACACATGATGGTTGGTTAAGTGTTGCTACATCAGAAGCCCAAAGATTTTAACCCTACCCGCCCAACTTACCGCTGCACTCTTGCCTGCCGCCATTTTAACCGCGCACTTTTATGGAGGTCAGAGTCATAACGGCACAGAAGGAGGCCATTTGGCCCATCAAGTCCGTGCCGTCTCTCTGTAGAGCAATCCAGTCAGTCCCATTCCCCCGCTCTATCCCCATAGGCCTGCAAGTTTATTTCCCTCAAGTGCCTATCCAGTCTCCCCTTGAAAACATTGAGGCCTAGAAATTCAGTTGTTTGTGCCAGCTGCTAGCGCCTTAGGAGGAGGAAATGTGGGGCGCTAGGCGGCTAGTGGCCCGGCGCAGCGCGAACTGCGCCTCTCCCCAACTTCAGTAAAGATTTAGCGGCGGCGCAAAGCCTTTGCGCGCGCTCAGCTGCGCGCGCAGATCCTGACGTCATTTCATCGTGCAACGCCCTTTGTGCGCCCCAAACCGGAAATTCAGTGGCGCCGGCCTATTGTGCGCCTGGCGCCCCTAGCGACTGGTAGAGGGGAACGGGTCCCAGTTGCTGCGGGGCGCGCAAATTAAAGGGCACTCCTCCTGCAGTAGAAAAGGCAGCCATTTTGCAAAACTCCTTCTTTGTGAGAGACGGATCTTTGCAGAGAGACAAAGGTAGAGAGCTTTCTGGTTTGGCTCAACACTCGCACAGGTACTTGTGGCTTCAGGCCACAGCTTTGCACTTGTCTTTAACTTCAGAGCCATATCATTGATTGGAAACATATAATGGGGGCTGCAATGGGTGCAAACGTTGGCCTTCTCCATTGCATTCCGAGGGCTCAGAGACGCCGCGAGAGAGTGGCAGTCATGGCCAGACGGAGAGGGGGCAACAGGCGTCGGCAAAGGAGGCCTTACCCACCCAGGGTATACCGCCAGCAGTTCTCATATCTGAACATGTCTGACGAGCATTGTGTTCAGAGGCTGCGATTCAGAAGGGCGGTGGTCACTGAGATCTGCCACCTGCTTCGCGGAGATCTGCAGCCACATCTGAGGAGCAGGACGTCTCTGTCGGTGGCAGTGAAGGTGACGGTGTCTCTCAACTTCTATGCCACCGGCTCCTTCCAATCCGCTACTGGGGACATTTCCAACATCTCCCAGTTTGCCGTACATTGCTGCATCCGCCAGGTGACCAATGCCCTTTTCAGAAGGAGACGTCAGTTCATCTCCTTCTCCATGGCCCTTGTCAAGCAGCAACAGCGTGCAATGGGCTTTGCAGCATTAGCGGGCTTCCCCATGGTGCAGGGCGCCATTGACTGCACGCATGTGGCTTTGCGGGCACCTCTAGAGAATGCCGAGGATTACCGCAACCGGAAGGGCTACCATTCGCTCAACGTGCAGTTGGTGTGTGACCACAGGCAGCTCATCCTAGCTGTCAATGCCCGCTTTCCAGGCAGCAGCCACGATGCCTTCATCCTGCGCCAGACTTCTGTGGCAGACATGTTCCAGGCCCAGCCTCACCCACGAGGGTGGCTTCTCGGGGACAAAGGCTATCCTTTGTGCACCTGGCTGATGACCCCGCTCCATGCGCCCAGCACCCCTGCTGAAGAGGGATACAATGACAGCCATCAAGCAACCAGGAACATCATTGAGCAAACAATCGGCGTCCTGAAGCAACGGTTCCGCTGTCTGGATCGTTCCGGAGGAGCCCTACAGTACTCGCCTGAGCGAGTCTCCCATTTCGTGGTTGTTTGCTGCATGCTGCACAACCTGGCTATCCGCAGGACTCAGCCACTGCCACCAGACATTGGAGGACCACCAGAGGAGGAGGAGGAGGAGGAGGACCAGCACAGGAGGGAGGCAGAAAGTGCAAGAGCCGCCCGTCGGCGGCTTATTGAACGTCGGTTCTAGGCCCCCTCTCAGGGAATGGCTTGTGCCAATGGCACAAGATGAATGTAGCCGCTCCACAAGCCCTCAGCCGAGCAGGGCAACCAGGACTTCCAAAAGAAAGCATGGACAGTGCGATTTAAGAACATTTATTACTTTGATACCTCTGCCCTTCCCACATAACAAACTAATGGAGAGAAGCCCCCCCAAAAAACACAAATCGACCAGTCTCGGCCTTTCAAAAAACACAAATCGACCAGTCTCGGCCTTTCAAAAAACACAAATCGACCAGTCTCGGCCTTTCAAAAAACACAAATCGACCAGTCTCGGCCTTTACAAGTGAAACAAAACATTTGGGCACACCTTCTACTTTTTGCCCTGCGAGGGTGATGCCTTTCGCATCCGTGACTGGCCCCTGCCCACCCTGCAGCTCCTCCTCAATGGGACCCCAGTGGTTGCAGCAAGGCTGGGGGAAGGCTGCTGAGGGTCAGATGGCGAGACGGCAGATGCCCTTGGGGGTCGGCCTGGACCAGCTCTGGCCCTGGAGGGGCCGGCTACTGACTGCTCCAACTCTGCTTGTGCGGCAGCAGTCTGTCCAGCGGCTGGTGGCAGCTGCAATGGAGGAGTGGCAGTGTCGGCTGCAGGAATGCTGCCAACCTGACAGATCACAGGTACTCCCTGGTCGCCTGAGACAGTGGCACTCGCACGGGCCAGCACTGCAGCATGCGCAGCAATCTGCTGAAGCACAGACTGCTGGGCTGCTGCGGCGCGGCGAGTGCCCTGGCGATGCCTGGCCGATCCAGCGAGGGTGGCAGCAGTTAGTGCCCGTGTGGCCCTGGTCTGTGTCCGCATGACACCAGCCAGTGAATGGACGGCACGACTGAACACTTGGCTAGAAGCCGCCTGTGCTGCCGCGAAGTCCTGCAGACTCCTGGCCTGTGCTGCCCCAAATTCCTGCACACTCCTTGACAGTGACTCTATGGAGTCAGGCATCCTTGCCACTGCAGCCATGAGCTCAGTGTGCCTGCGCTCAGCCTGGGCGGCCATTTCCTCTAGGAGCCGCACCTCCTCTGCACTCACTGTAGCAGGGCTGGAGGCTGCACCCACCCTCCGGGGAGAAGGCTGCCGAGCTTCCCCACCCCTCCCGTGTTGCTGCAGGCCGCTGGGCCCCGGAGCTTCACTCTCCTCCGACCCTTCCCCCCGGCTCCCCTCCAGGGAAGACGTGTCCCCATCATCGACATGGGCTGCCTCGGCTGAGGGTGGCACTGATAGTCCGGCTTCCTCTTCCTCTTCCTCCTCCTCGCCCTCTGATTCACTCACAGTGCCAGGTTGAGGGCCCGCCTCCTCACCTGGCGATTCAGCATCTGAAAGCAGGGAGGCACAAGAGTTGCTTTAGAGTGAGGACAGGGCGGCAGCGAGGGAGGCATGAGTGCTGCTATGCACTGCATTGGTCGGACAGTGGCAAAGGATGCTGTTCTGAGGCGCAAGTGGAAAGAGAGAGGTCAAAAAGGTGATGCCCTTACCATTGGGGCCCAGAACAGGGTCGGCATCTCCACTGGTGACGGGTCCAATCAGCCGGCCTGACATAATGCGCTCCACACACTGGTCCAGGTCGGAGAGCTCTTTGAGGTCAGGACGGCCTCCCCCGGTCTCACGCTGCTGCCTCCGGTTGTGCGCCACCTTGGCCTGCAAGAGAAAGGACAGCCTCTATGTACAGTGTGAAGCCCTGATCTTGTCTGCACTGCCTCCCATGGTGGACTAGCCCTGACAGTGTGAAGCCCTGATCTTGTCTGCACTGCCTCCCATGGTGGAATAGCCCTGACAGTGTTAAGCCCTGATCTTGGCTGTACTGCCTCCCATGGTCGAATAGCTTGTACAGTGTGTAAAGTGCTGAATGTGCAAGTGATTTTCATGACAGTCCCATAGCTGCTGGATGAGGGCTGGGCATTAGGGCTTTCATGTCCCTTTGCCCATAAACTGAGGTGCACGTGCAGGGATGAGGAGGACACTGGAAAGGGTACTCACCCTGACAACCCGAGTGAGGTCGTTGAACTTTTTTCGGCATTGCACAGGAGTCCGGCCAACCACGCTGTTGGAGGTCACCCTGTTTGACACCTCCCTCCAGGCTTTCCGATAGGCGCTGGGCAGCGGCCTCCTGCCACCTTCAGGGAACAGAACATGGCGCCTGCGCGCCACTGCGCCAACCAACACCCTCAGGTCACCGTCGCTGAAGTGCTGCGCTCTCTCCCTGGCCTTCTCCATAGTCCTGGGCGTTGTACAGATCAAGCAGCAGTGGTCAGGCCTTGCTTCAGGGCTGCAGTGTGCAGGGCGTGGCAGGCAAACAAATCCACCCTCCCCCTTTAAGAGCTCACCGGCGCCAGAGTGTCTGCCGTCAATCAGCAACTCGCCGCACCTGCGCTGCGCCCGCCCTCGGGGGTATCGCCCCGGGCCGCCGGCTTAGCGCCTAATGATAGTTGTGCATCGCCTGTTTTAGCGCAGCAGCAACCTCTTGGGGCGATGCCACTGAATATCGGCGAAGGTGGCGCGAAGTTGCGCCGGGCGCAAACTTTAGCGGCCGCCCGGCTGTAGCGCCCCAAACGTGGCTATACTGAATTTCTAGGCCTGAGTGTCTCCGCTTCCACCACGTCCGTCGGCAGCGAATTCCAGGTCTTCGCCACTCGCTGCGTAAAAAAGTTCTTCCTCGCATCCCTCCTGTATCTCTTGCCCAAATCTGTGTCCCCTAGTCCTTGTACTAGTGGGAACAGCCTTTCCCCGTCTAGCTTATCCAAACCCGTCATAATCTTGTACACCTCGATCAAATCACCCCTCAACCTCCTTTGCTCTAATGAAAACAAATCCAGCTTCTCCAACCTGTCCTTGCAGCTAAGATCCCCCATCCCAAGAAGCCTGTGGAAGGGAGGCGGGGGAGCCTCACGATTTACATCGAGGCCCTGTACGCCCGTTAATTTGCTCACACACAGACACATGTACACACCTCTTGACCAAGCGGTGCTTGGTGCACCAGCAGATTGGTATCAATGACTCACCATGACTTTCCGCAGCGTGTACCTTCTCGATCGGATGTCATCCATGAGCATTTCATATGGTGTGAGCTGGTACTCAATCGGAAGGGGATTGTATTGTCTCTCATGCACCTTCTTCAGCTTCACGCCATTCCGCAAATCTCTCATCACTTGCACCCAGAAGCACGCCTGAAAGTGAAAGCAAAGGGCTCTTAGAGTTGGAAGTCGCGCGTTCCGTGATTCCCTTCAGAATGAAAGGAGAAGGTGCTTTAAATGCGGTTTTTGGAAATGGCACCGAGGAGCAGCACCCAACGAGAATTGTGCCTCTATTAGAAAGGGGAAAAGAAAAGCAGCGTCTGACGTGGCGTCTGGAGGGATGGGCCAGACTGTTGCTCACTCGCGACAGGAGCAAGAGTCTACTTTTATTTTATTCGTTCGCGGGATGTGGGCATCGCTGGCAAGGCCAGCATTTATTGCCCATCCCTAATTGCCCTTGAGAAGGTGGTGGTGAGCCGCCTTCTTGAACCGCTGCAGTCCGTGTGGTGAAGGTACTCCCGCAGTGCTGTTAGGGAGGGAGTTCCAGGATTTTGACCCAGCGACGATGAAGGAACGGTGATATATTTCCAAGTCAGGATGGTGTGTGACTTGGAGGGGAACTTGGAGGTGGTGGTGTTCCCATGCGCCTGCTGCCCTTGTCCTTCAAGGCGGAAGAGGTCGTGGGTTTGGGAGTTGCTGCCGAAGGAGCCTTGGCGAGTTGCTGCAGTGCATCTTATAAATGGTCCGCACTGCAACCACGGTATGCCGGTGGTGGAGGGAGTGAATGTTTAAGGTGGTGGATGGGGTGCTAATTTGTCCTGGATGGTGTCGAACTTCTTGAGTGTTGTTGGAGCTGCACTTGTCCAGGCAAGTGGAGAGTATTCCATCACACTCTTTAAAAGGGTAGAAGAACGTTGGAAGAAAGAAGAAAATGGATGGCAAAATTTTGCAAACAAGTCATACGTTCCATGAAACAGAATTTGTTAAAAAGTTGTCTGATCCTAAGAAAAGGATGGCAGTTTGGATGGATAATCCCATCTTCTGGATTATGTGAAGAGACTGGAGCAGCTGGGTTGGCGCTTTGGTTAACTAAGCATCAAAACAGATAGGGAGAGAGAGAGAGAGAGAGAGAGAAAAACAGCATTCCCCACAGTGTGAAACATGAATGCAGTGGGCGAGTTGCCAAGTTTTGGGGTATAAGTGTCATTGGATAGAATATAAAAATAGGGAGGTATTGCTTCAGTTGTACAAGGTATTGGTGAGACCGCACCTGGAATACTGCATACAGTTTTGGTGTCCATACTTAAGAAAGGACATACTTGCTCTCGAGTCAGTGCAAAGAAGGTTCACTCGGTTAATCCCGGGGATGAGGGGATGGACATATGAGGAGAGGTGGAGTAGATTGGGACTCTACTCATTGGAGTTCAGAAGAATGAGAGGCGATCTTATTGAAACATATAAGATTGTGAAGGGGTTGGATTGGGTGGATGCGGTGAGGATGTTCCCGATGATGGGTGAAACTAGAACTAGGGGGCATAGTCTTAAAATAAGGGGCTGCTCTTTCAAAACTGAGATGAGGAGGAACTACTTCACTCAGAGGGTGGTAGGTCCATGGAATATGCTGCCCCAAAAAGCTGTAGAAGCTACATCATTATATAAATTTAAAACAGAAATAGGCAGTTTCCTGGAAGTAAAGGGAATTAAGGGTTACGGGGAGCGGGCAGGAATTTGGACATTGTCTAGGTTCGGATCGGTCATGGCCCTGTGGGTAGCGGAGCGGGCCCAGGGGCCGTGTAGCCTGATCCTGCTCCTATTTCGTGTGTCTAATTCTGTTAGATTCAGGAGATGGTTCTGTGATAGTGGATTGGCGGTTAGGATCAGATCAGCCATGATCTTATTGAATGGCGGAGCAGGCTCGAGGGGCCGATTGGCCTACTCCTGCTCCTATTTCTTATGTTCTTATGTCATTCGGGGCTGTAGTCGATGGTGACCTGGTCAATTGCCTGTTAAAGTCATACGTCTAGTCATCGTTGAACCGACCTCTCCGGTGAATAGTAACGTATGTGGTTTTGCTTATAATCACCTGAGCTTAAAGTCAATGATTTTAGATGCTTGCTTGTGATAAGTACATGAATTGAGTCCAGTTTGTATTCTGGTAATTACTTGTAACCTCTTGCTGATTTTTAAGTAAAAGAAGTTTCACAGATTCACTGGGTTTTGTGTTGTCTGTTCCACGGGTCTGAACTCTATAAACTGTCAGACAATCAGAACCTCTTACACACTGCACACAATCTCCACTCGAGTCAAGCTGCTGACTTTGTTTTTTGATTTAACTGTGATGCTCAGTTATCAGATGTTGACATACAAAAACGTAGTTATTACTCCATTGTGTCACGCGCGGAATTAAACACTGTTTATAAGTGGCTTGGTTTGCTTCCCAGGCCCATTTTTAGCTGCATGATAATGAACAGGTTCAGACAAATTTCAAGAAACAAATAGGTGTGTTCGACTTGGTTCACTGTGAGCGACGCTCCTCAGGATAAGGGGCGGCGAGTGCTGGGAAATGTCGCCCCATTTCCCCTTCTGTCGGCCAGTAGTGGCATCAAGCACTCCAAGCGTCGGCAGCTAATGAGGGTTTGCTCATAGACTAGTAGACATTTACGGCACAGAAGGAGGCCAGCGTGTCTGCGCCGGTCGAAAAAGAGCCACCCAGCCTAATCACACTTTTCCAGCTCTTGGCCCGTAGCCTTGCAGTTTATGACACCTCAAAAGTGCATATCCAATTACTAAGTGCGATGAGGGTTTCTGCCTCTACCAACCTTTCAGGCGGCGAGTGACTGGCATGAAACACTGGCCTCTCTCTTTTCTTTCAGATGGCGACTGACCTGCTCTGCCCTCTTTTCTGCTCTTATATAAGTGACTGCGTTCAGCTTGGCGCTGCTATGTATAGACAGGGTTCAGGCTGCTTCTTGGCAGGTGAGTGAAGGCCGAACCAAAGGGGGTGAGGCAATGTCAGTATATTGTAGCCAGTGGCAGAGAGCGAGTCCGTAGTAGGATGTGGAGTTTGGGCGAGTAGTGGCGGGTGAAAGGGGTGATTTTCTGTCACACTTAGTCTCTATAACTCATCCTGATATATGTGAAATGCTCGAGTGCTTATAAGGTCCCGCAGATACCAGAACTTTGCAGATGACTGTACAATACGAAAAAATTTTACGTTAAAAATATTAATGATCAAAAAAGGAGGCACTGATCGACTGACCACAGCATCTTACCCAGTCAAAGTTATTGAGTTCGTCGAGCTCCATGTTGGGTTGAGCGCTTACACCCTTGTTGAGTCCCTGCATCTTCTTCAGATTCTGCCAATCAATCAGATAACAGATTAGGACAGAGCACCATAAAACGATACAGCGCAGGAGAGGACCATTCAGCCCATCGTGCCCGTGCCGGCTCTTTGAAAGAGCCATCCAATCAGTCAACCAGAAACCCTCCTGTTTCATTGCATGGTTGCACGAATAAATGGAGCCAAATGCCCATTTTCTCCCCTCCTACCCTGAAAGCGTCAACTCTTACTGAAGTACGGCTTCACGCACCCTTACTGTATCTCAACCGAGGGCCATTCTTCATGTGTGAACATAGACAGTGAGCCTCAGCAGGCTGTTGGACCGTAGAGGGCATCATAACCAATGTCCATACACGTGCGCTTCCAACAGATGCTACTGCATAGCAAGCAGGAAGTAGAACCCTGGCTGATCTACACCTCTCTTACTGGAGACTGAGCACCGAGGCATATTGTAGCCCGCCACCTGCTGGCCTGTGTGAGAACATAAGAAATAGGAGCAGGAGTCGGCCATTAGGCCCTTCGAGCCATTCAATAAGATCATGGCTGAACTTCTACATCTACTCCACTTTCCTGCCCTATCCCCAAATCCCTTGATGCCCTTAGTGCCCAAGAATCTATCGATCTCTGTCTTGAATATACTCAACGACTGAGCATCCACAGCCCTCTGGGGTAGAGAATTCCAAAAACTCGCAACTCTCTGAGCGAAGAAATTACTCCTCATCTCGGTCACCTGAGACCTGGCTAATCCTAATGAAGGATGCTCTACGGCTGCTCCAGCTGACACACGCGCTTTCTGGTCTTCAACTAAAACAGAGCATGTGCAATTCCCTTCCTGGGTGACTTGAGCAGGGCTGGATAGCAGCGAAAAACGGCACCAGCCAAATCACTGCAGAAACACAACCAACCATTTTCCAACAAGCGCTAGTACTCGTTACCTGCCCAATCAATCACTACATGCAAGCAAATGCGTAACATGAAAGACCACAGACTCTTGTAATGATGCTCATTCTATGGGAGTAGTTGAATTGAAATGGTGTATAGCACACTGTCACAATAGTAGGGTCTCGCCTTAGATATTCTCTCAGGAACAATGGTGCGAGTCACTCCTCTAAGTGGTCTCATATTCTTACGTTCAGGAGTGTGCCCGTAATATCTAACTATATGACCGCGTAATACAAGGTTTTTTTTAAAATTCATTCATTCATGGGATGTGGGCGTCGCTGGCAAGGCCAGTATTTATTGCCCATCCCTAATTGCCCTTGAGAAAGTGGTGGTGAGCCGCCTTCTTCATCCACTGCAGTCCGCCTTCATTGTAGCGGTTTGGTACAACTGAGTGGCTTGCTGGGCCATTTCAAAGGGCAGTTAGGAGTCAGCCACATTGCTGTGGGTCTGGAGTCACATGTAGGCCAGACCGGGTAAGGACAGCAGGTTTCCTTCCCTAAAGGGCATTAGTGAACCAGATGGGTTTTTACAACAATCCGGTAGTTTTATGGTCACCATTACTGATACTAGCTTTTTATTCCAGATTTATTTAATGAACTGAATTTAAATTCATTAAATGGTGGGCATTTGAACTCATGTCTAACCAAGATCGTTAGTCCATTCCTCTGGATTATTAGTCCAGTAACATAACCACCATGCCACCATACCCAATGTGCGAGCACAGATGTAAACAATCACAAATATTGAGCACCTAATGCTTTATAACCTATAGTTAAACACGATGGAAGGGAGAGGACAAGTGGTATGACAACATAACACCCCTTTCCTCCCCTTCCCAATAAGAAAAACAAGTGCCTTAGTCATTACAAAATGCTGCTTTTCAAATAGTCATTATTAAGATCACTGAATATGCAGTAACGTCTGCTTAAAATACCAGAGCAGACTTAATGACTGAAATTATAACCTATCTTCAGACACGGACAGCCCTTCACAGAGGCCAATAATCACACATCAATCGGAAGGGTGAAGCTGCGAGGCTCTATTTTGGTACAATAGCAAAATACTGCAGATGCTGGAAATCCGAAATAACAACAGAAAATGCTGGAAAAACTCAGCAGGCCAGGCAACATCCGTGGAGAGAGAAATAGCGTCAACGTTTTGGGTCAAAACCCTTTGTCAAGACTGAAGCAGCACAGGAAATGAAACAGATTAAAAGGCCAGTTTGGGGGCTGGGAAATGGGGATGAACGAACAAAAGTGAAGTGAAGAGACATTAAGAGGTATTCAAAACCAGACGAGATGGTGATCAGACTAGTGGAGACAAAAGACGGCTCTAGATTAGGTGTGAAATGCGCTGGCAGAATGGGAGACAGCTGCCATGTGGGAGAGAAAAAAAGGGGCGGGGGGGGGGCGGAAGGGCCGAAACAAAGGGGTGGATAAAAAATATAAGTAAAAATGTAATAGGGGCCGAGGTTATGATCTGAAATTGTTGAACTCGATAGTGAGTCTGGAAGGCTGTAATGTGCCTAATCGGAAGGTGCTGTTCCTCGAGTTTACGCTGAGCTTCTGTGGAACAATGCAAGAGGCCAAGGAAGGTGAGGTCCGAGTGGGAATGGGGCGGTGAATTAAAATGACAGGTGACCGGAAGCTCGGGGTCATCCTTATGGACTGAACGGAGGTGTTCCGCAAAGCGGTCACCCAACCTGCGGTTTGGTCTCCCCAATGTAGAGGAGACCACATCGTGAGCAGCGAATACAGTATACTAGATTGCAAGAAGTACAAGTAAATCGCTGTTTCACCTGGAAGAGGTGTTTGGGGCCCTGGACAGTGGGAAGGGGGGAGGTATAAGGGCAGGTGTTACATCTCCTGCGCTTGCATGGGAAGGTGCCAGGCGAAGGGGAAGGGGTGCTGGAGGTGATAGAGGAGTGGACTAGGGTGTCTCGGAGGGAGCGGTCCCTACGGAATGCTGAAAGGGGAGGGGAGGGGAAGATGCGTTTGGTGGTGGGATCACTTTGGCGGTGGCAGAAATGGCGGAGGATGATCCGTTGAATGTGGAGGCTGGTGGCGTGAAAGGTGAGGACAAGGGGAACCCTATCGTGGTTCCAGGAGGGAGGGGCAGGGGTGAGGGCAGAAGTGCGGGAGATAGAGCGAACATGGTCGAGGGCCGTGTCAACCACAGTAGAGGGGAATCCTCGGTTGAGGAAAAAGGAAGACATATCGGAAGCACTGGTGTGGAAGGTGGCATCATCGGAGCAGATGCAGCGGAGACGGAGAAACTGGAAGAATGGAATAGAGTCCTTACAGGAGGCGGGGTGGAAGGAAGTGTAGTCCAGGTAGCTGTGGGAGTCAGTGGGCTTGAAGTGAATGTTGGTCAATAACCTATCCCCAGAGATAGAGACGGAGAAGTCGAGGAAGGGAAGGGAAGAATCAGAGATTGACCATGTGAAGGTGAGGGAAGGGTGGAAATTGGAGGCAAAGTGAATGAAATTGTCTAGTTCAGGGCGAGAGCAGGAAACGGCACCGATACAGTCATCAATGTATCGGAAAAAGAGGTGAGGGAGGGGACCCGAGTAGGACTGGAACAAAGAGTGTTCCACATATCCCACGAAAAGGCAGGCATAGCTAGGACCCATGCGGGTACCCATAGCAACACCTTTGATTTGGAGGAAATGAGTGGAGTCAAAGGAGAAGTTGTTCAATGTGAGAACAAGTTCAGCCAGGCGGAGGAGGGTGGTGGTGGATGGGGACTGGTCGGGCCTCTGTTCAAGGAAGAAGCGGAGCTATTTTGGGATCTGTCTAAGCCAAACCTCAAAGTATTAATTTTTTTTGCTGAAGGACCCCACAGAATTCTAAAAGGCACCTCAATTGCGTTCGCCTGAATCTTAAGCTGGTCTGTCGGGAGTGGACCTCCGCAGCTCCTTGCAGATAAATCAGAGTTCGGGAGAGTAAAACGTTGCAGGAATGCACCAGAAACAAAGGGAGGCGAGAGACGCTGTGATTAGTGTAAGGCCGTGTCAAGCTTAAATTGCGTGGTATACCAGAGAACTACCGCACAGATGCAACGCCCCACTGTCACTCGTTGCCGTCAGACATGTTTGATGCTGCTTATGGAATCTTCTATCCTGAAGCGGGATACGTTTCACCAGGTACATGATGGCCTCGATTTTGACCCCCCCCCCACAACCCGTTCACCCCCACCCCCCCGCAACGAGAGAGTCGGAGGGAGGTGATGTAAAAAGACTACTAAGCACTTGGTTTGAGTATAAAACAAGGCTTTAATCAACTGTTTCACAACCCTGAGTTTCTAGTTACATCACTAGTTCCTGGTTACAAAAACGTCCTGGGCAAGCTGGGCCCACGCCCGAGTATTTATACTCCTTGGACGGCGCCACCAGCTGGCCGCCCAGTGTTATCTCATGAGTCATTTCTACATGAATGGTAAGATTCATGACAGGGGGTAAAATAACAGCACTGGCAATGTTCCCGTTAAACTGTGTGGCCCCGCACAGGCTGTTTACTGGCTTTTCAAGAGAAATAACTGCACATGCGCGGAAATTTGAATGGGCCGCGCACCCAATAAAAATTTAAAGGGAACATTGAGAATACAAACCCCATTCCCGCCTCATTAAATTTCAAAGTGCAGAATGCAGGCCATGGGCAAGATACCTGCAAAAAGGCAGGTGGGGGCCTAATTAACATTCCAGAGTCGCGGCATTAAGATCGACAGGGCCTCCACATCCCCCGCCTTGCCGCGATCTTCGCCGGGAATATCGGGTCCAATGATACGGTTGCTGGTGCAATCGATCAGTTCCTGGAAAACTGCTTCTCGTCACGTCTGCTGCAGCGTGAACTCTTCATTA
The DNA here is from genome assembly GCF_052327205.1 of Somniosus microcephalus. Taxonomy (NCBI): domain Eukaryota; kingdom Metazoa; phylum Chordata; class Chondrichthyes; order Squaliformes; family Somniosidae; genus Somniosus; species Somniosus microcephalus. Next base: position 27,497,260 of record NC_140993.1, on the reverse strand, counting down.
AGGTGAATTCTTCAAGATGTCAGCTGTGAATCAGTGGCAAGCACACTTGTCTCTGAGTCAGAAGGTTGTGGGCTCAGGTTCTACTCCATAGTCTTGAGCACAAAAATCCAGGCTGACACTCCCAGTGCAGTGCTCCTTGAAAAAGTGCAACATCCCCACCAACACCTGGGAATCCCTGGCCCAAGACCGCACAAAGTGGAGGAAAAGCATCCGGGAAGGCGCCGAACACCTCGAGTCTCTTTGCCGGGAGCAAGCGGAAGCCAAGCGCAAACAGCGCAAGGAGCACACGTCAACCCAAGCACCCCACCCACCCTCCCCCATCAACCACCATCTGCCCCACCTGTGACAGAGACTGTAGGTCCCGCATTGGACTCATCAGTCACCTGAGAACTCATTTTTAATGCGGAAGCAAGTCATCCTCGGTTCCGAGGGACTGCCTAAGAGAGAGAGAGTGCTGGGGGAGTGCTGCACTGTCAGAGGTGCCGTCTTTCGGATGACCCGTTACACTGAGACCCTGACTGCCCTCTTTGGCGGCCGCGTTTCCTACATTACAACAACGATGACACTTCACAAAGTACTTCATTGGCTGTAAAGCGCGTTGGGGCGTCCTGCGGTCCTGAAAGGCGCTACAGAAATGCAAGTCTTTTTTTTCTTTTATCCCTATTTAAACACAGCTCTCCCAACAGAGCCTGCAAACTGACCTCCTGCGTTTAAATATCCCCGAGGCTATACGTTTGGCCGGGGTCAGGGGCACATCTCTGCAGCAGGTGGACGTCTCGCCCCACCAGAGATGCGCCTCGGGCAAAGGGGACCAGAAAGCCCCGGCCACTGCCTTCTGGAGAGGGGAGAAATTTTAGCAGAAAAAATGTGCTTGTGATTTGCCGACAATAATTGAGACGAATGTGAAATAGAGGATGTTCTCTGGGGACCCATTCATTGAAACATAGAAGATAGGAGCAGGAGTAGGCCATTCGGCCCCTCGAGCCTGCTCCGCCATTCAATGCGATCATGGCTGATCATCCAAATTCAGTACCCTGTCCCTGCTTTCTCCTCATATCCCTTGAACACTTCAGCCTTAAGAAATATATCCAACTCCTTCCTGAATACATTTAATGAATTGGCCTCCACCGCCTTCTGTGGTAGAGAGTTCCACAGGTTCACCACTCTCTGGGTGAAGAAATTCCTCCTCATCTCTGTCCTAAATGGCCTACCCTTTATCCTTAGACTGTGGCCCCTGGTTCTGGACTCCCCCGTCATCGGGAACATCCTTCCTGCATCTAGTCTGTCCAGTCCTGTCAGAATTTTATAAGTTTTAATGAGATCACCTCTCATTCTTCTAAACTCCAGCGAGTACAAGCCCAATCAACCCAATCTCTCCTCATACGTCATTCCTGCCATCCCAGGTATCAGCCTGGTGAATCTTCGCTGAACTCCTTCCATGGCAAGAACATCCTTCCTCAGATAAGGCGACCAAAACTGCACACAATACTCAAGATGTGGTCTCACCAAGGCCCTGTACAACTGCAGCAAGACATCCTTGTTCCTGTACTCAAACCCTCTCGCTACGAAGGCCAACATACCATTTGCCTTCTTAACCGCCTGCTGCACCTGCATGCTTACTTTCAGCGACTGGTGCACAAGAACACCCAGGACTCGTTGCACTTCCCTTTCTCCCAATCTATTGCCATTTAGATAATAATCTGCCTTCCTGTTTTTGCCACCAAAGTGGATAACCTCACATTTATCCACGTTATATTGCATCTGCCATGTTTCTGCCCAATCACCCAACATGTCCAAATCATCTGGAGTTTGACGACATCCTCCTCACAGCATACACGCCCACCCAGCTTTGTGTCGTCTGCAAATTTGGAGATATTACATCTAGTTCCCTTGTCTAGATCATTAATGTATATTGTGAATAGCTGGGGTCCAAGGGCCGATCCCTGCGGTACCCCACTAGTCACTGCCTGCCACTCGGAAAAAGACCCGTTTATTCCAACTCTTTGCTTACTGTCTGCCAACCAGTTCTCTATCCAAGTCAATACCTTGTCCCCAATCCCATGTGCCTTAACTTTACACGCTAATCTCTTATGTGGGACCTTATCGAAGGCCTTCTGAAAGTCCAGATACACCACATCCACTGGTTCTCCCTTATCTATTTTACCAGTTACATCCTCAAAAAATTCCAGTAGATTAGTCAAGCATGATTTACCTTTTGTGAATCCATGTTGACTTTGTCCGATCCTGTCACTGTTTTCCAAGTGCTCTGCTATTACATCTTTTATAATGGACTCTAGCATTTTCCCCACTACCGATGTCTGTAATTCGCCGTTTTCTCTCTACTACCTTTTTTGAATAGTGGGGTAACATTAGCTACCCTCCAATCCATGGGTACTGTTTCAGATTCCATCGAATGTTGGAAGATGATCAGCAATGCATCTACTATTTCTAGGGCCACTTCCTTAAGTGCCCTAGGATGTAGATTATCAGGCCTTGGGGATTTATCGGCCTTCAACCCCATCAATTTCCCTAACACCATTTCCCTACAAATACTGATTTCTTTCAGTTCCTCCCTTTTATCAGACCCTATGTTCCCCGGCATCTCTGGGAGGTTATTTGTGTCCTCCTTTGTGAAGACAGAGCCAAAATATGTATTTAGTTGGTCTGCCATTTCCTTGTTCCCCATTATAAATTCCCCTGATTCTGACTGCAAGAGACCTACGCTTGACTTCACCAAGCTTTTTCTCTTCACATATCTATAAAAGCTTTTACAGTCAGTTTTTATGTTCCCTGCAAGCTTACTTTCATATTCTATTTTCCCCTTCTTAATTAATCCCTTTGTCCTCCTTTGTTGAATCCTAAACTGCTCCCAATCCTCAGGATTATTGCTTTTTCTGGCCAATTTATATGTCCTCTCCTTGGATCTTATGCTATCCCTAATTTCCCTCGTTAGCCACGGTTGAGTCACCTTTTTTGTTTTATTTTTATGCCAAACTGGGATGAACAAATTCTGTAGTTCATCCATGCGGTCTTTGAATGTTTGCCATTGCCTATCCACCGTCAACCGTTTGAGTGACATTCCCCAATCAATCCTACCCAACTCGCGCCTCAGACCATCGTAGTTTCCTTTATTTAAATTTAGGACCCTAGTCTCTGAGTCAACTACTTCATTCTCCATCTTAATGAAGAATTCTATCATATTATGATCGCTCCGACCCAAGGGGCCTCGTACAACAATATTGCTAATTAATCCTTTCTCGTTACATAATACCCAGTCTAAGATGGCCTGATCTCTAGTTGGTTCCTCGACATATTGGTCCAGGAAACCATCCCGTAAACACTCCAGGAATTCCTCCTCCACAGTATTGTTACTAATTTGGTTAGCCCAATCTATATGTAGATTAAAGTCACCCATGATGACTGCTGTGCCCTTATTGCACGCTTCTTTAATTTTCCTTTTAATGCCATCCCCAACCTCCGCCTTACTGTTTGGAGGTCTATATACCACTCACACTAACGTTTTCTGCCCCTTGGTATTTCTGAATTCTACCCAGATTCCACATCATCAGAGCTAATATCCTTCCTTACATTTGTGTTAATCCCTTCCTTAACCAGTAATGCTACCCCACCTCCTTTCCTTTTTGCCTATCTTTCCTGAATATCGAATACCCCTGGATGTTGAGTTCCCAGCCTTGGCCATCCTTGAGCCACGTTTCCGTAATCCCAACCAAATCATATTCATTTACCTCTATTTGCGCAGCCAATTCATCCACCTTATTACGAATGCTCCTCGCATTAAGACACAAAGCCTTCGGGCTTATTTTTTTAACGCTCTTAGACCTATTCCACACAAGGGTCTAGAGCTTTGGGCTCTGCACTGTCAGAGGAGCCGTCTTTCGGATGAAACGTTAAACTTAGACCCCCGTCTGCCCTCTTTGGCTGCTGCGTTTCCTACTTTACAACAATGACGACACTTGGAAAAAGTACTTCGTTGCCTGTAAAGCCCATTGGGACATCCTGAGGTCTTGAAAGGCGCTACATAAATGCAAGTCTTTCTCTCTTGGCTTTCCAGCGGTTATGGAGATAGAGTGCTTGTAGACTGTTTGATTCTGTAAATAACTGTGTCCCTTTAATTTAAAATGATTAAACTACACTTAAAATAATTTTAGTCGTTGTTTCTTCTAGTATGTATCACAGGTTGTCCATGGAAGTGCGGCTGTTTCAGTAAAGTCACAGGCCCATCGGTAGCGGAGGGTGTTGTATTCAACAGACTGGATAGTGAGATAAGTGTAACTCTCCCATCCGGTCTGTCGCGGTTAATACCGCTGCTACAGACGGGCCCCATGGTGCTATTCGAGTCACACATCAATCCTCCCTTCTTATCATCCAATGCACTGTGAACTCCCAACTTTCTTCTTCAGAAATCACAGCTGCCAGATTTCATTAGGAATAATCTTCCCAGAGTACATCAAACATGAATCTCTGCAAAAGGAAAATAAATTTGCAGGGCTATGGGGCAAGAGTGGGGGGGGAGGGCGGAGCGGGGGAGTGCGTGGGATTAATTGGATCGCTCTTTCAAAGAGCCGGCTCAGGGACGATGGGCCGAAGGGCCTCCTTCTGTGCTGTATCATTCTATGGTTATAAAGTAGAAGTCACTTCATGAACACATGCAAGAGTTTGGCATCTGCTTTCTTGGAACAAATTCTTCGGAACCGATTTACCTCGTTTTGATTTCCCGCGGACTGAGCCACTCGTTTAATGGGCGGCCCCTATCCCCACCCATCCAGTTAAGTGGGATGGTGGCTGTCGTCAGTCAGCTGACATTCAGATGCGTCTGTTTCACAGCGTGCAATGAGCTGGGCCTGGTAGCTGAGTGAAATTTTGTTAGGCATGGGGAGATTGCAATTTGAAAGAGCGTGAGTACAGTAGCATAGTGGTTATGTTACTGGCCTAGTAATCTGGGGGCTAATGATCCAGAGATATAGAGTTCAAATCCCACCATGGCAGCTGCTGAATTTAAATTCAATTAATTAAATAAATCTGTAATTTTTTTCTCTCTCTCACATGACAGCTGTCTTTCATTCTGCCGTTGCCATTTACACTTCATCTGGAGCCATCTTTTGTTCCTTAACTTGTCCCATTACCATCTCCTTTTGCCGTGCACCATCATCCCTTTTGTCTTTTAATCTCTCCTGCCTTCCATCCTATCACAGGCCTTCCCTTTTGTTCTTTCCTCCCCTCCCCCCTCTCCCTGCCCCCAACACTTGCTTAAAAACCTGTTCCATCTCCAACTTTTTCCAGTTCTGACGAAGGGTCATTGACCTGAAACATTAACTCTGTTTCTGTCTCCACAGATGCTGCCTGACCTGCTGAGTATCGCCAGCATTTTCTGTTTTTATTTCTGGCTTACACGTAACTGCTCTCTGGAATGGCCAAGTAAGCCACTCAGTTGTAGCGGTTCAAGAAGGCGGCTCATCACCACCTTCTCAAGGGCAATTAGGGATGGGCAATAAATGCTGGCCTCGCCAGCGACGCCCACATCCCATGAATAAAAAGAGCTGCTTGCTGTGACTTCTTTAGGTAGGGTGATTAGTTAATCAGAAGGAATCAAGTCTCTGCCAAGGTGCCCCTGCTTATAGCCCGTTTGCTTTGGCAGTTTGCTGCCAAGGGCATTGCAGACATTAGCAAATTCCAAATATAACTGCAGCGGCGATTCTCCGGCAATAGCATCGCTGCCTCTAATCGTCCGGGTCGTTTATATAGCGGTGGGCAGCCCAGAAAATCACGCATGAAGATGTCGGGCCTACTACGCACGCCAGGCACCCAGTGTGGGCAGTGGGCAATGAGGGAGCCACAGGCCAGAGCAGTTGCCCCAGCAGCAGAGCACCCGTTTGGAGCAGGCTGAAAGGGCCCAAAAAACATTTTGGGCACCCATTTAGCTCCGTCAGGGTCTGAAGGGCTTGGTGCAGCTATGCTACTGTTGGGGCCCTTCCCGGACCACCTCTGCTGTGTCAGAATGTCACAGAACTGCTCCGACCTTATTTTCACATTGGTGTGCTTTGGTGGAATTCCCTCCCTAAACCTCTCTGCCTCTCTACCTCTCTCTCTCTCCTCCCTTAAGACGGTCCTTAAAACCCACCTCTTTGACCACGCTTTTGGTCACCTGTCCAGATATCTCCTTACGTGGCTCGGTGTCAACTTTTGTTGATAACGTTCCTGTGTGAAGCGACTAAGTTGGGACATTTTACTACGTTAAAAGTACAGGTAGACTATCCTTTATCCGAACTTCCGAAAACCGAAAACCTCCAAAAACCGAAAGTTTTTTTTGTTCAGCGTAAGCGCACGATATGACCAGAGTGGCGCACGACTTACGCTGAGCAGGGCAGAGGGTCACAGAGTTCCCTCCTGGGTAGGGAGATTGCAGGCCGAGCCGGGCAGTGTGAAGGAGGTACCGGGAGAGTGAACCCAACAATACAGCGGCCCGTCCGATAGCTGCAGTGGCCCGTCCAATATTATTTTCTCCGCCCCCCACCCCCGACCCGGCCCGAACCGAACCGCGGCCCGTCCGAAATTCTTTTCTCCCGACCCAACCCGAACCGCGGCCCGTCCGATATTCTTTCCCCCCCCCCCCGCCCCGACCCGAACCGAACCGCGGCCCGTCCGATATTCTTTTCTCCCGACCCGATATTCTTTTCTCCCCCCCCGACCCCCCCCCCCACTCCCCCGGCCCCCCCCCGACCCCGACCCCCCCCGCCCCCGACCTGAACCGCGGCCCGTCCGATATTCTTTTCTCCCCCCCAACCCGACCCCCCCCAACCTGAACCGCGGCCCGTCCGATATTCTTTTCTCCCCCCGCACCCGACCCCCCGACCTGATTTGCGGGCCAGCTTAGTAGGAGTCAGCCGATATCCGGCTTTCCAGAGAAGCAGGAAGGGGAATGAGACACGGAACAGTCGCAAGAGTTAGCCTGAACTTTTACAATTTATATTAAATACAAATTTCCCAGTCTTATAATAATACCTTCTGAAATCCGAAAAATTCCGAAAACTGAAACTCAGCTGGTCCCAAGGCTTTCGGATAAGGGATAGTGTACCTGTACTACATAAATGCAAGTTGTTGTTGTTGGGACTGTGGCCCCTGTGTTACAGTCTATGTCAATGACTTGATTCAGAAATTCATATAGAAGATAGGAGCAGGAGTAGGCCATTCGGCCCCTTGAGCCTGCTCCGCCATTTAATGAGATCATGGCTGATCATCCAAATTCAGTACCCTGTCCCTGCTTTCTCCCTATATCCCTTTAGCCTTAAGAAATATATCTAACTCCTTCTTGAATATATTTAATGAATTGGCCTCAACTGCCTTCTGTGGTAGAGAATTCCACAGGTTTGCCACTCTCTGGGTGAAGAAATTCCTCCTCATCTCTGTCCTAAATGGCTTACCCCTTATCTTTAGACTGTGACCCTTGGTTCTGGACACCCCCGCCATCGGGAACATCCTTCCTGCATCTAGTCTGTCCAGTCCTGTTAGAATTTTATACGTTTCAATGAGATCCCCTCTCATTCTACTAAACTCCAGCGAATATAAGCCTAACTGACCCAATCTCTCCTCATACGTCATTCCTGCCATCCCAGGTATCAGTCTGGTGAATCTTCGCTGCACTCCCTCCATGGCAAGAACATCCTTCCTCAGATAAGGCGACCAAAACTGCACACAATACTCAAGGTGTGGTCTCACCAAGCCCCTGTACAACTGCAGCAAGACATCCTTGTTCCTGTACTTGAACCCTCTCGTTACGAAGGCCAACATACCATTTGCCTTCTTAACCGCCTGCTGCACCTGCATGCTTACCTTCAAGATGCATTGGTTAAATTCCAAATGAAAAAAAGAAAGACTTGCATTTCTATAGTGCCTTTCATGACCTCAGGATGTCCCAAAGCGCTTTACAGCCAATGAAGTACTTCTTGAAGTGTAGTCACTGTTGTAATGCAGTAAATGTCAATTTCCGCACAGTAAGCTCCCACAAACAGCAATGTGATAATGACCAGATAATCTGTTTTAGTGATGTTGATTGAGGGATAAATATTGGCCAGGACACCGGGGATAACTCCCCTGCTCTCCTTCAAAATAGTGCCACAGGATCTTTTACGTCCACCTGAGAGAGCAGACGGTGTCTCGGCTTTACTTCTCCTCCGAAAGACAACACCTCTGACAGTGCAGCACTCCCTCGGCACTGCACTGGAGTGTCGGCCTAGATTTTGAGTGAGGGAAAGGGAGTGATTGATTCTAAATAAGCAGCCAGGGACCTCTGAAAGGAGTTAAATAAAATCTAGAAACGGTGTCAGATGAAATTTAATACAGACAAGTTTACGGTACTGTACATTAAAGGAAGAATGTGTGTGTCGTCGTCCAAGCACTGTTGTGTAAAACTAGCTAAAGGCGCAAGAGATCTGGGGGCATAGGAGACGCAACATTTACATACAGCTATGTGGAGCAGCATTTAAGAAAACCAACGCAATGTTGAACTATATTGTTAGCAGTAAAATGAGCCAGAGTAAGACGTATACAACCTGCAGTGTCCTGGTCATACTCACCTTGAGCAATGCGTACAGTTTTAGTTACTGAGATGCAAGAGAAACATTTAAGCCACCAAGTTACAAGGGGGTAGAAGTCATGTTTCAGCGTTACAAAACCCTGGTTAGACCACACCTGGAGCACTGTGAGCAGTTCTGGGCACCACACCTTAGGAAGGATATACCGGCCTTGGAGGGAGTGCAACGTAGGTTTACCAGAAATGATACCCGGACTCCAGGGGCTAAGTTACGAGGAGAGATTACACAAACTAGGGTTGTATTCCCTGGAATTTAGACGGTTAAGGGGTGATTTGATCGAAGTTTTCAAGATATTAAGGGGAACAGATAGGGTCGATAAAGGGACAAGAAGGTGTGTTTTGGAGGAGAGAGGATTGAGAAGTATGGGAATAAAGCGAGGAAGGCGGGGGAGGGGGTGGAGTGCTGAGACCAAGTACAAAGGGCAGCTTGTCGGGTCAGTGGGCTTGTTTCGCGACCCTCGCCGTGGCTCAGTGGGTAGCACTCTCGCCTCTGAATTAGAAGGTTGTGGGTTCAAGTCCCACTCCAGACACTTGAGCACAAAAAATCAAGGCTGACACTCCAGTGCAGTGCTGAGGGAGTGCTGCACTGTCACAGGTGCCGTCATTCGGATGAGACGTTAAACCGAGGCCCTGTCTGCTCTCTCAGGTGGATGTAAAAGATCCCATGGTACTATTTCGAAGGAGAGCAGGGGAGTTCTCCCTGGTGTCCTGGCCAATATTTATCCCTCAATCAACATCACTAAAAACAGACTATCTGGTCGTCATCACATTGCTGTTTGTGTGGCTCGGTGTCAAATTGTATTTGAGAAGCGCCTCGGAGCATTTTACTACGATAAAGGCACTATATAAATACAAGAGTCACAATGCGGATTCTGCCCACTAAGGGGCACAATGGACATGATCTTCACCGCGCGTCCAAGAGAAATGCAGGGAACAGCACCAACCGCTGTACATGGCCTTCTTTGACCTCACAAAGGCCTTCGACACCGTCAACCGTGAGGGATTATGGAGTGTCCTCCTCAAATTCAGCTGCCCTCAAAATTTTGTCACCATCCTCCGCCTGCTTCACGACGACATGCAAGCCCTGATCCTGACCAACGGATCCACCACAGACCCAATTCACGTACGGACCGGGGTCAAGCAAGGCTGTGTCATCGCACCAACGCTCTTCCTGGCTGCAATGCTCCATCTCACCCTCAGTAAGCTCCCCGCTGGAGTGGAGCTAATCTACAGAACAAACGGGAAACTGTTCAACCTCCGTCGCCTCCAGTCCAGATCCAAGGTCGTCCCATCCTCTGTCATCGAATTACAGTATGCAGACGACGCTTGCGTCTGCGCACACTCCGAGGTCGAACTCCAAACCATCGTCAACACCTTCACCGAAGCATACGAGAGCATGGGCCTTACACTAAACATCCGTAAGACAAAGGTCCTCTACCAACCTGCCCCCGCCACAGTACTGCTCCCCGATTATCAAAATCCATGACAAGGCCTTGGGCAACGTGGACCACTTTCCATACCTCAGGAGCCTACTGTCAACAAGGGCAGATGTCGATGACGAAGTCCAACACCGCCTTCAGTGTGCCAGTGCAGCCTTCGGTCACCTGAAGAAGAGAGTGTTTGAAGACCAGAACCTCAAACCCAGCACCAAGCTCATGGTCTACAGAGCAGCAGTGATACCCACCCTGCTGTATGCTTCAGAGACGTGGACCATTTACAGCAGGCACCTCAAAACACTGGCGAGGTACCACCAACGGGCCACATCATCCGCATGCCCGATATGAGACTCCCAAAACAAGCGCTCTACTCGGAGCTCCGGCACGGCAAGAGCCCCAGGTGGGCAGAGGAAACGCTTCAAGGACACCCTCAAAGCCTCCTTGAAAAAGTGCAACATCCCCACCGACAGCTGGGAATCCCTGGCCCAAGACCGCACAAAGTGGAGGAGAAGCATCCGGGAAGACGCTGAACACCTCGAGTCTCTTCGTCGGGAGCAAGCGGAAGCCAAGCGCAAACAGCGTAAGGAGCGCACGTCAACCCAAGCACCCCACCCACCTGCCCCTTCAACCACCGCCTGCCCCACCTGTGGCAGAGACTGTAGGTCCCGCATTGGACTCATCAGTCACCTGAGAACTCATTTTTAGTGTGGAAGCAAGTCATCCTCGGTTCCGAGGGACTGCCTAAGAAGAAGATAAATACAAGTTGTTGTTGTTGTTAGATCCAATGATCGCACTCAACTTGATGCATAAAAATCACATGAAAAGGTTTAGCCCGGCGACGTCTGCTGTACCATCATAACCTTTTTAGACTTTAGTAAGGGGGTAATTTTAACAGACAGGATCGGGCGGAAGGCTGGTTTTTGCACCCCACCAAATATTACGCTGATTTGCCAGAGATAGGGAGGTACTTGAGATAAAAGTTCTCCTGTTCTGTCTGTCTCTCTCTCTCTCCCCACAGATGCTACCTGACCTGCTGAGTATTTTCAGCATTTTCTGTTTTTTTTATTTCAGGTTCCAGCATCCGCAGTATTTTGATACTGCACTAAAATTGCAGATGTTGCGATCGTGGCGGCCTTCGGACAGGTAAGAGCCAGGGTGATTTTAACTGCCCACCCGCCAGGTTTCTGCTCAGCGAGTCAGGTTAAAATCTTGTCTCTACAAGGACAAAATTATTGTACAAGGCGAGGAAACCTTCAATTGTAGAATGACGAGTGGGGAGGCAGGAACACCATCGCAGTCCAAAGGTCATCCATACATCTTGCGATGGCAAGAAGCCAAGAGTTGGGAGCAGGCCCTTTTTTTAATGGATAACTCTCCATTTTAAAATACGGCGTCCCGTTAATTACCTTTAACGATCTTTCACCTACAAGTTAATAGCTCTATCCCTCCAGACCGGCTGAGACTTTAGCCCACTAGATTGCTTTGTTTGATTGATCTCTGTCCTGAACCTGTCAATCACGGCACCCATTGTAGCACTTATTGATTTCCTTTGGTCTGAATGGTCTGCTCAATATACTCAGCATCAAGGTACAGGAAACTCTCGTTTAAACGGCACCTTAATATCCAGAATTCTCTATTAACCGGCAAAATTCATACTCTGAAAACACCTCAATAACCAGAAATGTTGCCGAGTCCAAGTCTTCCGCAGTGGCCGAGTTAGTCAGTGGGGGCAGTTCTCCAAACCGCCACTACTCGGCTTCTTGGCGCTGTCAGAAGTCCGAACACCTCAATAACAGGAGTCTGACTCTTTGTTTGTTAAAAATAGCCTCGGTTGATAACCCTCTCTGTCAACCGGAATTTTTAATCAACCGGCACCATTGCGGTCCCGTCGGTGCCGGATACCAAAGAGTTTCCTGTACAAGGGGCGATTTTAATCCTATCAGGAAACCGGGCAGTTACAATCAACGGGCAGACTTACCCGTTAACATCCTGCACCGTTCCCGCTGGCTCCTATTTTAACCTGCGCTTCTCAGCAGGCCCAAGGACATCCATCTGAAGCCAGTGGGGTCCCTCCTTAGACCAGGCAGACCAGAGTCTGATGGCATCATTCAAGCCCGACTGTAATTTTAACTGGAGGCCTGAGCGGGGAAGGTGTTGTGTCTTCCCCACGATAGAGGGAAGGGGATCCAGGGTCAGAACTCTCCCGCTGGAGGACGATGGTGTGAAGGGATCCAGGGTCAGAACTCTCCCGCTGGAGGACAATAGTGGGAAGGGGATCCAGGGTCAGAACTCTCCCACTGGGGAACGATAGTGGGAAGGGGATCCAGGGTCAGAACTCTCCCGCTGGGGGACGATAGTGGGAAGGGGATCCAGGGTCAGAACTCTCCCGCTGGGGGACGATAGTGGGAAGGGGATCCAGGGTCAGAACTCTCCCGCTGGGGGACGATATGGGAAGGGGGTTCAGGGTCAGAACTCTCCCGCTGGGGGACGGTAGTGGGAAGGGGATCCAGGGTCAGAACTCTCCCGCTGGGGGACGATAGTGGGAAGGGATCCCGGGTCAGAACTCTCCCGCTGGGGGACGATAGTGGGAAGGAATCCCGGGTCAGAACTCTCCCGTGGGGGACGATAGTGGGAAGGGATCCAGGGTCAGAACTCTCCCACTGGGGGACGATAGTGGGAAGGGATCCCGGGTCAGAACTCTCCCGCTGGGGGACGATAGTGGGAAGGGGATCCAGGGTCAGAACTCTCCCACTGGGGGACGATAGTGGGAAGGGGATCCAGGGTCAGAACTCTCCCGCTGGGGGACGATAGTGGGAAGGGGATCCAGGGTCAGAACTCTCCCGCTGGGGGACGATAGTGGGAAGGGGATCCTGGGTCAGAACTCTCCCGCTGGGGGACGATAGTTGGAAGGGGATCCCGGGTCAGAACTCTCCCGCTGGGGGACGATAGTGGGAAGGGATCCAGGGTCAGAACTCTCCCGTTGGGGGACGATAGTGGGAAGGGGTCCAGGGTCAGAACTCTCCCACTGGGGGACGATAGTGGGAAGGGGATCCAGGGTCAGAACTCTTCCGCTGGGGGACGATAGTGGGAAGGGGATCCAGGGTCAGAGCTCTCCCGCTGGGGGACGATAGTGGGAAGGGATCCCGGGTCAGAACTCTCCGGCTGGGGGGCGATAGTGGGAAGGGATCCCGGGTCAGAACTCTCCCGCTGGGGGGCGATAGTGGGAAGGGGATCCAGGGTCAGAACTCTCCCGCTGCGGGACAATAGTGGGAAGGGGATCCAGGGTCAGAACTCTCCCGCTGCGGGACAATAGTGGGAAGGGGAGCCAAAGTCTGAAGAAGTCCAAACAGGTAAGTTTTTAACTTTTTTATAAAACTTTCATCCAGGCCCCCACAAGGAGGATATATGGTTCCCCTTCCTTGGGCTCCCACCTTCCCGAACGCGGAGACCACCTCACTCCTGAAACCCACTTGCCACGAGTTACATTCTGCTCACGCCCGCCGACCAGTGGGACTTTCCACCCATTCCGGGCAGTCAACAGGCAGATGAGGCCTTGAAGTTAAAATCACCCGGGTTTGACTCTGCCAAGGTTGGGGGGGGAGGGGGTGGGTTGGCGCCCATATTACGCACCCCCGCCCCCCCGCCCTGCCCTTCCAATTTCCACTCCTGGTTAAAATCAGGCCTAGAGGCTCAGTGGAAGCCCGTGCACACTAAAGATGTCTTAAAAACAAGCTGGCAGCGACTCACCACTGCTCTCACTAGTTCAATAAAGAAATTAATAGATAGACAAATAAATGAATGCAACTACGCTGACTTCATCTGTTACCATTATCGGCCTTAAACAGACAGCACCTTCAGGTGTAAGTGGCAAGCTATGCTTTGCCTCCAAACACACAATGTAAGGCATGTCAAAACACTCTATCACATCACTTATGTACGACAGAATCATAAAAATGCCAGATGCTCTGCCCGTTGTAACTCTCCCTCCCCCACCAAGCCTTTTCCAACATGTACACGGCGGACATGCCCTGCACCAAATCCCGGTGGTTCGCCTATGCCGATGACACAGCATTGCTGATGCAGGCATCAACACTCGAGGAAGCAAGTAGGATGCTCACAAGTGACCGGGACCTACTGGAACGCTACTTCCGGACCTGGCACCTCCACCCCAATCCAGAGAAGATTGTGTCGGCGTTCCATCTGAACAACAACGGCGGCGGGAAAAAACTTAACGTTTCCTTCTGTGGAAGGAGACTTACCCATGAACCCCACCCAAAATATCTGGGCGTCACCCTGAGCAGGACTCTCAACCTATTGGCCTCGTCTCACCAACACCAGTCAAAAAGTAAAACCAGGGTGAACCTGGTCTGGAAACTCGCAGGAGCGTCACAGGGGAAGCACAGCCAGAACACGTCGCACTGCAACAGTGGCCCTCGTCTACTCTGCTGCAGAATACTGCTCTGCCTCATGGTCCTGCAGCCGCCACACAAAGATCGTGGACATGCAGTTAAACACCGCCATGAGGGTGGAGTCAGGGATGCTCAAGTCCACTCCAACTGAGTGGCTGCTGGTGCTGTCCCACATCGCCCTGCCTGCCATTCCCCGCGATGCCACCATGCTCAGAGATGGAAAAATCCATGAGCAACACCGACCTTCCCATTCACAAAGACTTGGAAAAACCCACCTCGAAAGCGCTTATAATCGTGCCGGCCATTCTGGGAAACAGCAGCCAATATTCACGCAGCTGGACAGAATCGTGGGACACATGCAACAAAAAGAACCAACACCTCATCGCTGACCCAACAGCAGAGGTCCCTGACTTCGACCTCCCTCGAATACAGTGTGGACGATCATCAACCCAATCCGCACAGGGCACGGACAATGTGATGCGCCTCAATAACTTGAAGGCTCAAAGTTAACTGAATAAAACAAGGCTTTTATTAGCAAAGAAAGATGCCTGTGTCTTCACCTAGCTTCACCTAGCATTCTGCTGTTCTGCTGCAAGACAAGCCTGGGCTTGTCTTAAGTAGGGCCAGGTATGGGCGGAGCCGACACATCCAATGGACAGAAAGGGGGCGGTGCACTATATACAATACAAGGTAAAACACCGGAGCAGGCAATACAATATGTATAGTTAAATACAGAGTCTGATGAATGACATATTTCATCACATTCACCCTTTCTACAGATTTAGTCTGTCCGGGGGTGTGATAGTCCTCTGTGACCGACGTAACGGTTGCGGTGCCGCGGGTGCCGGCTGGGTGTCCCGGGTGACCTCCTGGGTCTCTGCCGGGGGCGCCACCGGGGTTGTTGAAGGAGTAGGTGGTGGGGGTGCCGTTGGCTGGTGTTCTTCCGGGGGTGATGAAAGAATAGTGGGTGGAGTGGGTGGGTAATAGTTGTTGTGGTTGTTGTCGTTGTTGCTGTTGTTGTTGTAGTCGTTGTCGTTGTTGCTGTTGTTACCGGCTGGGGCGAGGTCTTTTATGGACACAGTGTCCTCCCGTCCGTCGGCGTGCCGGACATACGCATATTGTGGGTTGGCGTGGAGCAGGTGCACTGGCTCCACGAGAGGGTCCGTCTTGTGGCCCCTCACATGCTTCCGCAAAAGTACCGGACCTGGGGTGGAGAGCCATGACGGTATGGATACGCCTGAGGTGGATTTCCGGGGAAACACAAACATTAGTTCATGAGGCGTGGCATTAGTGGCGGTACACAATAGTGACCGTATTGAGTGGAGCACATCTGGGAGGACTTCCTGCCAGCGGGAGATAGGGGGGCCCTTGGTCCTTAGAGTTAGGGTGACTGCCCCCCATACTGTCCCGTTCTCTCGCTCCACCTGACCGTTGCCCCGGGGGTTGTAGCTGGTGGTACGGCTCGTGGCAATCCCCTTGGACAGCATGTACTGGCGTAGCTCTTCACTCATGAAGGACGCCCCCCTATCCGTGTGGATATAGCTTGGCATACCGAACAGGCAGGACAGGCTGTTGAGGCATTTAATGACCGTGGCGCTGGTCATGTCTGGGCAGGGGAAGGCGAATGGGAAACGGGAGTATTTGTCCACAATGTTCAGGAAGTAAACATTGCGGTCGACGGACGGGAGGGGGCCCTTGAAATCTAAGCTAAGCCGCTCAAAGGGCCATGTAGCTTTGATTAGGTGGACTCTATCAGGGTGGTAGAACCGAGGCTTGCACTCAGCGCAAGTGCGGCAGTTCCTGGTCAGGGACCGAACTTCCTCAATCGAGTAGGGTGAGTTGCGGGACTTTATGAAGTGGAACAGCAGTGTGACCCCTGGGTGGCAGAGGTCGTTGTGGAGGGTCTGTAGCCGATCCCCGGTGGCGTTGGCACACATCCCTCGTGAGAGGGCGTCGGGGGATTCGTTAAGGGCCCCCGGCCGGTATATGATGTCGTACTCGAAGGTGGAGAGCTCAATCCGCCACCTAAGAATCTTATCATTTTTAATCTTCCCCCTCTGTTTATTATTGAACATAAACGCTACCGACCGCTGGTCGGTAAGTAGGGTGAAGCGTTTGCCGGCTAGGTAGTGCCGCCAGTGGCGCACTGCCTCCACGATGGCTTGGGCCTCCTTTTCCACGGAGGAATGTCTGATCTCGGGCCCCTGGAGGGTCCTCGCATCACTTTCCACTTGAAAGGGAGTGTTCTCATCCACTGCCTGTAGCGTGGCCCGCTCAATATCCTGCTTAATGCTTTTGAAGGCAGCATGGGCCTCAGCAGAGAGCGGGAAAGAGGATGCTTTCAAGAGGGGGCGGGCTTTATCGGAGTAGTTGGGGACCCATTGGGCATAATACGAGAATAACCCCAGGCACCTTTTCAGGGCTTTGGGAGTGTTGGGCAGGGGCAGCTCCCGTAGGGGGCGCAATCGGTCGGGGTCTGGTCCGATTTCCCCATTCTCCACCACGCTGCCTAGTATGCAGAGGCGCGTGGTGTTGAAAACGCACTTGTCCTCGTTGTAGGTGAGGTTGAGTTTTTGTGCGGTTTTCAGAAACCTCGCGAGGTTTGAGTCGTGGTCCTGTTGGTTGTGGCCGCAGATGGTGACATTGTCGAGATAGGGGAAGGTTGCCTGCAAGTGGTGGTCATCGGCCATGCGGTCCATCTCCCTCTGAAAGACCGAGACCCCATTCGTCACCCCAAAGGGGACTCTGAGGAACTGGTAGAGGCGTCCGTTTGCCTCGAAGGCGGTGTACGAACGGTCCTCTGGTCTGATAGGGAGCTGGTGGTACGCTGACTTGAGGTCAATGGTGGAGAACACCCGGTATTGGGCGATTT
The DNA here is from genome assembly GCF_052327205.1 of Somniosus microcephalus. Taxonomy (NCBI): domain Eukaryota; kingdom Metazoa; phylum Chordata; class Chondrichthyes; order Squaliformes; family Somniosidae; genus Somniosus; species Somniosus microcephalus. Next base: position 27,479,935 of record NC_140993.1, on the reverse strand, counting down.
AGTTCACCATCTCGGATATGCGGGGTAGCGGGTAGGCGTCTAGTTGGGTATAGATGTTGACTGTTTGACTATAGTCAATCACCATCCGCTTCTTCTCGCTACCCCTCACCACCAGAACTTGGGCGCGCCACGGGCTGTTGCTGCGTTCAATAATGCGCTCCCTCAGGAGCCTGTCTACCTCGGTCACGATAAACCGCCTGTCCTCCCAGCTGTACCTCCTGCTTTTGGTCGCTATTGGCCGGCAGTTAGGGGTAAGGTTCGCGAATAGCGAAGGTGGCTTTACCTTCAGGGTAGCCAGACCGCACACTGTGAGGGGCGGCTGGGTCCCACCGAAATTGAGCGTGATGCTTTGGTGGTGGCACTGAAAATCCAGGCCCAAGATCACGCTCACACATAAATCCTTCATAATTAACAGTTTAAAATTATTATATACAGTGCCTTTAACGGACAAGCGTACCGCGCAGTAACCCGCAATAGTCGATATCTGGGTTTTGTCGGCCATAGAGATCGTGCCCTGAGTAGGGACTATAGTTAGAGAGAGTCGTTGTACCAGATCAGGGTGAATGAAGCTCTCCGTGCTCCCGCTGTCAATTAAACATTTAACCTTGCACCCGTTTACCTCGATGTCCACCATCAATTTGGATAGTGGGTGCGGTCTGGACTGGTCCACTGTGATCGACGCCACTGTAGGGCCCTGATCGGGACAAGATGGTGGGCCACACGAGGCCGGGTAAGATGGCGTGCACGATGTCTGCTCGCGAGATGGCGGACCCCACGAGGTCGGACAAGATGGCGTCCAAGATGGTCGCTCCCACGGCGCGCACGCGGCGGTGGCGGTTTTGCCTGCGGGGTTCCCTCTGCACACCTTCCCAAAGTGCCCCTTCTTACCGCACTTACAGCAGGTGGTGCCTTTCGCCGGGCACAGGTTCCTGGTGTGCTTCGGCTGCCCGCAGAAGTAGCATTTGGGGCCCCGATGCGTCGCGGCGGTCGTAGGGCTTCTGGGGGGAGAGCAGGGCCCCGATGATGTTGGGCTACCGGGCGGGGAAGCAGAGGTGGCGTGGGCCGCGCGGCCTGACGAGTAGGAGTCAGAGTTCTTCTGAGCCACATCCAGCGATCGCGCTGTGTCCACAGCCTGTGTCAGATCTAGGCCTGTTTTCTCTAGCAGTCTCTGCCGGATGTAATTAGAGCTAAGGCCTGCGATAAAGGCATCCCGAATAAGCTCGTCTGTGTATACCGTGGCTTTCACGTCTTTGCATTTGCAGTCTTTGCCAAGCACTTTTAGGGTGACTAGAAAGTCCTCTAGCGACTCTCCGGGTCACTGTGTGCAGGTAGCAAGCAGGTGCCTGGCGTACACCTCGTTGGTAGGCCGCTGATAGTGGGCCTTTAGAATGTTGCAGGCATCCAGGTAGGTGGCGGCGTCTTGGATGAGTGGAAAAACCCGGTGGCTTACCCGATTCTGCAGGATCCCGAGTTTCACATCTCCGGTGGCTTTAGAGGCTGTGACGGCTTCGGAGTTGGCCATAAAAAATTCCAAGCACTGGAACCAGTGTCCAAACCGTGCCGATGCATCCGAAGCATGCGGGTCCAAATCCAAGCGTTCCGGTTTCAAAAGTTGATCCATCGTTAAAAGTTTGCTAATAAAATTGATGCGCCTCAATAACTTCAAGGGTCAAAGTTAACTGAATAAAACAAGGCTTTTATTAGCAAAGAAAGATGCCTGTGTCTTCACCTAGCTTCACCTAGCATTCTGCTGTTCTGCTGCAAGACAAGCCTGGGCTTGTCTTAAGTAGGGCCAGGTATGGGCGGAGCCGACACATCCAATGGACAGAAAGGGGGCGGTGCACTATATACAATACAAGGTAAAACACCGGAGCAGGCAATACAATTTGTGTAGTTAAATACAGAGTCTGATGAATGACATATTTCATCACACAATGCACCCACCAGCTCCACAACTGGAAGATGAGGGACGATCCAAAGTGCAACTGTGGCCACGAGTCCCAGACCATGGAACACATCGCATCAACCTGCCCACTGAGATCTGTTGCGGGAGGCATCTCATTTCTCCACTCGGCATCTCAGGAGGCCATCGGATGGACAGCCAAACTAGACATCCCACAATAAGCTTTTCGTGCCATACGAAAATAGAAGTACCAAAGGGAGATTCTTTTGCACCCCTTTAATCAGAACACAGCCAATCGGGAAGGGTCGATTGGGCTTATACTCGCTGGAGTTTAGAAGAATGAGAGGGGATCTCATTGAAACTTATAAAATTCTGACAGGACTGGACAGACTAGATGCAGGAAGGATGTTCCCGATGGCGGGGGAGTCCAGAACTAGGGGCCACAGTCTAAGGAAAAGGGGTAAGCCATTTAGGACTGAGATGAGGAGGAATTTCTTCACCCAGAGAGTGGTGAACCTCTGGAATTCTCTACCACAGAAGGCAGTAGAGGCCAATTCATTAAATATATTCAAGAAGGAGTTGTATATATTTCTTAAGGCTAAAGGGATCAAGGGATATGGGGAGAAGGCAGGGACAGGGTGTGATGAAATATTCCATTCATCACTGCCTGTGACTGTGGTTGGTTTCAGGTTCCCCCTTACCATTGTATTGCCTGTGACTGTGGTTGGTTTCAGGTTTCTCCTCACCATTGTATTGTGTATTGGAATGTATGGAATGTGTTGTGTGTAGGGCTCCGCCCATACCTGGCCTCTATGTAAGCCAGCTCAGTCTGGCCTCACAGCCAGTACTGCAGAGCTCCAGGGAAGATACCTCTCTCCACTGCGTGTTATCTTCTAAGTTAATAAAAGCCTTGTTTTGTTTCGCTAACATCGAGTCTCGGGATTATTGAGGCACATCAATTTTATTAACTTATTTTTCAACACAATGGATCAACTCCTGAAACCCGAACGTTTGGATTTGGATCAGCATGCTCCGGACGCATCAGCACGCTTCGGACACTGGTTTATGTGTATGGAATTCTTCCTGGACAATTCCGCAGCCGTCAAAGACGCTACGGACGCTGCGAGTATGAAACTCGGAATTCTGCGGAATTGGGTAAGCCACCGGGTTTACCCCCTCATCCAAGACGCCGACACGTACCTGGCCGCCTGCGACATCTTAAAGGCGCATTACCAGCAGCCTACGAATGAGGTGTATGCTAGGCATCTGCTCGCCACTCGCGCACAGCGACCTGGGGAATCGGTGGAGGAGTTCCTAGGCACCCTGAAAATGCTTGGCAAAGACTGCAAGTGCCGAGATGTAAAAGCCGCAGTGTACACCGACGAGCTTGTTCGCGATGCCTTTATCACAGGCCTCAGCTCCACTTACATCCGGCAAAGACTGCTGGAAAAAACGGGATTGGACCTGAAACAGGCTGCGGACACCGCGCGATCCCTGGATGTGGCCCAGAGAAACTCGGACGCCTACTCTTCAGCCCGCGCCGTCCACGCCGCCACGTGTGCACCAAGGGTGCCGCCATCTTGGAAGGCATCTTCCCCGCCCGGCAGCCCGACACCGTCGGGGCCCCGCTCTCCCCCCAGAAGCCCTACGACAGCCGCGACGCGTCGGGGACCCAACTGCTACTTCTGCGGGCAGCCAAAGCACACCAGAAGCCTGTGCCCGGCGAAAGGCACCACCTGCTTTAAGTGCGGTAAGAAGGGGCACTTTGGGAAGGTGTGCAGAGGGAACCCCGGTGGAAAACCAAAACCCGCCACCGCCGCGTGTGCGCCGTGGGAGCGGCCATCTTGGACGCTGATGCGCTATCAATTACTCATAAAAGACTGAGAGTTAGAAGAGTAACTAAAGGCTTTTATTAACAAAAGAATGGAGGTCTGCCTCGAGTGGTCGACCGGTCCAGAAATACAAAGGGCTGGGGAGCAGCCACCTTTATACTAGGACTTGTGGGAGGAGTCAGCCGAGGCATGTCCAGGCATGTACACAATGGAATGCAAACAGTATACAAACAGTGGTTTACCATAGACGCCATCTTGCCCGACCTCGTGGGGTCCGCCATCTTGTGAGCAGACAGCGCAGACGCCATCTTGTCTCGATCAGGGCCCTACAGTGGCATCGGTCACAGTGGACCAGACCAGGCCCCACCCGCTATCCAAATCAATGGTGGACATCGAGGTAAACGGGTGCGGGGTTAAATGTTTAATTGACAGTGGAAGCACGGAGAGTTTTATCCACCCGGAACTGGCACGACAACTCTTCCCTAAAGGTGGTCCCTACTCGGGGTACCATCTCTATGGCTGATAAAACCCAGACATCGACCATTCTGGGTTACTGCACGGTACAATTGTCCGTTAACGGGACTGTATACGATAATTTTAAAGTATTAATCATGAAGAATCTATGCACGGGTGTGATCTTGGGCCTGGATTTCCAGTGCAACCACCAAAGCATCACGCTCAAGTACGGTGGGTCCCAGCCGCCCCTCACAGTGTGCGGCCTGGCTACCCTGAAGGTAAAGCCGCCTTCGCTATTCGCGAACCTTACCCCGAACTGCCGGCCAAAAGCGACCAAAAGCAGGAGGTACAGCTGGGAGGACAGGCGGTTTATCGCAACCGAGGTAGACAGGCTCCTGAAAGAGCGCATTATTGAATGCAGCAATAGCCCGTGGCGCGCCCAAGTGGTGGTGGTAAGGGGTAGCGAGAAGAAACGGATGGTGATCGACTATAGCCAAACGATCAACAGGTACACCCAACTAGACGCCTACCCGCTACCCCGCATATCAGAAATGGTGAACCAAATCGCCCAATACCGGGTGTTCTCCACCATCGACCTCAAGTCAGCGTACCACCAGCTCCCTATCAGACCAGAGGACCGCCCGTACACCGCCTTCGAGGCGAACGGACGCCTCTACCAATTCCTCAGAGTCCCCTTTGGGGTGACGAATGGGGTCTCGGTCTTCCAGAGGGAGATGGATCGCATGGTCGATGACCACCACTTGCAGGCAACCTTCCCCTACCTCGACAACGTCAGCATCTGCGGTCACAACCAGCAGGATCACGACTCGAACCTCGAGAGGTTCCTGAAAACCGCACAAAAACTCAACCTCACCTACAACGAGGACAAGTGCGTTTTCAACACCACGCGCCTCTGCATACTAGGCAGCGTGGTGGAGAATGGGGAAATCGGACCAGACCCCGACCGATTGCGCCCCCTACGGGAGCTGCCCCTGCCCAACACTCCCAAAGCCCTGAAAAGGTGCCTGGGGTTATTTTCTTATTATTCCCAATGGGTCCCCAACTACTCCGACAAAGCCCGCCCCCTCTTGAAAGCATCCTCTTTCCCGCTCTCTGCTGAGGCCCACGCCGCCTTCAAAAGCATTAAGCAGGATATTGAGCGGGCCACGCTACAGGCAGTGGACGAGAACACTCCAATTCAAGTGGAAAGTGATGCGTCTGACTTTGCCTTGGCGGCCACCCTCAACCAGGCGGGGCGGCCCGTAGCTTTCTTCTCGAGGACCCTCCAAGGGCCCGAGATCAGACACTCCTCCGTGGAAAAGGAGGCCCAAGCCATCGTGGAGGCAGTGCGCCACTGGCGCCACTACCTAGCCGGCAAACGCTTCACCCTACTTACCGACCAGCGGTCGGTAGCGTTTATGTTCAATAATAAACAGAGGGGGAAGATCAAAAATGATAAGATTCTTAGGTGGCGGATCGAGCTCTCCACCTTCGAGTATGACATCATTTACCGGCCAGGGGCCCTTAACGAATCCCCAGATGCCCTCTCACGAGGGATGTGTGCCAGCGCCACCGGGGATCGGCTACAGACCCTCCACAACGACCTCTGCCACCCAGGGATCACGCGGCTGTTCCACTTCATAAAGTCCCGCAACTTACCCTACTCGATTGAGGAAGTTCGGTCTCTGACCAGGAACTGCCGCACTTGCGCTGAGTGCAAGCCTCGGTTCTACCACCCTGATAGAGCCCACTTAATCAAAGCTACACGGCCCTTTGAGCGGCTCAGCTTAGATTTCAAGGGCCCCCTCCCGTCCGTCGACCGCAATGTTTACTTCCTGAACATTGTGGACGAATACTCCCGGTTCCCATTCGCCTTCCCCTGCCCAGACATGACCAGCGCCACGGTCATTAAATGCCTCAACAGCCTGTTCTGCCTGTTCGGTATGCCGAGCTACATCCACACGGATAGGGGGGCGTCCTTCATGAGTGAAGAGCTACGCCAGTACATGCTGTCCAGGGGTATCGCCACGAGCCGTACCACCAGCTACAACCCCCGGGGTAACGGTCAAGTGGAGCGAGAGAACGGGACAGTATGGAAAGCAGTCACTCTAGCTCTAAGGACCAAGGGCCTCCCTATCTCCCGCTGGCAGGAAGTCCTCTCAGATGTGCTCCATTCGATATGGTCGCTATTGTGTACTGCCACTAATGCCACGCCTCATGAACGAATGTTTAGCTTCCCCCGGAAATCCACCTCAGGCGTATCCATGCCGTCATGGCTCTCCACCCCGGGTCCGGTATTCGTGCGAAGGCATGTGAGGGGCCATAAGACGGACCCTCTCGTGGAGCCAGTGCACCTACTCCACGCCAACCCCCAATACGCGTATGTCCGGCACGCCGACGGAAGGGAGGACACCGTGTCAATAAAAGACGTCGCCCCAGCCGGTAACGACAACAACCACGGCAATAGCAGCAACAACGACCACAGCAACTCTTACCCACCCACTACTCTTTCATCACCCCCGGAAGAATATTGACCAACGGCACCCCCACCAACTACCCCTTCAACAACCCTGGCGGCACCCCCGGCAGAGACCCAGGAGGCCACCGGGGACACCCAGCCGACACCCCAACAGCCACGTCGGTCGCAGAGGACTACCAAACCCCCGAACAGACTAAATCTATAGAAGGGGTGAATGTGATGAAATATTCCATTCATCACTGCCTGTGACTGTGGTTGGTTTCAGGTTCCCCCTTACCATTGTATTGCCTGTGACTGTGGTTGGTTTCAGGTTTCTCCTCACCATTGTATTGTGTATTGGAATGTATGGAATGTGTTGTGTGTAGGGCTCCGCCCATACCTGGCCTCTATGTAAGCCAGCTCAGTCTGGCCTCACAGCCAGTACTGCAGAGCTCCAGGGAAGATACCTCTCTCCACTGCGTGTTATCTTCTAAGTTAATAAAAGCCTTGTTTTGTTTCGCTAACATCGAGTCTCGGGATTATTGAGGCACATCACAGGGTACTGAATTTGGATGATCAGCCATGATCGCATTGAATGGCAGAGCAGGCTCGAGGGGCCGAATGGCCTACTCCTGCTCCTATCTTCTATGTTTCTATGTTTCTATGTGAGGGGTGGAGGGGAGCAGCGGTTAACGACTTTGCTATAATTAGTGGAAATCTTGCCTCCAGATCAGTGAAGTAGTGATGAATACTGGATGACTAAAGGCTCAGTCTGGTGGAATGGGATATCGCAGGTTTGATCCTATCTTCTATGTTTCTATGATCCCTCACTCCATTCAGCTTCTGATCTGAAACACACCGAGTGGGAGATCCTAGGCATTGACGCTAGTGTCTCCCTGCGGGGCTGGGAGTATCAGATAGGAAAGAAGCCAGACAATCATGGCACTGACAGTTTGCCTCTCAGCAGCTGAGTGTGAAACCAAAGCAGAGCAAAATAACATACATCATAAAATTATGACACCCGGGTTGTTTTGATAGAGGTGTTTGAAGTTATGGTTGGGTCAGGATAGATGGAAACAGAATGTTTGCAATGGATGAAGGGTCTAGCATGAGAGGACTCAGATGTAAATGTAAGAGACTTAGGACAGAGGAAAGGAGCAGATTTGCGAGGCTATGAAAGGCACAACAACAGGTTCCAATTATATATTTTTAAATTTGTTTTTATGAGATGTGGGCGTCGCGGGCAAGGCCAGCATTTATTGCCCATCCCTAATTGCCCTTGAGAAGGTGGTGGTGAGCCGCCATCTTGAACCACTACAGTTCGTGCGGTGAAGGTACTCCCACAGTGCTGTTAGGGAGGGAGTTCCAGGATTTTGACCCAGCGACGATGAAGGATCGGCGATATACTTCTAAGTCAGGATGATGTGTGACTTGGAGGGGAAGTTGGAGGTGGTGATGTTCCCATGCGTCTGTTATAGCGCCTCTAATGTAGTAAAATGTCCCAGGGCACTTCACGGGAACGTTATCAGACAAAATTTTGACACCGAGCCACATAAAGAGGTATTGGGACCAGCGGCCAAAAGCTTGGTCAAAGAGGTAGGTTTTAAGGAGCGTCTTAAAGGAGGAGAGAGAGGTAGAGAGGCGGAGAGGTTGAGGCAGGGAATTCCAGAGCTTAGGGCCTAGGCGACAGAAGGCACGGCCGCCAATGGCAGAGTGAAGTAAATCAGGTATGGCAAGAGGCCAGATTTGGAGGAGCGTGGAGAACCTGGAGGGTTGTAGGGATGGAGAAGGTTACCGAGATAGGGAGGGGCGAGGCCATCGAGGGGTTTAAACTCTAGGTTGAGAATAATAAAATCAGGGCGTTCCCTGACCGGGGGGCAATGTAGGTCAGCGACCACAAGGGTGATGGGTAAGCGGGACTTAGTGCGAGTTAGGATATGGGCAGCAGAGTTTTGGATGAGATCATGTCAACATTTAAGAACAGATTAGCTAGGTGGTTGATGGAAAGAGGGATATGGGAACAGGGCAGACACATGGGATTAGGGCCACTGCTCGTGTGGAGGATAAACATTAAAATGGACTTGTTGGGCCAAATGGCCTAGAACATAAGAAATAGGAGCAGGAGTCGGCCATTCGGCCCCTCGAGCCTGCTCCGCCATTCAATAAGATCGTGGCTGATCTGATCTTGGCCTCAACTCCACTTGCCTGCCCGCTCCCCATAACCCTCGACTCCACTGTAGCTCAAATATCTGTCTGTCTTAAATATATTCAATGACCCAGCCTCCACAGCTCTCTGGGGTAGAGAATTCTAAAGATTCACAACCCTCTGAGAGAAGAAATTCCTCCTCATCTCCGTTTGAAATGGGCGACCCCTTATTCTGAAACTATGCCCCCTAGTTCTAGATTCCCCCACAAGGGGAAACATCCTCTCTGCATCTACCTTGTTGAGCCCCTTCAGAATCTTATATGCTTCAATAAGATCACCTCTCATTCTTCTAAACTCCAATGAGTATAGGCCCAACCTGCTCAGCCTTTCTTCATAACACAGCCTGTATCCGTGTTGTTCATTGCTGTGTAACGCATCTCTATAAAAAGTTTCTGAATTCATCCACACCTCGAAGGTAGCCTGGGGAGCAAAGTCTAGGCGCTGCCCCATGGGGAAGGAAGGGGGAAAACACCTAGAGATTACATTAACAAGCAGCATTGGTGGAAATTCGGAAGCGGGTTACCAATACCAGCCGTGCCTCCTCTTTACCTGCTAGCCGGTGGCACGCGGATGACCTCTTACCTCTTTAGCACTTTTGATTTTGGCCAAGAAGGTCCATAACTCCATGGACTCTGCAAACAGTGCCCGGCACACGGCCTGGTAATGGTTCGGAGCCTCTGGCGGTGTCGTTAGGTGAGCAGCGCACAACTGACGGGAGAGGAAAAAAAGGAAGAAAAGCTTTAGTCGCGGACCTTTCACTCCACCCAAGTGAAAACCCGAATCGTCGATTGAGCTTCTCTATCTCAGATGCTGACTGACCCACATGTGCATTTCTCTGTTTTTAATGTCAGATTTTCAACATTCATGAACTTCTTCTGACCTTAATTGTACAGTTTTTGCTGTCCTTCCTTACAGCCTGCAATTGGGCCTTGTAGGACTCTAACAACAGATGAACTACAGCTGGAGCTACAATAGCATAGTGGTTATGTTACTGGACTAGAGACTAATGATCTGGTGACATAAGTTCAAATCCCAGCACGGTAGCTGGGGAATTTAAATTCAGTTAATTAAATAAATCTTGAATAAAAAGCTAATATCAGTCATGGTGACCATGAAACTACAGAATTGTTGTTAAAAACCCATTGTTATAAATCTCATCATTCATCAAGAAGCTACTCATGAAATAACACTGGACGGCCAGCTGGTGGAGCTGTCCAAGTAGTATAAATACTTGGGCGTGGGCCCAGCTTGCCAGGGACATGTTGTAAGACAGGAACTAGTGAAGTACAACTAGACCTCCATGTTCTGAAACAAGTTGATTAAAGCCTTGCTTTATACTCAAACCAAGTGCGTAGTGAGTTTTATTACGTCACCCATCACTAATGTTCTTTAGGGAAGGAAATCTACCATCCTTACCTGGTCTGGCCTATATGTGACTCCAGACCCACAGCAATGTGGTTGACTCTTAAATGGCCCAGCAAGCCACTCATGTATTCAAGAAGGTGGCAATAAATCCCGCGAATGAATAAAAAAAACCTTGAGCCTGGCTGAGTGCTGTCTAAGATACTTATTTGACCTGCTTGTGATTGAATGGAGTTGTCGGGGTAGATTTGCGTCATTGCCTAGGTGGCAATCGCTGGGAATGAAAATTGAGCGGGTTATATAAAGGGCAGGCGATCGCTCTGCCAGATTACCACCCAAGGCAGTGAAGACGAATATCTACCCTGTCATCTGTAAAGGTTGGATGAGGTTCAGCTCCAGTGAAAGCGCTATTTGACAGGAAATTGTTCCTGCTCCAAGCAACACTGCAGCTTTCGTAGGAGAATCACTTTCTCGTAGTCTGCGGTATATTTTAAATCAGTGAGTCTCAGGTGTGGTCAGGCCAAGCCCCGCCAAAAAAACAAAACAATTCTCATATCTAAAATCAATCTGCACACAAGCCACAACAGTGGAGCACCGATATGCTCAGAGTGATGTTCAGTTCTCCCACTCTGAGCGCCTGATCTCAGCCTGATGGTGGGAGACGGGTAGGTTAATCAGGTGGAAAGTTTCCACCATGTCAATCTCACACAAAAAGAAAGAACTTGTATTTATATAGCGCTTTTCACATCCTCAGGACGTCCCAAAGTGCTTTACAGCCAATGAAGTGCTGTTGAAGTGTTTTCTTCTTCTTCTTAGGCAGTCCCTCGAAACCGAGGATGACTTGCTTCCTCACTAAACATGAGTTCGCAGGTGACTGATGAGTCCAATGCGGGACCTACAGTCTCTGTCACAGGTGGGGCAGACGGTGGTTGAAGGGGTGGGTGGGTGGGTGGGGTGCTTGGGTTGACGTGCGCTCCTTCCGCTGTTTGCGCTTGGCTTCCGCTTGCTCCCGGCGAAGAGACTCGAGGTGTTCGGCACCTTCCCGAATGCTCCTCCTCCACTTTGTGCGGTCGTGGGCCAGGGATTCCCAGGTGTCGGTGGGGATGTTGCACTTTTTCAAGGAGGCTTTGAGGGTTTCCTTGAAGCATTTCCTCTGCCCACCTGGGGCTCTCTTGCCATGTCGGAGCTCCGAGTAGAGCGCTTGTTTTGGGAGTCTCGTGTCGGGCTGTTGAAGTGTAGTGCAGGAAATGCAGCAGCAAGGTCCCACAAACAGCAACATGCTAATAACCAGATAATATGTTTTTGTAATGTTGGTCAAGAGATAAATATCAGGCAAGACACCGGGGAGAACTCCCCTGCTCTTCTTCGAAATGGTGCCCCGGGATCCTTTATGTCCACCTGAGAGGGCAGACAGGGCCGCGGTTTAACGTCTCATCCAAAAGACGGCACCTCCGACAGTATAGCGCTCCCTCAGTACAGCACTGGAGAGTCGGGCTGGAGTGGGGGCTTGAACCTACGACCTTCTGACTCAGAGGTGGGAGTAGTACCTACTGAGTCTGGGCTGTTGGCAGAGGCCTGGGAGCAGACTGTCCATTCGGCCTGGGAGCAGACTGTCCGTTCAGCCTGGGAGCAGACTGTCCGTTCAGCCTGGGAGCAGACTGTCCGTTCAGCCTGGGAGCAGACTGTCCGTTCAGCCTGGGAGCAGACTGTCCCTTCAGCCTGGGAGCAGACTGTCCGTTCAGCCTGGGAGCAGACTGTCCGTTCAGCCTGGGAGCAGACTGTCCATTCAGCCTGGGAGCAGACTGTCCATTCAGCCTGGGAGCAGACTGTCCGTTCAGCCTGGGAGCAGACTGTCCGTTCAGCCTGGGAGCAGACTGTCCATTCAGCCTGGGAGCAGACTGTCCATTCAGCTTGGGAAGAGACTGTCCATTCAGCCTGGGAAGAGACTGTCCATTCAGCCTGGGAGCACACTGTCCATTCGGCCTGGGAACAGACTGTCCGTTCGGCCCTCTCAGCTACAGGAGTGCAGAACCGAGGGCAGGGCGGAAATTAACAGATTTTTTTTTTAAAGTACATTTCCTCGTGGGCGGGTACATAGCCTCAAAATAAAAGCAACGACATTAATCGACATTGGCACTAAGCTGCAAAAACTAATTTCAGTGAGGCTACCGAACAAGACGGACATATCCCACAGCTCACCCCCATAAAGGGCATATTCCGGAGGAGTCAGCTTTTTGCTTTATGCAAATATGATTAGGCTATTTCTTCAATGAAATTTCTGAATTTGATACAACTTTGCTACAAGGTAGGAAGCATTTGAATTAGTCGTAAATTGCAGCATTTTTTTGACGACTTGTTTTTGCAGCTCAGCACAGTTGACATTGCACGCCACCATAATACCTCCCGCTCAGATCAGGAGACCTCAAAGAACAAGCCAGAGGCAGAATTTTATTCCATTTCTGTCATGCCAAATATGTGATTGAGTTGTTTTGCTGTAATGCGGATAAATTGGCGCGCACTGTAACTCTTGGGCGGCAACAGGACAGAAACAGATGTGAATTAAAAAAACACTCCGGTGTACAAAATTTTTATATGAAACAGCACCTCAAGCCCTCGAGGCAGTGTTAGGTCTGCACCTCATTAACGCACAAAAGGGAAATGTGCTCACAGTGATTTTGATATGTAGCTGCCTGTACAGAAGCACGGCAAATAAACAAACAGCAGCTTCCAGAACTCTCTCCATGACCCAGCCAGCCTGAACAAGCCAGGCTTTATGCGGTGTGGTGGGGGATGGGGCCGTTAGGACTTTTTTCCAAGTGCTCCGTTAAATGCCCACAGCTCTCGTCACATATCTGATCACTTGGAAAAACTTTATTTTACTTAAAAGTGCTCTTGGCCCTTTAGTTACACGGTATCAGTCATAGAGTCATAGAGTTATACAGCCCAGAAAGAGGCCCTTTGGCCCATCGTGTCCGTGCCGGCCATCAAGCCCTGTCTGTTCTAATCCCATTTTCCAGCACTTGGTCCGTAGCCTTGTATGCTATGGCGTCTAAAGTGCTCATCTAAATGCTTCTTGAATGTTGTGAGGGTTCCTGCCTCTGCCACCCTCTCAGGCAGTGAGTTCCAGGTTCCAACCACTCTCTGGGTGAAAAAGTTTTTCCTCAAATCCCCTCTAAACCTCCTGCCCCTTACCTTGAAACTATGCCCCCCTGGTTATTGACCTGAGGCTTCCCTCCTCGCTATTTACCACTCCACCAATTTTCGTGTCATCTGCAAACTTACTGGTCATACCTCCTACATTCATATCTAAATCATTAATGTACACTACAAACAGCAAGGGACCCAGCACCGATCCCTGCGGTACACCACTGGACACAGGCTTCCAGTCACAAAAACAACCTTCGACCATCACCCTCTGCCTCCTGCCACTAAGCCAATTTTGGATCCAATGTGCCAAATTGCCCTGGATCCCATGGGCTCTTACCTTCTTGACCAGTCTCCCATGCGGGACTTTGTCACAAGCCTTACTGAAGTCCATGTAGACTACATCAACTGCACTACCCTCATCCACACACCTAGTCACCCCCTCGAAAAATTCAATCAAATTGGTTAGACATGATCTCCCCCTGACAAAGCCATGCTGACTATCCTTGATTAATCCTTGCCTCTCCAAGTGGAGACTAATTCTGTCTCTCAGAATTTTTTCCAATAATTTCCCTACCACTGATGTTAGGCTCACTGGCCTGTAATTCCCCGGTTTATCCCTACTACCCTTCTTGAATAATGGTACTACATTAGCTGTCCTCCAGTCCTCTGGCACCTCCCCTGTGGCCAGAGAGGTTCTAAAGATTTGTGTCAGAGCCCCTGCAATCTCCTCCCTTGCCTCACACAGCAGCCTGGGATACATCTTGTCAGGGCCTGGGGATGTATCCCCTTTTAAGCCTGCTAAAACCGCTAGAACCTCCTCCCTCTTAATGCTAATTTGCTCAAGTATATCACAATCCTCCTGCCTGATTTCTATGCCTACTCGTCCTTCTCCATAGTGAACACAGATCAAAATATTCATTTAAAACCTCACCTACATCTTCCGGCTCTACACACAAATTGCCACTTTGGTCCCTAATGGGCCCTACTCTTTCCCTGGTTATCCTCTTGCTCTTAATATACCTATAAAACACCTTGGGATTTTCCTTTATTTTGCCCGCCAGTGTTTTTTCATGCCCCCTCTTCGCTCTCCTAATTTCTTTTTTAAGTACCCCCCCTGCACTTTCTATACTCCTCTAGGGCTTCCACTGTTTTTAGTCCTTTGTATCTGCCAAAAGCCTCCCTTTTTTTCCTAATACATTCTTGTATATCCCTTGACATCCAGGGTTCCCTGGGCTTGTTGGTCCCACCCTTGACCTTTACAGGAACATGTTGGCGCTGTACTCTCTCTATTTCCTTTCTGAATGACTCCCACTGCTCTGATGTGGATTTTCCTACAAGTAGCTGATCCCAGTCCACTTTGGCCAGATCCTGCCTTATCATATTAAAATCGGCCTTCCCCCAATTTAGAACCTTTATTTCCGGTCCATCTTTGTCCTTTTCCATGACTACCTTAAATCTCACCGAATTATGGTCACCGTCACCAAAATGCTCTCCTGCTGACACTTCTACCACTTGCCCGGCTACATTCCCTAGAATTAGGTCCAGCACTGCCCCCTCTCATGTAGGACTTTCTACATGCTGGCTCAACAAGCTCTCCTGGATGCACTTTAAGAATTCCGCACCCTCTAAGCCTTTCACACTCTGACTATCCCAGTTAATATTGGGGAAGTTGAAATCCCCTACTATTATTACCCTATTATTTCTACACTTCTCTGAGGTTTGCCTACATATCTGTTCCTCTATCTCCCCCTGACTGTTTGGGGGCCTATAGTACACTCCCAGCAAAGTGCTTGCCCTCTTTTTGTTTTTAAGTTCTACCCATATGGCCTCATTAAAGTATTTACAGCACAGAAACAGGCCATTCGGCCCAACTGGTCCATGCCGGTGTTTATGCTCCACACAAGCCTCCTCCCCACCCTTCTTCATCTCACCCCGACGAGATATCCTTCTATTCCTTTCTCCCTCATGTGCATCTATGCTGTTCGCCTCAACTACTCCTTGTGGTAGCAAGTTCCACATTCTCGCCACTCTCCTGGTAAAGACGCATTTCCTGAATTCCCGATTGGATTTATTAGTGACTAGCTTATATTTATGGCCCCTAGTTCCGGAATTTTCCTATTCTCAATGCAGAAACTTCCATGACCTTTCCGCAGCTTATGTCAACAGTCGAAGAGCGTGATTGACAATTTCCACCATTACAGCAATGAATATACAATTTGGTCTTTTTTTTGGGCCAGCCCAGGTGACTGACGTGCGGAAAGCCATTAAAGACTTCAAACCAAGCCGCAGGAGTGTCTGTTTGCCCGATGTGGAATGCACTCGCTCTCTCTCCCTGTCGGGACAAATCCGGTTAACAGCGTACTGGTAAGCTTCACCTGTCTGTTCAGCCAGGACCGCCCCTGACCTGCCAGGGTGTTGGCTTTCGGGGCTGTTTGGGAGGAAGGATCAAAGTCCACAGTGACTAGCCTACCCCTCTGGTCAGCCGGCCTGGCTGTCTAATTGTTAACAATACCCTGAAACACACTGTGGACCTGCCTGGTTCCAGTATCAGATTATTGAGCCTGCCACAGAAGGTTGGCGAGGTTCCAATCTTCCACTCTCAGGGATGTCACCTTGAAGCAAACAAGTCCCTGCAGATACCTTTCTTACCTTCCACCAAAGGCTGGTACTCGCTAGTTGATCACTAAAGAAAGAAAGAAGATCTTGTATTTATATAGCGCCTTTCACAACCTCAGGACATCCCAAAGCACTTTACAACCAACGATGTACTTTTTGAAGTGTAGTCACTGTTGTAATGTAGGAAACACAGCAGCCAAATGTGCACTGCAAGCTCCCACAGACAGCAATGTGATACAGGAAACTCTTTGGTATCCGGCCCGATGGGATCGGCGTGTTGCCGGTTGATTAAAAATTCCGGATGACGGAGAGGGTTATCTACCGAGGCTATTTTTAACAAACAAAAATAAAAAAATCAAGAAATGTGCAGTATACAGTAATTGGGTACTCGCCTACAGAATGTTGTGTTAAATGGATGGTGGAAGATGCTTGATTAAGTACAGTACTGTCAGTTGAGGGTAATCCATAACTCTTTAATTACTTAACAATGGCGGATTGGAAGAAACTACCGGCAGCATGGGAGAGTCAGACTCCTGTTATTGAGGTGTTCAGACTTCCGACAGCGCCAAGAAGCCGAGTAGTGGCAGTTTGGAGAACTACCCCCACTGACTAACTCGGCCACCGCGGGAGACTCGGACTCGGCAACATTGCCAGTTATTGAGGTGTTGTTTTTGGAGAATGAATTTTGCCGGTTAATAGAGAATTCTGGATATTTAGGTGCCGTTTAAACGAGAGTTTCCTGTAATGACCTGATGATCTGTTTTAGTGATGCTGATTGAGAGACAAATATTGGCCAGGATACCGGGAGAACTCCCTGTTACTCTTCAAAATAGTGCCATGGGATACTTTACATCCACCTGAGAGAGCAGACGGGACCTCGGTTTAGCCTCTCATCCAAAAGACGGCGCCTCCGACAGTGCTGCACTCCCTCAGTACTGCACTGGAGTGACAGTCTAGATTTTGTGCTCAACTCTCTGGAGCGGGATTATGAACTCACAACCTTCTGACTCAGAGGCGAGGGTGTTGCCCACTGAGCCACGGCTGACACATTAGACTACTGACATGATCCATAACATGCGTGAGTCATTGCCACGATAATCATGAACACAACATGGAGAGGGGATCTCATTGAAACTTATAAAATTCTAACAGGACTAGACAGACTAGATGCAGGAAGGATGTTCCCAATGGCGGGGGAGTCCAGAACCAGGGGTCACAGTCTAAGGATAAGGGGTAAACCATTTAGGACTGAGATGAGGAGGAATTTCTTCACCCAGAGAGTGGTGAACCTGTGGAATTCTCTACCACAGAAGGCAGTTGAGGCCAACTTATTAAATATATTCAAGAAGGAGTTAGATATATTTCTTAAGGCTAAAGGGATCAAGGGATATGGGGAGAAAGCAGGGACAGGGTACTGAATTTGGATGATCAGCCATGATCTCATTAAATGGCAGAGCAGGCTCGAGGGGTCGAATGGCCTACTCCTGCTCCTATCTTCTATGTTACACCATACCCCATTGAACAGTATGGGTTTGGGAGAGAGACCGCTGAGATTTTCAACTGCAGGAGCTTCACCCCCAGGACCTGGATGTAGTGCAGATAGCACTTCAATGACCTCACAAGGGTAGCAAGGGTGAGTACAACTCTTCAGTTCTCCATCTCTCTCAAGAACATCTCTCGAGAGTCCTTTCTCCCTTCACCCAGCACTCTGCCTCTCCTAAAATAAAAGGCACCGACCAAGCTAGCAGTGGCCCGAAGGCCCCTGCAAATGGGGCGTGGACCTCGGCCCTGCTAGACTGGGTATCACTGCACCTGTCTTAGGCCCATAAAAGGGGCTCAAACCATGTTGAATTTAGACCCCATTATACGGCAATTAAAAGGCAAACTGGTGATCCTGTGCGTGGTACCCAACTCACGGCATGCAATTAACAGGCAGTTAGCCGTGTGCATGCACTCTGTGCCAGCCAAGGCACGCGTACGGGTGCAAGATTCAGTTCAGAGGAGACTCAGCTTGCTTACGGAAAGATGTCTCAAAAGGGGATGCCGTAACATAGCAAGGTCCTTCGAACGTGGTCACTGGCCGCAGTAAGATACCGCCAGATCTTCTCAGACATCTTGATGGAGCGCCCCCTGAAAGCCCAGCTTCACAACTGCGCCCGGGCAGCCAGTACTCGCTTCGCTCTGCTCCACTTCATTTTGCACCAGGAGAGGACGATCTTCCTTTGCTGGCAGGGTCCAGGAGCAGCGTGGGTGGACCGAAAGGCCAGCATCCAAAACTTCCTTTTGGTCAGAATTTATCTGCTGCAGGTGCACATCTGGCACCTGTCGGGGGCGCCACAGAGAAGAGGAACTTCAGGCACTTTTATGTCAGCTGAGAAAGAAAGACTTGCATTTATATAGCGCCTTTCACGACCACCGGACGTCCCAAAGCACTTTACAGCCAATGAAGTACGTTTGGAGTGTAGTCACTGTTGTAATGTGGGAAACACGGCAGCCAATTTGCGCACAGCACGGTCCCACATACAGCAATGTGATAATGACCGGATAATCTGTTTTTGTTATGTTGATTGAGGGATAAATATTGGCCCCAGGACACCAGGGATAACTCCCCTGCTCTTTTTCGAAACAGTGCAATGGGATCTTTTACATCCACCTGCGAGGGCAGACGGGGCCTCGGTTTAACGTCTCATCCAAAAGACGGCACCTCTGACAGTGCGGCACTCCCTCAGCACTGCACTGGGAGTGTCAGCCTAGCTTTATGTGCTCAAGTCCCTGGAGTGGGACTTGAACCCACAACCTTCTGACTCAAAGGCGAGGGAGCTACCCACTGAGCCACGGCTGCCTCGAGTTTAGATCGCGGTTTCCTGAACCTGTGCAATGACCTTCCCCGCACACCACCAATGCTCATCACAGTCATTGATATGTTAAAACCATTTGGAAACTAAAATGCGATGGAGAAAATAAGCATCCGGATTGTTTGCCAGTGTCAACGTCAGGTGCACGACTTAACAAACCGCTCCAAATAGATTTTACTCGCTGCAGTTACAATGCAAGTTTCTTTGAAATTAGTAGCAGCAGAGCATTCTCTAACAAGATAGCTCTCTGTAAAGGAAAGTTTCTGTAGTGTTTGAGGGCTAGGCTTTATTAATGGGAGTTAAAATTGTGAAAACGCACTCATCATATGAAGCAGCAGCAGCAGGACTGATGCAGGAGGCGGCTCAGGACAAATTCTGGCCTCTTGAGCATCCCCGATTTCCTTCGCTCCACCATTGACGGCCATACCTTCAGCTGCCTGGGCCCCAAGCTCTGGAATTCCCTCCCTAAACTCCTCCTTTAAGACCCTCCTTAAAAACTATTTCTTTGACCGAGCTTTTGCTCACCTGTCTTAATATCTCCTTATCAGGAGTCAATGTCGGTCAGTCAGTGAGCACAGGGGTGATGGGTGAACGGGACTGGGTGCGAGTTAGGACACGGGCAGCAGAGTTTTGGGGATGACCTGAAGTTTACGGAGGGTAGAACGTGGGAGGCCGGCCAGGAGTGCGTTGGAATAGTCAAGTCTAGAGGTAACAAAGGCATGGGTGAGGGTTTCAGCAGCAGATAAGTGGAGGCAGGGGTGGAGTGCGGCGATGTTACGGAGGTGGAAGTAGGCAGTCTTAGTGCTGGCAAAGATATGTGGTCGGAAGCTCATCTCGGGGTCAAATACGACACTGAGGTTGCGAACGGTCTGGTTCGGCCTCAGACAGTTGCCAGCGAGAGCGATGGAATCGGTGGCTAGGGAACGGAGTTTGTAGCGGGGACTGAAAACAATGGCTTCGGTGTTCCCAATATTTAGTTGAAGGAAATTTCTGCTCATCCAGAACTGTATGTCGGACAAGCAGTCTGACAATTTAGAGACTGGAGGGGTCGAGAGAAGAGGTAATGAGGTAGAGTTCGGTGTTGTCAGCATACATGTGGAAACTGACGCCGTGTCGTTCGATGATGTCGCCAAGGGGCAGCATGTAGATGAGAAATAGAAGGGGGCCAAGTATAGATCCTTGGGGGACACCAGGGGTAACAATGTGGGAGCGGGAAGAGAAGCTGTTGCAGGTGATTCTCTGGCTACGATTAGATAGATAAGAATGGAACCAGGCGAGTGCAGTCCCACCCAGCTGGACGACGGTGAAGAGGCGTTGGAGGAGGATGGAGTGGTCAACTGTGTCAAAGGCTGCAAAAGGACGAGGAGGGATAGTTTACCTTTGTCACAGTCACAAAGGATGTCATTTGTGACTTTGATAAGAGCCGTTTCGGTACTGTGGCAGGGGCGGAAACCCGATTGGAGAGATTCAAACATGGAGTTCCAGGAAAGATGGGCACGGATTTTGGAGGCGACAGCACGTTCAAGGACTTTGAAGAGGAAAGGGAGGTTGGAAATAGGGCTGCAGTTTGCAAGGACAGAGGGGTCAAGGGTTGGTTTTTTGAGGAGAGGCGATGACGGCAGATTTGGAAGGAGAGGGGGACAGTACCTAAGGAGAGCGAACCGTTAACAAAGTCAGCTAACATGGGAGCCAGGAAGGTATGTTGGGTGTTCAGCAGATTAGTGGGAATAGGGTCGAGGGAGCAGGAGGTAAGTCTCATGGACAGGATGAGCAGAGATAGGAGAGAAACTAGAGAAAGATGCGAGTTCAGGGCTCGGGCAATGGGAACCTTAGAGGAAGTTTGGCCCAGTGGGTTAGGGGAAGGGAGGGAAGCCGCAGAGGCAGCTAAAATAAATAATATTTGTTCAAAGTTACACTAGAGATTGTCGGTAAAAATAACCTTGTGAAAATAGAGATATCAAATCATGAAAAGAAACAAACGGCGAAGTAATTCCTCGGAGCAATTCCTGCACCCGCCCAATGTTATTTCACTGGACACCCTGCACTTCCCGGCCTAAAAAATTGGTGAGACAGTAACTAGAGGGCATCAAATTACATAGAATTTACACCAGAGAAACATAGAAAGAGGCCATTCGGCCCAACTGGTCTATGCTGGTGTTTATGCTCCACACATGAGCCTCCTCCCACCCTTCTACATCTCACCCCATCAACATATCCGTCTATTCCCTTTTCCCTCATGTGTTTATCCAGCTCCCCCTTAAATGCATCTGTGCTATTTGCCTCAACCACTCCCTGTGGTAGCGAGTTCCACATTCTCACCACTCTTTGGGTGAAGAAGTTTCTTTTGATATCCCTATTGGATTTATTAGTGACTAACATATTTATGGCCTCTAATTGTGGTCTCCCCCTCAAGTGGAACCATAGAGTCAGAACAGCACAGAAGGTGGCCATTCGGCCCATCGAGTCCGTGCCGGCTCTCTGCAGGGCAATCCAGTCAGTCCCATTCCCCCCGCTCTATCCCCGTAGCCCTGCAAGTTTATTCCCTTCAAGTGCCTATCCAGTCTCCCCTTGAAAACACTGAGTGTCTCCGCTTCCACCACTTCCGTCGGCAGCGAGTTCCAGGTCATCACCACTCGCTACGTAAAAAAGTTTTTCCTCACATCCCCCCTGTATCTCTTGCCCAAAACCTTAAATCTGTGTCCCCTAGTCCTTGTACCATCAACTAGTGGGAACAGCCTTTCCCCGTCTAGCCTATCCAAACCCATCATAATCTTGTACACCTCTATCAAATCACCCCTCAACCTCCTTTGCTCTAATGAAAACAAATCCAGCTTCTCCAAACTGTCCTTGTAGCTAAGATCCCCCATCCCCGAAACCATTCTGGTAAATCTCTCTGCACCCTCTCAAGGGCCTTCTCATCCTTCCTAAAGTGTGGTGACCAGAACTGGACACAATACTCCAGTTCTGGCCTACCCAGCGCTTTATAAAGGTTCAGCATAACTTCTCTACTTTTGTACTCAATACCTCTATTTATGAAGCCCAAGATCCCATATGCTTTGTTAACCACTCTCTCAATATGTCCTGCCACCTTCAGGGGCCTATGCACATTAACTCCCAGGTCCCCCTGTCCCTGCACACTCTTTAAAACTGTGTCATTAATTGTATATTGCCTGTCCCTGTTCCTTCTGCCGAAATGCATCACCTCACAACTTCTCTGTATTAAACTCCATCTGCCACTTGTCTGCCCATTCCGCTAGCCTTCTCTTTGACTACCCTATCAAACCCTCTCACAATCTTAAAGGCCTCTAACAGGTCACCCTTCAGTCTTCTCTTTTCCAGAGAAAAAAATTAAGATAATCACTAAAAGAGATTAGTAGAAATTCCTTTACGCAGAGGGTTGGAAGGACGATAAACATCCCTACCAGAAATTTAAAAATGTACAAAGAAACACGTAATTAATACTAATGTCTGCGGCCTCTTAACTGACCTTCTCAAGAAACAAATCCAGGGTTCTGAGCTCCAACCATAACAGCAAAGAACCTTTGAATGAACTCACCCAGTGTTTACTAAACGTAACTGATACCCTAAGGGGACATGGTTAACATATTAGCACGGGACACATGCCACCTCAGCAGCAGAATAATATTGTGCACCACGTGATATTATTTACTTTTTATTTGACCTCAAGAAGTGCTTAGATTTTAAAATACTCATCCGTGTTTTCAAATCCCTCCATGGCCTCGCCCTTCCCTATCTCGGTAACCTCCTCCACCCCTACAACCCTCCGAGCGGTGGCGGCGGCGGACGTGCGGGAAACAAGGCGGCGGCGGCGGTGATAAAAACCAGCGGCGAGGCTCAGGTAGGCCCCACAGCTTACCAATCTCCAATCTCAGAACTCAGAGAGGGAGAGAAGTAAAAAGTAATCGAAGTGTGACGTCACCAGAAAGCAGGTAAGTGATTGGTTGGTGAGTATTTCTCTCTTTTTTAAACTTTAACTTTGTGGTTTATAGCTTCTAAGCTCTCTGTGGTGTAGCAGGGACTGTTTGTAAACCAGGGCCCTTAAATATATCATTTAACTGTACTGTAATTGGTGGGATTGATTTGATTTAATTTATTTTGAATTAATTAAAGGGTAAGTCATGGCAGGAGAGCTCGGCCCCGTGGTATGCTCCTCCTGCGCTATGTGGGAACTCAGGGAAACTTCCTGTGTCCCTGACAACCATGTGTGCAGCTGGAGCTGCGATTGGATACATACTGGAGCATTCGCGAGGCTGAGGACGTCGTGGATATCACGTTTAAGCAGTTGGTCACACTGCAGGCAAAGGTTGCACAGGCAGAAAGGGAATGGGTGACCAACAGGCAGAGTAGTAGGCGCAGGCAGGTAGTGCAGGAGTCCCCTGTCGCCATCCCCCTCTCAAACAGATATACCACTCTGGATACTGATGGGGGGGGATGGCTTACCAGGGGAAGGCAGCAGCAGCCAACTTCCTGGCACCAGGGGTGGTTCTGCTGCACAGGACGGGAGGAAAAAGAGTGGGAGAGCTATAGTGATAGGGGATTCTATTGTAAGGGGAATAGATAGGCGTTTCTGCAGCCGCAAATGAGACTCCAGGATGGTGTGTTGCCTCCCTGGTGCAAGTGTCAAGGATGTCTCAGAGCGGCTGCAGAACATTTTGGAAAGGGAGGGTGAACAGCCAGTTGTCGTGGTGTATATAGGTACCAACGATATAGGTAAAAAATGGGATGAGGTCCTAAAAGCTAATAGGGAGTTAGGAGGTAAATTAAAAAATAGGACCTCAAAGGTAGTAATCTCAGGATTGCTACCAGTGCCATGTGCTAGTCAGAGTAGAAATAGCAGGATATTTCAGATGAATACATGGCTAGAGGAATGGTGCAAGGGGGAGGGATTCAAATTCCTGGGACATTGGAACAGGTTCTGGGGGAGGTGGGACCAGTACAAAACGGACGGTTTGCACCTGGGCAGGGCCAGGAATGATGTCCTAGGGGGAGTGTTTGCTAGTGCTCTGGGGGAGGGTTTAAACTAAAATGGCAGGGGGTTGGGAACCTGAGCGGGGAGACAGAGGAAAGGGAAACAAGGATAAAAGCAAAAGACAGGAAGGAGAAAAACAAAAGTGGCAGGCAGAGAAATCAAGGGTTTAAATCAAACATGGTCACAGTAAATAATAATTCTAAAAGGTCTAAGAGCGTTAAAAAAACAAACCTGAAGGCTTTGTGTCTTAATGCGAGGAGCATTCGTAATAAGGTGGAGGAATTAGCTGCACAAATAAGGGTAAACGAATATGATATGATTGGGATTACGGAAACATGGCTCCAGGGTGGCCAAGGCTGGGAACTCAACATCCAGAGGTATTTAATATTCAGGAAAGATAGGCAAAAAGGAAAAGTAGGTGGGGTAGCATCGCTGGTTAAAGAGGGGATTAACACAATTGTAAGGAAGGATATTAGCTCTGATGATGTGGAATCTGTATGGGTAGAACTGAGAAATACCAAGGGGCAGAAAACGTTAGTGGGAGTGGTATATAGACCTTCAAACAGTAATGCGGAGGTCGGGGATGGCATTAAAAGGGAAATTAGAGAAGCGTGCAATAAGGGCACAGCAGTTATCATGGGTGACTTTAATCTACATATAGATTGGGCTAACCAAATTAGTAACAATACTGTGGAGGAGGAATTCCTGGAGTGTATACGGGATGGTTTCCTGGACCAATATGTCGAGGAACCAACTGGAGATCAGGCCATCTTAGACTGGGTATTATGTAATAAGAAAGGATTAATTAGCAATCTTGTTGTGCGAGGCCCCTTGGGTCGGAGCAATCATAATATGATAGAATTCTTCGTTAAGATGGAGAGTGAAGCAGTTGACTCAGAGACGAGGGTCCTGGATTTAAATAAAGGAAACTACGATGGTATGAGGCGCGAGTTGGGTAGGATTGATTGGGGAATGTCACTCAAAGGGTTGACGGTGGATAGGCAATGGCAAACATTCAAAGGTCGCATGGATGACCTACAGAATTTGTTCATCCCAGTTTGGCGTAAAAATAAACAAAAAAGGTGACTCAACCGTGACTAACAAGGGAAATTAGAGATAGCATAAGATCCAAGGAGAGGATATATAAATTGGCCAGAAAAAGCAGTAAACCTGAGGATTGGGAGCAGTTTAGGATTCAACAAAGGAGGACTAAGGGATTAATTAAGAGGGGGAAAATAGAGTATGAGAGTAAGCTTTCAGGGAACATAAAAACTGACTGTAAAAGCTTTTATAGATATGTGAAAAGAAAAAGATTGGTGAAGTCAAGCGTAGGTCCCTTGCAGTCAGAATCAGTGGAATTTATAATGGGGAACAAAGAAATGGCAGACCAATTAAATACATACTTTGGTTCTGTCTTCATAAAGGAGGACACAAATAACCTCCCAGAGATGTCGGGGAACATAGGGTCTAATTAAAGGGAGGAACTGATAGAAATCAGTATTTGTAGGGAAATGGTGTTAGAGAAATTGGCAGAATTGAAGGCCGATAAATCCCCAGGGCCTGATAATCTACATCCTAGGATACTTAAGGAAGTGGCCCTCGAAATAGTAGATGCATTGCTGATCATCTTCCAACATTCGATAGAATCTGGAACAGCACCCATGGATTGGAGGGTAGCTAATGTTACCCCACTATTCAAAAAAGGTGGTAGAGAGAAAACGGGGAATTACAGACCGGTAAGCCTGACATCGGTAGTGGGGAAAATGCTGGAGTCCATTTTAAAAGATGTAACAGCAGAGCACTTGGAAAACAGTGACCGGATCAGACAAAGTCAACATGGATTTACAAAAGGTAAATCGTGCTTGACTAATCTGGAATTGTTTGAGGATGTAACTGGTAAAATAGATAAAGGAGAACCAGTGGATGTGGTGTATTTGGACTTTCAAAAGGCTTTTGATAAGGTCCCGCATAAGAGATTAGCATGTAAAGTTAAGGCACATGGGATTGGGGGCAAGGTATTGACGTGGATAGAGAACTGGTTGGCAGACAAGAAGCAAAGAGTTGGAATAAACGGGTCTTTTTCCGAGTGGCAGGCAGTGACTAGTGGGGTACCGCAGGGATCGGTCCTTGGACCCCAGCTATTCACAAGATATATTAATGATCTAGACGAGGGAACTAGATGTAGTATCTCCAAGTTTGCAGACGACAGAAAGCTGGGTGGGCATGTGTGCTGTGAGGAGGATGCCAAGAAACTCCAGTATGATTTGGACAGGTTGGGTGATTGGGCAGAAGCATGGCAGATGCAATATAACGTGGATAAATGCGAGGTTATCCACTTTGGTGTCAAAAACAAGAAGGCAGATTATTTTGTGAATGGCAATAAATTGGGAGAAGGGGAAGTGCAACGAGACCTGGGCGTCCTTGTGCACCAGTCGCTGAAGGTAAGCATGCAGGTGCAGCAGGCGGTTAAGAAGGCAAATGGTATGTTGGCCTTCGTAGCGAGAGGGTTTGAGTACAGGAACAAGGATGTCTTGCTGCAGTTGTACAGGGCCTTGGTGAGACCACATCTTGAGTATTGTGTGCAGTTTTGGTCGCTTTATCTGAGGAAGGATGTTCTTGCCGTGGAAGGAGTGCAGCAAAGATTCACCAGGCTGATACCTGGGATGGCAGGAATGACGTATGAGGAGAGATCGGGTCGATTGGGCTTGTACTCCCTGGAGTTCAGAAGAACGAGAGGGGATCTCATCGAAACTTATAAAATTCTAACAGGACTAGACAGGCTAGATGCAGAAAGGATGTTCCCGATGGTCGAGGAGTCCAGAACCAGGGGTCACAGTCTAAGGATAAGGGGTAAGCCATTTAGGACAGAGATGAGGAGGAATTTCTTCACCTAGAGAGTGGTGAACCTGTGGAATTCTCTACCACAGAAGGCAGTAGAGGCCAATTCATTGAATATATTCAAGAAGGAGTTGGATATATTTCTTAAAGCTAAAGGGATCAAGGGATATGGGGAGAAAGCAGGGACAGGGTACTGAAATTGGATGATCAGCCATGATCTCATTGAATGGCGGAGCAGGCTCGAGGGGCCGAATGGCCTACTCCTGCTCCTATCTTCTATGTTTCTATGACATCTCTGCGTTTCTCCAATTCTGGCCTCTTGAGCATCCCCGATTTTCATCGCTCCGCATCGGCGGCCGTGCCTTCAGCTGCCTGGGCCCTAAGATCTGGAATTCCCTCCCTAAACCTCTCCACCTCTCTACCTCTCTCTCCTCCTTTAAGGCACTCCTTAAAACCTACCTGTTTGACCAAGCCTGTCCTAATATTTCCTTCTGTGACTCGGTGTCAAATTTGATTTGATAACACTCCTGTGAAGCGCCTTGGGACGTTTTACTACAGAATGCTTGGAGCAAATAGTATAGATGCATTTTATGGAGAGGCTAGATAAACATATGAGGAGAAGGGAATAGAGGGTTACGCTGATCGAGTGAGATGAGGAAAGACGGGAGGAGGCTCGAGTGGAGCATAAATGCCGGCATGGACTGGTTGGGCCGAATGGCCTGTTTCTGTGCCGTATATCCTATGTAATCCTATGTAAAGGCGCTGTATAAACACAAGTTGTTGTTGTTGAAGGGCATTAGTGAACTACTGGAAACTCTTTTTTATCCGGCACAGACGGGACCAGCGTGGTGCCGGTTTATCAAAAAGTCCGGATTACAGAGAGTTATAGTTAAAAGGTACGAGAGCTCATACACAGCAACAAATCCAAGCTTCCCTGTTGCTTAGCAACAGCTGCAAGAAGCCCGACCATAGACCAAGCGTCCCTGTTGCTTAGCAACAAGTGCAGAAACCCCCGATTACACAGCCAAGAATCAAGAAACGGCCACTAATATGAAGAAAAACTTAGCTGAACCTACTCCTGAATTTTGCCGGTTAACCGAGATTTCCGGTTGTTTGGGTGCCGGTAAATCGAGAGTTTCCTGTAGTTGGATTATTAAACAGCATTCCAGGAACCCATAAATGATCAGAATTATAACGGGGGAACTTGTACCCCAGCCCACCCAAAGGGAAACATTTTACTTTCCATTTGAAGTCAATGGAAAGTAAAATCAAGCAGGGTGTAAAACGGATGAGCAATCTCTAAGCCCGTCAATTTCCCGCCGGGCGGATTTGGTTAAAATAACTCCTAATGTCGCCAAACTCTCAACTGACCTCGGCATTGGTTCGCAAAGGGACGCACACACACACTTTAGCAGCAGAATAATACATTCAGATTGATTGTCTTCTATGTCACCTATGCACCTGAGGGGCACTGCACCAGTTAGAGGGGAGATTTGAATGGCCCAGGTGCACACCTGGCACGGTCCTGCTCCCTAATTCTGCAACCTACAGAACAGCGTGAATGCTCCTGAATGCTCACTTCCTCACAAGGTGCCGTGATGCCTTCAGTCGAAGCTCGTCCAACGTGGCAGTGCTCTTTCGGCCAGAAAGGCCAGTCTCGGCTGATTAAGATTCTCCTGTGCAGCCGTGGCTGGTGATACTCTGCCCCACATCCCAGGGGCCCCGAGATGAGCTCAGATGCAATAAAACCCACGACTGGCATGCTGAATGCACACTTCAGGTTGAATCCACAACTGTTCCTCACTAAACAGGCCGTATCAGCCAGATGTGCAGCAGCAGTTTGAAGAGGATGCAGAAAGCATTCCCACCAGTCTCATACAGACCTCCCTTTCACTACGACATGTTTCCAATGGATTGACAGTCCTGTCTACATCCTCCACCTTCCATCCATAAATATGCCACCATCCACAGATCTGCCTCTATGTGCAATAAGGAACAAAGCTCATATTCATGCCACCCAGTGAGAACGGCCTTATCAAGAACAATGCCCACACACACAACTTCAGTGTCACCGTAATTTTATTCAAACTAATTGTGTGTGTGGGGCATGCGAGCCTCTAACACAATGTGCTTTCCTTTGGTGCTACTATGTGACTCTTAAACTTAATGTTGCGTTTTTCCTAGATGCTACCTGAGTGGTGGGGGTGCAGAGATGGCTGCCTGCTGCAGTCCAATAGGAGCATCTATTGGGACTGAGGTGGCCCTCGTCTCATGGCAGCTCAGCCCTGCGATGGGCCGACTGTAGGCTGCACCTTTTGTGCTATTGGGCGGGCAGTCTGTCCCTGCATCATTTCTATCACATGTGTAGGCCAACAAGAAAGAACTTGCATTTCTATAGCGCCTTTCATGACCACCGGATGTCCCAAAGCACTTTACAGCCAATTAAGTACTTTTTGAAGTGTAGTCACCGTAGTAGTGTAGGAAACACGGCAGCCAATTTTCACACAGCAAGATCCCACGAAGAGCAACGCGAGAATGACCAGATAATCTGTTTCTTTAGTGATGTTGATTGAGGGGTAAGTATTGGCCAGGGCACCGGGGAGAACTCCCCTGCTCCTCTTCTAAATGGTGGCATGGGATCGTTTATTTTCTCCTGAGAGGGCAGACGGGCCCTCGGTTTAACGTTTCATCCGAAAGTGACCACTCCCGACAGTTTAGCGCTCCCTCAGCACTGCACTGGAGTGTCAGACTGAGCCATCACGCTGCTTTCCAAATTTCCCTTTCTTCCCATGGTAATAGAAATGTGGTATGCGAGGGAACACTTTAACTTATCTAGCTGTAGTGGGGAGGAGAACAATACTTAGTTATTTTCCAGGCACCAATCAAAGAACACTTGCTTTGCGGTCTCTGAAAACCTCTCTCACTCCTTTCCACATCTTTCAGCGTAAGTTGGCATTCGTTGCCCCTTCCCCCGCCTAGCAACAATATATTCTCCGACTCGCCGTAACCACGTTTGAACATAAGAACGTAAGAAATAGGAGCAGCAGTCGGCCATTTGGCCCTTCGAGCCTGCTCCGCCATTCAATAAGATCATGGCTGATCTTCTACCTCATTTCCACTTTCCTGCACTATCCCCATATCCCTTGATTCTCTTAGTGCCCAAAAATCTTATCGATCTCGGTCTTGAACATACTCAACCACTGAGCATCCACAGCCCCTTGAGGGTTTCCGCCGGGATTCTCCTGATTTCCTACCGTAACGTTGACGGGAAATCAGGAGAGCTACAGCGGGAGACGAGGAAATTCTGACAGAAATTCTACCCGTTTTGTCCATCACATTTCCATAAATCAGCAATTTCAAAAAACTTTCCAGAAATGAGGGACTTCAGTTACGTTGATAGACTGGAGAAGTTGGGGTTGTTCTCCTTAGAGCAGAGAAGGTTGAGAGGAGATTTGATAGAGGTGTTCAAAATCATGAGGGGTCTAGACAGAGTAGATAGAGAGAAACTGTTCCCATTGGCAGAAGGGTCGAGAACCAGTGGGCAACAGATTTAAGGGGATTGGCAGAAGAACCAAAGGCGATGTAAGAAAAAACTTTTTTACGCAGCAAGTGGTTAAGATCTGGGATGCACTGCCTGAAAGGGTGGTGGAGGCAGATTCAATCACGGCTTTCAAAAGGGGGTTGGATAAGTATCTGAAGGAAAGAAATTGGCAGGGCTACGGGGAAAGGGCGGAGGAGTGGGACTAGCTGAAGTGCTCTTGCAGAGAGCCGGCACAGGCTTGACGGGTCAAATGGCCTCCTTCCGTGCTGTAACCATTCTATGATTCTATTCTATAATAATCTGCCTTCGTAAATGGTTAGAAATAGCAAGGAGCAGAACCAATGAAATCAGTCTCGTAGCATTACGTTTTTTAAAATGGGCCCAAAAAACCACGGCCCTTCGAGCATACACGCGCTGTAATTTTTAAAAATTCATTCATGGGATGTGGGTGTCGCTGGCAAGGCCAGCATTTATTGCCCATCCCTAATTGCCCTTGAGAAGGTGGTGGTGAGCCACCTTCTTGAACCGCTGCAGTCCGTGTGGGGAAGGTACTCCCGCAGTGCTGTTAGGGAGGGAGCTCCAGGATTTTGACCCAGCGACGATGAAGGAACGGCCGATATATTTCCAAGTCAGGATGGTGTGTGACTTGGAGGGGGAACTTTGAGGTGGTGGTGTTCCCATGCACCTGCTGCCTTTGTCCAGCTAGGAGGTGGAGATCGCGGGTTTGGGAGGTGGTGTCGAAGAAGCCTTGGCGAGTTGGGGCTGTGCATCCTGTAATTAGTACCAACGGAAGGGCGGTGAATTTAGCTGGAACTCAGGTACAGAAAGTTCCCCGGGAGTTTGGAAGGGTAGCGGGTGAACAGAAAGAAGAAGGTAAGTTGAAGACGTGGCGAAATCTAGTTATTAAGGAGATTTACGAAGGGAGGGGGAGAGCTTAACAAGGACAAGGGAAGTTTAGGAAGAGGATTCCAGGGTGAAAGAATACGATGGATAAAAGCTTTGCCACTGACTCAGATCTGGAAGCGCAGTGGGTATGTTCTGGGATATAGGGCTGGAGAAGATTGCATAGATAATCCAATTAAATATTGGGAAGACCGAAGCCATTGTCTTCGGTCCCCGCCACCAACTCCATTCCCTAGCCACCGACTCTACCGCACTCCCTGGCCACCGACTCTACTGCACTCCCTGGCCACCGACTCTACCGCACTCCCTGGCCACCGACTCTGCCGCACTCCCTGGCCACCGACTCTACCGCACTCCCTGGCCACCGACTGAACCACACTGTTCGCAACCTTGGAGTCATATTTGACCCTGAAATGAGCTTCCGACCACATGTTCACGACATCACTATTTCCTATTTCCACCTCCATAACATCGCCCGTCTCAGCCTTTGCCTCAGCTTATCTGCTGCTGAAACCCTCGTCGATGCCTTTGTTACCTCTGGACTTGACTATTCCAACGCACTCCAAGCCGGCCTCCCACGTTCTACCCTACGTAAACTTGAGGTCATCCAAAACCCGGCTGCCCGTGCCCTAACTCGCACCAAGTCCCGTTCACCCCTGTGCTCACTGACCTACATTGGCTCCTGGTTTTAAAATTCTCATCCTTGTTTTCAAATCCCTCCATGGCCTCACCCCTTCCTATCTCTGTAATCGCCTCCAGCCCTACCCGAGATATCTGCGCTCCTCTAATTCTGGCCTCTTGCGCATCCCTGATTTTGATCGTTCCACCATTGGTGGCCGTGCCTTCAGCTGCCTGGGTCCTAAGCTCTGGAATTCCCTTCCTAAACCTCTCCGCCTCTCTCCCTCTCTTTCCTCCTTTAAGATGCTCCTTAAAACCGACCTCTTTGACCAAGCTTTTGGTCACCTGCCCTAATTTCTCCTTATGTGGCTCGGTGTCAAATTTTGTTTTATGACACTCCTGTGAAGCGCCTTGGGACATTTTACTACGTTAAAGGCGCTATATAAATACAAGTTGTTTGCGTTGTTGTAGTTAGGAGGAGTGAGGCCGCAGAGGAATTCGAAAACAAGGATGACGATTTCACTGCCGCAAGAGGAAGAGAGAGTTCTCCCGGTGAGGTACGATCAAAGCAGAATAACCGGTGACATGAATCAGTCATTCATGAAAGAAAGACTTATGAAATAATACTCAGCGGTCTACGGGTGGCGCTGTCCAGGGAGAGTATAAATACTCGGGCACGGGCCCAGCTTGCGCAGGACATTCTTAACAGACACAACTAGACCTCCATGTTGTAAAACAGTTGATTAAAGCTTTGTTTAACGCTTAGACCAAGTACCTAATAGTTTTCTTACATCAACCGGTGTTCCAACTCATTTGCTGTTTGTGGGGCCTTGCGGTGAGCTGTCGGCCGTGTTTGCCTACAAAAACAACAGTGGCCAAAAATAATCCCTCAGTCGTCAAGCGCTTTGGGACATCCTCGGGACATTAGATAAAGTGCCAAATAAATCGCAAGTTCTTTCTTTCTGCGGAGGCCAATGGAGATCGACGAGGATGGGGATAATGGGACTGTGGGACTTGTCACAGGCTAGGATATGAGCAGCGGCTTTCTGGTAGAGTTGGAGTCTGTGTAAGGTGGAGCTGAGGAGGTCCGCATGGTGAGCACTTGAGAAACCTTGGAGGTGGCAAAGACACAGATGGGGATTTCAGTGATGGGTGTTGGGTAAGGGCACAGGCGGGCAACCTTGTGTAGATAGAAGTAGGTGGCCGTGGTGATGGACTATTACATTAAATGGATGTGGAAAATGAAATGGAATAAAATTAAGACTATTATAAAAGAAACCCATTAACAGCACATGCTTATAATGAAATTCTGTTTATAGATTTTTTTTTAAACGAATCTCTTAAGTTAATTGCTTCATTACCGAATGTAATGACACTCCTGTTACGTTGAAAGTCTGAGGGCTAGATGGTTATTTACAAGGATGATACCAGAAATGCGAGGGCATACCTATCAGGAAAAGATGAACAGGCTGGGACTCTTTTCTCTTGAAAAAAGGCGGAGGGGTGACCTAATAGAGGTCTTTAAAATTATGAAAGGTTTTGATAGAGTGGACAGAGAGAGAAAGTTTCCACTTGTGGGGAAGAGCATAACTAGAGGCCATCAATATAAGATAGTCACCAAGAAATCCAATAGGGAATTCAGAAGAAACTTCTTTACCCAGAGAGTGGTGAGAATGTGGAACTCGCTACCACAGGGGGTGGTTGAAGCAAATAGTATAGATACATTTAAGGGGAGGCTGGACAAGCACATGAGGGAGAAGGGAATAGAGGGTTATAGATAGAGTTAGATGAGGAAACATAGAAACATAGAAGATAGGAGCAGGAGTAGGCCATTCGGCCCCTCGAGCCTGCTCCGCCATTCAATGAGATCATGGCTGATCATCCAAACTCAGTACCCTGTCCCTGCCTTCTCCCCATATCCCTTGATCCCTTTAGTCTTAAGAAATATATCTAACTCCTTCTTGAATATATTTAATGAATTGGCCTCAACTGCCTTCTGTGGTAGAGAATTCCACAGGTTCACCACTCTCTGGGTGAAGAAATTCCTCATCTCTGTCCTAAATGGTTTACCCCTTATCTTTAGACTGTGACCCCTGGTTCTGGACTCCCCGGCCATCGGGAACATCCTTCCTGCATCTAGTCTGTCTAGTCTTGTTAGAATTTTATAAGTTTCAATGAGATCCCTCTCATTCTTCTAAACGCTAGCGAATATAAGCCTAATCGACCCAATCTCTCCTCATACGTCATTCCTGCCATCCCAGGTATCAGCCTGGTGAATCTTCGCTGCACTCCCTCCATGGCAAGAACATCCTTCCTCAGATAAGGCGACCAAAACTGCACACAATACTCAAGGTGTGGTCTCACCAAGGCCCTGTACAACTGCAGCAAGACATCCTTGCTCCTGTACTTGAATCCTCTTGCTACGAAGGCCAACATGCCATTTGCATACCATTTGAAATACGGGAGGAGGCTCGTGTGGAGCATAAACGCTGGCATGGACTGGTTGGGCCGAATGGCCTGTTTCTGTGCTGTATATCCTATGTAATCCTGTGTAATCTTATGTAAAGTACCACTGGGCACAGTGGCTGTAAGGGTGTCTCATTTCCCAGTAAAAGTAGTAACTTAATGACACCTCTAATTATTTGAGTGAGTCTATGAATCTCTGGCTATTGTTTTTGTCAAAGTACTTGCATCCGATAATCCAAAAATTGTATTTAGCACAGTAATGGCCAGGAGTCATGTCCATAAAACAACAATGTTTAGCTCATTAGTGCGTATTCGGTAATGCTGAATATAGTCAGCTCTGCATCACTTCCTCGATTGAACTCGCTGCTGCTGCTGTCGCCGTTCTCTCAAGCTGCCTAGCTGACCAAAGACCTGGATCAACCTAAACTTTGTCCAGCTTAACACTGGTCAAATCAAAGACAACCAGCTGTGAGCCCCCAGCTTCGGCTAATTACCTTCGCCTGTTCGATCCAGGCTGACACGCCAGTGCAGTACTGAGGGAGTGCTGCACTGTCGGAGGTGCTGTCTTTCGGATGGGACGTTAAACCAAAGCCCCGTCTGCCATCTCAGGTGGACGTAAAAGATCCCGTGGCACTAAAACAGATTGTCTGGTCATTGTCACATTGCTGTCTGTGGAAGCTTGCTGTGCACAAATTGGCTGCCGCGTTTCTTACATTACAACATGGATTTTGATAATTGGGGAGCAGTACTGTGTGGCGGGGGCAGGTTGGTAGAGGGCCTTTGTCTTACAGATGTTTAGTGTAAGGCCCATGCTCTCGTATGCTTCAGTGAAGGTGCTGACGATGGTTTGACATCAGTGTTCTCGCTCAGGCCAACATCCCCAGCATCGAAGCTTTGACCACGCTTGATCAGCTCCGATGGACAGGCCACATCGTCTGCATGCCCAATACGAGACTCCCAAAACAAGCGCTCTACTCAGAGCTCCAACACGGCAAGAGAGCCCCAGGTGGGCAGAGGAAACGCTTCAAGAACACCCTCAAAGCCTCCTTGAAAAAGTGCAACATCCCCACCGACACCCGGGAATCCCTGGCCCAAGACCGCACAAAGTGGAGGAGAAGTATCCGGGAAGGCGCCGAACACCTCGAGTCTCTTCGCCGGGAGCAAGCGGAAGCCAAGCGCAAACAGCAGAAGGAGCGCACGTCAACCCAAGCACCCCACCCACCCGCCCCTTCAACCACCGTCTGCCCCACCTGTGACGGAGACTGTAGGTCCCGCATTGGACTCATCAGTCACCTGAGAACTCATTTTTAGTGCAGAAGCAAGTCATCCTTGGCTCCGAGGGACTGCCTAAGAAGAAGATATTTATATGATACGTGCTATAATTATAAAATATCATACATGCTATATATATGCAAAATATCATACCTGCTATATAAATAAAATTATACATGTTATGTATTTATACAATATTACGCATGCTATATATTTATAAAATATTTAACCACACAATTTGCTTCAATTCTACCTTCTTGCTAACACGAACATATAAGTTAATTGTCAGTAATAATCGCATAGTTTCCACAAAATGACTCATTTCACACAAACGTGCACAAACATTATAAGCTGCTTAAAAAGGGCTTCATTAGGATGCATTAATAACCACTTTCTCGACATCTTAAAACTGCTGACTTTGCTTTGTCTTTATTCCTAGACTTTTCCCTTTAAACTCCAGCCAAAACTAAGCACGCATGTTCGTGCCTCATTATCTTGACTCAAAGTCAAAACAAACCACCTTCTGCTCAGCCACATGAGCTGCAGCTGAAAACCTGCACGTCCCATTCCCTTCTCTCCCTCACCTTCATTGGTCTGCTACTTGGCTGTATGAACCACAGGACAGCCCAAATCAGCAGCTTCGCTAAAGCTACTGGCCCGCGACTCACGGTCAGTGGCGAGAAGTCCGGCTTTTCCGACATGCAGCAGGAATCGGCGCAGTTTAGTGGGAATCCCATAGCGCGAGCTGCTGTGACGTCAACAAGCTGTCTAAGCAGCCAATCACAACGCAAAAATCCAGCAGACAGGGAACCAGGATATAGAGAGAGAGCACTAATAATCAATCACTTTTCAAAAAATTTACAGAGAGCGAAATAAAGATTTTTTTTTTACATTCATTGGGTTAAGGCAGAAGCTGCAATATCATAAGCAGATTTTAAAAAAAACAATAAAAAAAATTAATTTTAAAGTCTAAAGGGGGAAAGATTGGGTGTCGCCCATTTTGGGGCGCTAATTTCGTCCGGGCGCAAAGTTTAGCACCCGGCGCTAATTATTGCCTTCGACTGCAAAATTCGCCTCTATCGCCCCCTGGAGGTGATTGGAGCGCTAAATCAGGCGCTACACACCTCTCTTAAGGTGCTAACGTCGGGGAGCGAGGCGCTACCTCAGAGCGCTACCGAAAAACTCATTTTATTATATCTAACTGAGTTAGATATATTTCTTAAGGCTAAAGGGACCAAGGGATATGGGGAGAAGGCAGGGACAGGGTACTGAATTTGGATGATCAGCCATGATCTCATTGAATGGCGGAGCAGGCTCGAGGGGCTGAATGGCCTACTCCTGCTCCTATCTTCTGTGTTTCTATGTTTCTATGTTTATATTGGTGGAATGTCAAATTTCTCCATTAAGTTAAGAATTACTAGAGGGAAA
Organism: Somniosus microcephalus; assembly: GCF_052327205.1. Lineage (NCBI taxonomy): Eukaryota > Metazoa > Chordata > Chondrichthyes > Squaliformes > Somniosidae > Somniosus > Somniosus microcephalus. The sequence continues at coordinate 27,443,044 of NC_140993.1, read as the reverse complement.
AATTCGGTTGGTTTTGCGCCTCCCGTTAACGCATCTGGGGAGGCGTGCTAATGGGGCGCTAGGAGCCTAGTGCCCGAGCGCGGCGATTTTAGCGCCACTCGCGAAATTGACCAGTCGTTTTGCGGCGGCGCTAAACGCTACCGCCACAATCTCCTGCGCCCGCAGGTCGTGACGTCGGTCGAGCGAGCAACGCCCTGGACCGGATATTGAGTCGCGCCCCCTGTCTTAGCACCTGCCGCTAAGAACGACAGGTAGAGGGGAATGTTTTCAAGTCGGGAAGGAGCTGGGGGAGCGCTATATAAAGGAGGGCGCTTCCTGCCCGCAGGTCGTGACGTCGGTCGAGCGAGCAACGCCCTGGACCGGATATTGAGTCGCGCCCCCTGTCAGTTACCATGGAAGCCAGACAGACTGGCGCCGTCCAGTTCTTAAAAGGAAGGGGCCATCTTGCTGGCCAGCCACTCCCTGCTCATTGCAGCCTTGAATCTCGGCCTGGAGAGACCTCGAAAGCAATTGTGTTGGAAGCACTGATGGATCGGCCCAGGGAAAGAGCTCGACGCTTAGGAACCTCAAAAGCGTGTACCAAAAATTTCGCCGACAAGAAAAGGCAGGAAGCGCCCTCCTTTATATAGCGCTCCCCCAGCTCCTTCCCGACTTGAAAACATTCCCCTCTACCTGTCGTTCTTAGCGGCAGGTGCTAAGACAGGGGGCGCGACTCAATATCCGGTCCAGGGCGTTGCTCGCTCGACCGACGTCACGACCTGCGGGCGCAGGAGATTGTGGCGGTAGCGTTTAGCGCCGCCGCAAAACGACTGGTCAATTTCGTGAGTGGCGCTAAAATCGCCGCGCTCGGGCACTAGGTTCCTAGCGCCCCATTAGCACGCCTCCCCAGAGGCGTTAACGGGAGGCGCAAAACCAACCGAATTTTTCCCCCTAGTAATTCTTAACTTAATGGAGAAATTTGACATTCCACCAATATAAACATAGAAACATAGAAACACAGAAGATAGGAGCAGGAGTAGGCCATTCAGCCCCTCGAGCCTGCTCCGCCATTCAATGAGATCATGGCTGATCATCCAAATTCAGTACCCTGTCCCTGCCTTCTCCCCATATCCCTTGGTCCCTTTAGCCTTAAGAAATATATCTAACTCAGTTAGATATAATAAAATGAGTTTTTCAGGGCCAGAACGGTTGTTTATCAGTAATTATTATTCGGATCGCCGTTAAAAAAACCCCAGTTACACCTCATTTGAATGGGTCTAACTTTTTATGGGGTTTCCAACAGCAATATTCGTTGGGAAAAGGGGACGTTTTCGCCGGTTCAGTGATTTGATTGATTGCCGGTTCTGGGGGTGGCAGGATGTGGGGGGGGGGGTGGGGGTTGGAGGGAACAGCGCAGCCTGCGGAGGAGCAGTGAATGGCGGATCGCAACTTCAGGGTTCCTGCGTTAGGCTGGGCGCGCGCTAAATCCTGAAGTTGCGGTCAATTTCAAAGGCTGCCAAAATCGCCACCATCAGGACTGCAAGTTCCGGGCCGTTACTGAACCGTGTCTATCTGTAGGTCAGAACTGTCTGCATTATTGCGATTCATCCGCTGATGCTTGTTTTCCAGTGACAGATGATTATTTCAGGGTTGGAAACAGCATCTACAATTTCCTTGCAATCAACTGCCGATTATTTCACTGTAAATCTACACTGACAACGTCTCAACAGCACTTAAAGGGTGCTGCTTTTACATTACAAGGAAAGATCATTCAGCCCAGCGAGTCCATCCCCCAGTAATGCAATTTTACTGTCATGGACTCTCCCTCGTTTATCTAAGGCTTTGAAGGAACTGAGTAATCATAGGCCGCACTTCCAAGAAGAGGAAATGCTCTGCATTTTTGAATCACAGAATGGTTACAGTACAGAAGGAGGCCATTCGGCCCGTCGAGCCCGTGCCGGCTCTCTGCAAGAGCGCTTCAGCTAGTCCCACTCCCCCGCCCTTTCCCCGTAGCCCTGCAAAAAAAAATTCCTACAGGTACTTATCCAATTCCCTTTTGGAAGCCACGATTGAATCTGCCTCCACCACCCTCTCAGGCAGTGCATTCCAGATCCTAACCACTCACTGCATAAAAAAGTTTTTCCTCATGTCGCCTTTGGTCCTTCTGCCAATCACCTTAAATCTGTGTGCTCTGGTTCTCGACCCTTCCGCCAATGGGAACAGTTTCGCTCTATCTACTCTGCCTAGACGCCCTCATGATTTTATCTCTAAATCTGGAATTTTATCCCTGCATTGTACAAGAATGCCACAGAAAATGATCTAATATTATTCCGCCCACCCTGTCGTATTCCGCAGACGAATAACAGAACTGGAGTCACACAGTGCTCCTCACATTGTTGGTTTATCACCCTCAAGGCCTCCTTGAAAAAGTGCAACATCCCCACCAACACCTGGGAATCCCTGGCCCAAGACCGCACAAATTGGAGGAGAAGCATCCGGGAAGGCGCCGAACACCTCGAGTCTCTTCGCCGGGAGCAAGCTGAAGCCAAGCGGAAGCCAAGCGCAAGGAGCGCACGTCAACCCAAGCACCCCACCCACCCGCCCCTTCAACCACCGTCTGCCCCACCTGTGACAGAGACTGTAGGTCCCGCATTGGACTCATCAGTCACCGGAGAACTCATTTTTAGTGTGGAAGCAAGTCATCCTCGGTTCCGAGGGGCTGCCTAATAGAAGACGTTGGTTTATCTGTATCTGTATTATATACAATGTTCCCTCTAAGCTGCTTTCTCCTACTTGAATCCCTCGTGCTAAACATTTTGCATGAGGGATTCAAGTGGGAGAAAGCAGTTCATTGAAGGAGTAATCTGCAAGGTGCCGCACAGGCTGCTCACAAGCTCTTCCATTGAAAATACCGCACAGGCACAGACATATAAAGGGACCACGCACTGAAATAAACAGGCCACGCACAACAAAGCACAGCTTAGAGGGAACATTGCTTATATACCTATATAAATATTAATCATTTCCTTAACTGGGTCCAATGACCTTTTCAAAGGATTTATTCAGCATGACACTATCCAACTTGGAAGTATATTCTACATATCTGTTACACTGTGGGGAAAAATTCTAATCTTCTTATCTCTAGATTTGCCGGAGTCTTGCCAAATCCATAGATTTAAAGTAATTGGTAGAAGGATTAGAGGGAAGTTGAGGAGAACCTTTTTCACCCAGAGGGTGGTGGGGGCCTGGAACTCACTGCCTGAAAGGGTGGGAGAGGCAGAGACCCTCGTCACATTTAAAAAGTACTTGGATATGCACTAGCGGGGGAATGGGACTGACTGGATTGCTCTACAGAGAGCCGGCACAGACTCAATGGGCCGAATGGCCTCCTTCTGTGCCATTATGACTCTATGAAGTGCTGTAACCTACAAGGCTACGGACCAAGAGCTGGGAAGTAGGATTAGGCTGGATTGCTTTTTGTCGGCCGGCACAGACACAATGGGCCGAATGGCCTCCTTCTGTGCCGTAAGTTTCTATGGGAGTTAAATTCGGTTGATCTGCGCAAATCAACTAGCGCCTGGGCGCAGCGCCGCTAACACCTCCCATGAAATTCAGCGGGAGGTTAGCGGCGGCACTAACCGTTAGCGCCGTGTGGTGCTGCGCCGCCGGCGATGGCATCATCACCATGCGCAGTGCCCCGCTCGCGCCCTGGCTGTAATATTGGGTGGCGCCCCCCGACTTACCGCTGGACGCTATGTCCGCCGGGGTCAGGGGGGCCTACCTGCAGCCGGGGCGGCGCTAGTTGAAGGGGAGGTGGCGGGCGACCATATTTGTTGCTGGCCACCTGCCCCCCGCTGCTGAACCCGGCCCCCGTGAAGCCCCCCCACGGGGTGTCGGCTGCTCTCCGTGAGCCTGGCACTCTTCTTGAGTGACGGGCTCGTTTGCCGGCACTCCCGATCCCTGGTGGCCCAGCTGGGCGCTGGGACTCGCTGCGCCAGACCCCTCCCCTTTAATAAGGGGAGGAAGGCCTGCAGTACCGCGGCACATAGCGCCGCGATATTGGCTCGCAGCGCCCCAAGAGGGACGCTACCTGGGAAAATCGGCCGTGGGGGCGCTAACTTTTTTGGGGCGCTAAAGTTTTTACCCCTATGATTCTAATCCGTGCGGGGTATTTTAGTTCTGCTATCATAGTGTTGGGCAATCTTGGGGCCGCCTACTCCAGACCATCCACCATAGAACACCAGTTCTGTTGACACAACAGGAGCAGCCGGCACTAATTGTGTAATTGTTCCTCCCTCTGTGTATAATCACAGCTAAAGACTTAGGCGAGTAGGTTCATCATCACAGTAACCAGCTCTTGAATACTCATCGTACTGAATGTGCTGCGACTTGTCACCTCAACAAGCCTGTGAGGGACAAAAGCAGCAAGGATTACTGAATGAAAAATGGGGGGGGGGGGCAAAATTAGCAACTGTTGATTTTTGTAAAATTCATATTTTATAAGGAAGGTGTTGTCATCCACCAATATCTATCTATCTTATATCCAGGACAAAGCAGCTCGCTTGATTGGCACCCCATCCACCACCTTAAACATTCACTCCCTCCACCACCGGCGTACCGTGGCTGCAGTGTGTACCATCTACAAGATGCACTGCAGCAACTCGCCAAGGCTTCTTCGGCAGCACCTCCCAAACCCGTGACCTCTTCCACCTAGAAGGACAAGGGCAGCAGGCGCATGGGAACACCACCACCTCCAAGTTCTCCTCCAAGTCACACACCATCCTGACTTGGAAATATATCGTCTGTTCCTTCATCGTCGCTGGGTCAAAATCCTGGAACTCCCTCCCTAACAGCACTGTGGGAGTACATTCACCACACGGACTACAGCGGTTCAAGAAGGCGGCTCACCACCACCTTCTCGAGGGCAATTAGGGATGGGCAATAAATGCTGGCCTTGCCAACAACGCCCACATCCCATAAAAACGAATATTAACAAAAATACTATAAATACGGTATATTTAAGCACACGTACTCCTATCTGTTACATAGAATTTAAAAATTTGCATTTATATAGCGCCTTTCATGACCTCAGTACGTCCCAAAGCTCTTTACAGTCAATGAAGTACTTTCTGAAGTGTAGTCGTTGTTGTAATGTAGGAAACGCCACAGCCAATTTGCGCACAGCAAGCTCCCACAAACAGCAACGAGATAATGACCAGATAATGTTTTTTTTTTAGTGAGGGATAAATATTGGCCAGGTTACCGGGGACACCTCCCCTACTCTTCTTGGAAATAGTGACAAGAGATCTTATACGTCCACCCGAGGGAGCAGACGGCGGCTTCGATTTAATGTCGCATCCGAAAGATGGCACCTCCGACAGTGCAGCACTCCCTCAGCACTGCACTGGGAGTGTCGGCCTAGCTTTCTGTGCTCAAGTCAAAACAAAGCACCATGCAACTGCAGGTGGTCATGCTCTGGTGTCCCACTTTGTTGATTGACTCAAAATAAAACCTGACAATCAGAATAGGAAACGTACAAATCAAAAGTGAGCAAAAACAGCTAGAAAATCTCCATGAGACACTGCCAATTCTGAATGACAAGAATCAACCAACATGAGAAAGGAGAAGATGAAGCAAGCAAATCACTCAATTCTTTTTCTTTAAAAATCTGTCACCGTCTTGTTTACAATATAAAGCCCCGTTCGAAGTTCAGGTCTGCCGTGGACACCTTCTTAGGTTCAGAGGTGTCAGGGGCGCCCGTAAGCATTCTGCTTACCTTAACTTTTATACTTCGACGGCCTTTCATCAGAACTGGAAGGTGTCTAGAGGTGAACAGCTTCTAAGTAAATACAGAGCCAGGGAAAAGGGGAGGTGGGGGCAGGAAAAGAATAAAGGGTGATAGGGTGGAAGGCAGGAGTGATTAAATGACAAAAGGGATGATGGTGCGAGGCAAAAGGCGGTGATACTGGGACAGGTAAAGAAAGAAAGGATGGGTCCAGAGGAGGTGTAAGTGGTTACAGCAGAATAGTGGTGGGGCGGGGGGAGCATGGAAAATCTGGGAGAGGAGAAGGCTTCCATGGGCTGGGAATGTGGCAGAGAGAGGTGGGTAGACCTTAGGGGGCATAGCCTCAGGATAAGGGGACGGCTTTTTAAGACTGGGATGAGGAGGAATTTCTTCACTCAAGAGGGTTGTGAATCTTTGGAATTCTCTACCACAGAGGGCTGCGGATGTTGAGTCGCTGACTGTATTCAAGGCTGAGATCGATAGATTTTTAGGCTCTAGGGGAAATCAAGGGATATGGGGATCGGGCGGGAAAGTGAAGTTGAGGTCGAGGATCAGCCATGATCTTATTGAATGGCTCGAGGGGCCGTGTGGCCTACTCCTGCTCTTATTCTTATGTAGACCTTAGGGTTGCCGACTACCCCGCCAACCGTGCACTCCACCCCAAGCACCAGCACACCCCTCCTCCTCACCCAGTACTGGCCCGCACCTCCCCCACTCCCAGCACCAGCTCACACCTCCCCCACTCCCGCACCTCCCCCACTCCCAGCACCAGCCCGCACCTCCCCCACTCCCAGCACCCACTCACACCTCCCCCACTCCCAGCACCAGCCCGCACCTCCCCCACTCCCAGCACCCACTCACACCTCCCCCACTCCCACACCTCCCCCACTCCCCGCACCAGCTCGCACCTCCCCCACTCCCAGCACCTCCCCCACTCCCAGCACCAGCTCACACCTCCCCCACTCCCAGCACCAGCCCGCACCTCCCCCACTCCCAGCACCTCCCCCACTCCCAGCACCTCCGCCACTCCCAGCACCAGCCCGCACCTCCCCCACTCCCAGCACCAGCTCACACCTCCCCCACTCCCAGCACCTCCCCCACTCCCAGCACCAGCCCGCACCTCCCCCACTCCCAGCACCAGCCCGCACCTCCCCCACTCCCCGCACCAGCTCGCACCTCCCCCACTCCCAGCACCTCCCCCACTCCCAGCACCAGCCCGCACCTCCCCCACTCCCCGCACCAGCCCGCACCTCCCCCATTCCCAGCACCTCCCCCACTCCCAGCACCAGCCCGCACCTCCCCCACTCCCAGCACCTTCCTTCACTCCCAGCACCAGCCGCACCTCCCCCACTCCCCGCACCTCCCCCACTCCCAGCACCAACTCACACCTCCCCCACTCCCAGCACCTCCCCCACTCCCAGCACCAGCCCGCACCTCCCCCACTCCCAGCACCAGCCCGTACCTCCCCCACTCCCCACACCTCCCCCACTCCCCGCACCTCCCCCACTCCCAGCACCAGTCCACACCTCCCCCACTCCCAGTGGCTCTGGTGTTTTTTCTGTTTCTATTTCAGATTTCCAGCATCTGCAATATTTTGCTTTTACTTTTATGGGATATGTTGATAGGGTGAGATGAAGTAAGGTGGGAGGAGGCATAAGCCTGTTGGGCCGAATGGCCTGTTGCTATGCTGTAATATTCTGTGTGAATCTATGGCTCACACCGCCCTAAATCTACTTGTACAGTAATGAGACCCGGGGGCGTATAAATGACACTCCCTTGTGATCTGGTCCACACCTCCATGTCTTATCCACGTGTACTTCTTCAATCTATCCGAAGGCGGGCTGAGTTAACACTGGACGAGGTGGAAGACTAGCTCGAATTACTCCACAGTAAGGTGAAAGGTCCAGAGCATTGCGTATTCTCAGAGTCACTTTGTTTAATTGACGCAACTTGTAATAATTCAAATAAAGAACACGTGTTGCTACCCCCGCACTCTAGTGGGTCGTCTTATTTAATTTAAACAGAATAATGGGCCGTATTTTGCGATCCCTACGGGTGTGTACAAGGTGCTCACGCACCCGTAGGGGCCGCGCAAGTGCCGGGTTTAGGCCTGAGAAGCACATGTACTAAAACCCAGCACTTGCGATCCTCTTGACAGATCCTCCGCATCCCCGGGAGATGGACCTCCGCGGATGGAGAGTTGCGCTATTTGCCCAACTTCCGCCCGCTGAAAGGCCACGGAATTCTTACGCCTGATTAAAAGCAGACGTAAGGCCAGCTTTTACCAGCATAAGAGTTTTTAAAAAATAGAAAAATAAAATGTTGTCACTTACTTAAACAATAAAAACCCTGTCCAATAAGGTAAGTTTATTATTAGCCCCGTTAAAACATATTTAAAAAAAATTTTAAATTACATTTTTGTTTAAAATATCTAATTAAATGCCAGTTTAATTAATTTTATATATGTAATTTAAAACATTTTTTATTTCATGTGTTGCCGTATTTTTAAGTGATCCCCATTCATACTTTTGACAGCTCCGTACGTACGGAAACCCCATAAGTATGAAGGGGGATTCCCTTCTTTCATTGGTTGGGCCGGCCCATGTGATTCCAGGGGTGATTGCGAACCGCCTGCGCCCCTGGGATACGTGGGCCTCTACGCATTTCTACCAGTATCTCCTGGAACACCCGGTAAATGCGCAAAAACTTTGATGATGGGAGGGATCCGGTCGCAAATTCAGGCCCAATATCTTTGCAGCTGTTCTCCAAACCAGGCAGAACCTCCATCCCAGCAGTCTCCCAGCAATCTCCCAGCAGCCTCCTGTCTATTCAACCTTTCCACAGCACTTGGCTGCCTGTGCAGTCCTGTTTCCACAGCCCAGAGTTGACGCTTGGTGTTTCTTTCTCAAAGCCTGACTCCAGTGGCAGCTTTTTGGTCAAAACTGGCTGTCCCTCCCTCCCCCGCCCCCTTACATAGAAGGACATCGAATTTACAGCACAGAAACAGGCCATTCGGCCCAAACAGTCCATGCCGGTGTTTCTGCTCCACATTAGTCTCCTCCCACTTCATCTAACCCTATCAGCATTTTCTTCTATGCCTTTCCAGTGTCAGCTGTGGCTCAGTGGGTAGCACTCTTGCCTCAGAATCAGAAATTTGTGGGTTCAATCCCACTCCAGGGACTTGAGCACAGAAATCTAGGCTGACGCTCCCAGTGCAGTGCTGAGGGAGTGCTGCACTGTCGGAGGTGCCGTCTTTCAGATGAGACGTTAAACCGAAGTCCCCGTCTGCTCTCTCAGGTGGACATAAATGATCCCCCGGCACTATTTCGAAGAAGAGCAGGGGAGGTATCCTGGGCCAATATTTATCCCTCAACCAACATCACTAAAACAGATTATCTGGTCATTATCACATTGCTGTTTGTGGGAGCTTGCTGTGTGCAAATTGGCTGCTGCGTTTCCCACATTACAACAGCTTCAAAGAGTACTTCATTGGCTGTAAAGTGCTTTGGGACGTCCGGTGGTTGTGAAAGGTGCTATATAAATGCAAGTTCTTTCTTTCTCCCTCGTGTACTCATCTAGCTTCCCCTTAAAGGCATCTATGCTATTCGACTCAAGTGCTCCGTGTGGGAGCGAGTTCCCCATCTTCACCCGCCCCCCACCCCCTCAACCAAGGGCGGACACCTCCAACCTAACCTGGCAATGGCCACAGCCGAGTTCAAGCGAAGAGGCTCGTCGCAGCAGCAATAACTGTGAGCAGTTGCTGGGGTGTCAAATTATTTCTCGCTGTCAGATGGGGCAAGCCATCTGGTCCACCTTAGCTTATCTCTCCAGAAAGTCTCTTCAGTCGCATCCAGGCACTTTTAAAAATGATTCCAGCGTTTCCACCCCTTATATGTCAAGCCAAATTTACCTGATAGATATCCAACATGAATATTCTGGCACTTATATGGCATCAGATTAAAATTCAGCTCGTACACATCACAGTTCAGACTAATGAGGTACATCATTTTGCATAATGGTTCACCTCAGACAGAGGCAGAGGAAACTTTACTCCAATCTATGATGGGAGCAAATACTTCTGCATCTCACACATTTCACTGCACAATTCACAGGCGTAATGTTCTCAACACCAGTTACAAAACTATTGTATTGTGGCAGAGCCACTGAGGGACTTTGAGCAACTGTACATAATTCCCTTTAACGAGGTTTGACTCCAACCTAAGCCTGTACCAGTCTGTTAGTGATTTCTGTGTTTGTACATACTGTTTGCATGCACGGGGCGCAGTCCCTTTAAGACTGCGGCAAAGCGTGGGTAAACGCGATGATGTCATGCCGCTAATCACGTGACCACCAAAGCACGGGAAAAACGTGATGACGTCATGACGCCATCCACGGGACCGTCCTGGCGGTCCTCGTGGAGCCTCCGGCCAGCAAAGACCTGTTTTCGTGGTTCTCCTGTATTGATCTCGACAAACTGTTTAAACTCGTTAGTTCTGCATTAAAACTTGTTTGTTTGATTGCCTGAGTCGACCTCAGTTCTTAGATAGGAATTTGGCAATTCCTACAGTATCATGCTCATTATAACCAAGTTTTCAGCAGCTTCACTAAAACAGATTATCTGGTCATTATCACATTATCTACGCCTCTCCAGGAAATCCAACTCTCACAGAATGGTTACAGCACAGAAGGAGGCCATTCGGCCCGTCGAGCCCGTGCCGGCTCTCTGCAAGAGCACTTCAGCTAGTCCCACTCCCCCCGTCCCCTCCGCCCTTTCCCCGTAGCCACGTCACCAGTGGCTCAGTGGGTAGCACACTCGCCTCGGAGTCAGAAGGTTGTGGGTTCAAGTCCCACTCCAGAGACTTGAGCACATAAATCCAGGCTGACACTCCAGTGCAGTGCTGAGGGAGCGCTGCACTGTCGGTGATGCCGTCTTTCAGATGAGACGTTAAACCGAGGCCCCCGTCTGCTCTCTCAGGTGGACGTAAAAGATCCCGTGGCACTATTTCGAAGAAGAGCAGGGGAGTTCTCCCCGGTGTCCTGGCCAATATTTATCCCTCAATCAACTTAACAAAAACAAGATTATCTGGTCATTATCATATTGCTGTTTGTGGGAGCTTACTGTGCGCAAATTGGCTGCTGTATTTCCTAGTGACTACACTCCAAAAGTACTTCATTGGCTGTAAAGCACTTTGAGATGTCCGGTGGTCGTGAAAGGCGCCATATAAATGCAAGTCATTCTTTTCTTTTTAGCCCTGCAAATTTTTTTTCCTTCAGGTACTTATCCAATTCGACTTTTTGAAAGCCACGATTGAATCTGCCTCCACCACCCTTTCATTCCAGATCGCAACCACTCGCTGCGTAAAAATCTATTGTCAAAAAAATCTCCAGCAACAAACTAAACGACGCAGGATTTTATTTACTTTTTAAAATGACTCCTGCGGGTTTCTACCCTAGTGAATTTAATAAAGGGGTTTTAGTGTCTTTCCTCATTACATGAAAAAACGCAGAGTTGCCATAGTGACCAGACTACCAGCGTACCTTCCCCCTACTGTGATCGCGACCTTCAGTTTTCTCGGTCATCTGTTCCAGCCAATAGCAAGCCGTACAAACAATCTACAGGGGATTACTGCAATTACAGTGCAAGTCAGTGCTGTTCCTCTTGTGGCCTAGCAAGAAAGGCTTCAATGTACCCTGCCCCATGTAACAAAAAAAATTGATGATATATATATATATATAAAGAAAAAAATTATCAACTGTGAATTTACATTTCCTAAGTACTGTATGAAGGGGCAGGATATGATGCTGGCAGTAAATTAATCTTCATTTACTGGAGTTTAAAAATGGGCCTCAATGATTGGAAAATCATGTCGAGCCTCGCAGATCATTAACTAATAATTCAGACATTCCGAGTCTCACGCTGTATTGAATGCTAGGGTTGCCAACGCTTCAGGATTGTCCTTGGAGTCTCTCGGAATTAAAAATTAATCTCCTGGACACTGCTGCAAGCAACCCAGGAGAAAAATGATAGGGGCATTAAAAAAAAGTGTAATATTTTCATTTCCTTTGCACACTTTCATTGATTAGTGATTTAAAAATATTGGGGATTGGGGAAAAAAATGGATGTTTGACTGACAGTCAAAGATCATCCAATAGAAAGAAAGACTTGCATTTCTATAGCGCCTTTCACGACCACCGGACGTCCCAAAGCGTTTTACAGCCAATGAAGCACTGTTGTAATGTAGGAAACACGGCAGCTAATTTGCACACAGCAAGCTCCCACAAACTGCAATGTGATAATGACCAGATAATTTCTTTTAGTGATGTTGATTGAGGGATAAATATTGACCCCAGGACACCGGGGATAACTCCCCCTGCTCTTCTTCGAAATAGTGCCGTGGGATCTTTAATGTCCAACTGAGAGAGCAGACGGGGCCTCGGTTTAAGGTCTCATCCGAAAGACGGCACCTCCGCCAGGACTGGGGAATTTTAGCTGTGAGGAAAGTTTGGATAGGCGGGGTTCTGTTTTCTTTGGAACAGAGGAGGCTGAGGGGAGATGAATGAAGCAATGAAGCCGGCACGGACTCGATGGGCTGAACGGCCTCCTTCTGTACCGTAAATTCCTATGATTCGTCTGGCCCTGGCTCCTCATCCCGCCATCCTCACCTGGCAGGAAAGCTACAATGGCCTTCACGTTTGAACATGGTAACCGACCTAGGAGTATCAGTCTATCCTGCAGGACTGCAGTGATCAATGTCATCGGACCTCCTGATCTGCCTGTCTAACGAAGATTCACCAGGCTGATACCTGGGATGGCAGGAATGACGTATGAGGAGAGATTGGGTCGATTAGGCTTATATTCGCTGGAGTTTAGAAGAATGAGAGGGGATCTCATTGAAACTTATAAAATTCTAACAGGACTAGACAGACTAAATGCAGGAAGGCTGTTCCCGATGGTCGGGGAGTCCAGAACCAGGGGTCACAGTCTAAGGATAAGGGGTAAGCCATTTAGGACTGAGATGAGGAGGAATTTCTTCACCCAGAGAGTGGTGAACCTGTGGAATTCTCTACCACAGAAGGCAGTTGAGGCCAATTCATTAAATATATTCAAGAAGGAGTTGGATATATTTCTTAAGGCTAAAGGGATCAAGGGATAATGGGGAGAAAGCAGGGACAGGGTACTGAATTTGGATGATCAGCCATGATCTCATTAAATGGCGGAGCAGGCTTGAGGGGCCGAATGGCCTACTCCTGCTCCTATCTTCTATGTTGTTTCTATGAAGGACCCCGACTGCTTCGGACGGATGTACGTACCGCCTGCTCAGCGGAGCTGATTAAGAGAGGAGACAGCGGGAAACGTTGGCGAGTAAGTGTCCCGTCAGTAGTAATAAAACGTCCCAGGGCGCTTCACAGGAGCGATTATCAGACAAAGTTTGACACCGAGCCACATAAGGAGACAATGGGACAGATGACCAAGAGGTAGGTTTTAAGGAGCGTCTTAAAGGAGGAGAGGTACCAGAGCATTGGTGAGGCCACACCTGGAGTACTGTGTACAGTTCTGATCTCCTTACCTAAGGAAAGACATAGAAACATAGAAGATAGGAGCAGGAGTCGGCCATTCGGCCCCTCGAGCCTGCTCCGCCATTTAATGAGATCATGGCTGATCATCCAAATTCAATACCCTGTCCCTGCCTTCTCCCCATATCCCTTGATCCCTTTAGCCTTAAGAAATATATATAACTCCTTGAATATATTTAATGAATTGGCCTCAACTGCCTTTTGTGGTAGAGAATTCCACAGGTTCACCACTCTGGGTGAAGAAATTCCTCCTCATCTCTGTCCTAAATGGCTTACCCCTTATCTTTAGACTGTGACCCCTGGTTCTGGACTCCCCCGCCATCAGGAACATCCTTCCTGCATCTAGTCTGTCCGGTCCTGTTAGAATTTTATAAGTTTCAAAGACATACTTGCCTTAGAGGGAGTGCAACCAAAGTTTACTAGACTGGATCCTGGGATGAGGGGATTGCCTTGTGAGGAGAGAATGAGTAGACTAGACCAATATTCCTTAGAGTTTAGAAGAATGAGAGGTGATCTAATTAAAACATATAAAATTCTTAAGGGGCTTGACGGGTTAATGCTGGGAAAATGTTTCCCCTGGCTGGGGAATCTAGAACACAGGGGTCACAGTCTCAGAATAAGGGGTCGGCCATTTAGGACTGAGATGAGGAGAAATTTCTTCACTCAAAGGGTTGTGAATCTTTGGAATTCTCTACCCCAGAGGGCTGTGGAGGCTCAGTCGTTGAGTATATTCAAGACAGAGGTTGATAACTTTTTGGGAATTAAGGGATATGGGGACAGTGCAGGAAGGTGGAGTTGAGGTCGAAGATCAGCCATGATCTTATTGAATGGTGGAGTAGGCTCGATGGGCCGAATGGCCTACTCCTGCTCCTATTTTTTATGTTCTTATGAGAGAGAGGCGGAGAGGTTTAGGGAGGGAATTCCAGAGCTTAGGGCCTCGGCAGCTGAAGGCACGGCCACCAATGGTGGAACGAAGGAAATCGGGGATGCTCAAGAGGCCAGAATTAGAGGAATGCAGAGATAAGAACATAAGACATAGGAGCTGGAGTAGGTCATTTGGCCCCTCGCGCCTGCTCCGCCATTCAATGCTGATCTGATCTTGGGGGATTATATACGTGGGGTTACGGGGATAGGGTGGGATATGTGTTGGTGTAGGGGTTACAGGGATCGGGTGGGATATGTGTCGGTGCAGGCTCAATGGGCTGAAATGGCCTCTATCTGCACTGTGGCGTTTCTGTGATTCTGTGATTCAACTCCACTTCCCTGCCCGCTCCCCATAACCCTTGACTCCCTTATCATTCAAAAATCTGTCTATCTCCACCTTAAATATATTCAATGACCCAGCCTCCACAGCTCTCTGGGGAAGAGAACTCCAAAGATTCACGACCCTCTGAGAGATGAAATTCCTCCTCATTTCCGATTTAAAAGGGTGCCCCCTTATTCTGAAATTATGCCCCCGAGTTCTAGATTCCCCCACGAGGGGAAACATCCTCCCTGCATCTACCCTGTCAAGCCCCCTCAGAATCTTATATATTTCAATAAGATCCCCTCTCATTCTTCTAAACTCCAATGAGTATAGGCCCAACCTGCTCAACCTTTCCTCAGAGTGCCATGGGGGGATTTGTACACCTTGAGGCCATCAGGAGCAGTCTGCAGCAGCTGGTGGAGTATGCACAGCAGTGCATCTCTGATATTGCTGCAGGATGCAATGGTGCATGTCCAACAGCACTGCAGTCCTGCAGGATAGACTTACTCAAATGTAGAGCAACCTGGAGCGAGTAGCACCTTCACAGTCATCTTCAGGGAAGCTCCAAAGGAGTGAGAGATCAAGCAAAGAAGAGCACTTCTCATAAGTGCTGGAACTGGCCCCACAGAGACTGCTGACACTTAATACTCAAAAAGATTGGGTATCCCAACTTGGTGAGAGGCAACACGTGCTGCAGTAACTGCCAAGGTTCCAGAAAAGCATGTCTTGGCAAAATGATGGCTTATGCCAAAAAAGCAATAATGTGGAGGGGGGGAGGGGAAATGCGAGGTGTTTTTAATGTACGGGCAGAGAGATGCTCACTGCCAAAAAAAAAACTAGACTTCAACATTCAATCAAACAACAAACTAGCTTAGGAAGCACTCTGAAGCAGGTCAGGTCCATTTCTGCAGTGCGCTCAGGATGTGACCCAATTGGCGCATTTCTCATTTGGCAATGTGGATTGCACGGTGCCCGCAGTAAGAAACATAGAAGATAGGAGCAGGAGTAGGCCATTCGGCCCCTCGAGCCTGCTCTGCCATTCAATGAGATCATGGCTGATCATCCAAATTCAGTACCCTGTCCCTGCCTTCTCCCCATATCCCTTGATCCCTTTAGCCTTAAGAAATATATCCAACTCCTTTTTGAATATATTTAATGAACTGGCCTCCACCGCCCTCTGTGGCAGAGAATTCCACAGGTTCACCACTCTCTGGGTAAAGAAATTCCTCCTCATTTCAGTCCTAAATGGCTTACCCCTTATCCTTAGACTATGACCCCTGGTTCTGGACTCCCCGGCCATCAGAAACATCCTTCCTGCATCTAGTCTGTCCAGGCCTGACAGAATTTTATAGGTTTCGATGAGATCCCGTCTCAATCTTCTAAACTCCAGTGAGTATAAGCCGAATCGACACAATCTCTCCTCATACGTCATTCCTGCCATCCCAGGTATCAGCCTGGTGAATCTTCGCTGTACTCCTTCCATGGCAAGAACGTCCTTCCTCAGGTAAGACGACCAAAACTGCACACAATACTCGAGGTGCGGTCTCACCAAGGCCCTGTACAGCTGTAGTAAGGCATCCTTGTTCCTGTACTCGAACCCTCTTGCTACGAAGGCCAACATACCATTTGCCTTCTTAACCGCCTGCTGCACCTACATGCTTACCTTCAGCGACTGGTGCACAAGAACACCCAGGTCTCTTTGCACTTCCCCTTCTCCCAATCTATTGCCATTCAAATAATAATCTGCCTTCCTGTTTTTGCCACCAAAGTGGATAACCTCACATTTATCCACATTATAGTGCATTTGCCATGTTTCTGCCCAATCACCCAATCTGTCCAAATCGTACTGGAGTTTCTCGACATCCTCCTCACAGCTTACCCTCCCACCCAGCTTTGTGTCGTCTGCAAATTTGGAGATATTACATCCAATTCCTTCGTCCAGATCATTAATATATATTGTGAACAGCTGGGGTCCTAGGACCGATCCTTGCGTTACCCCACTAGTCACTGCCTGCCACTCGGAAAACGACCCGTTTATTCCAACTCTCTGCCTTCTGTCCGCCAACCAGTTCTCTATCCAAGTCAATACCTTGCCCCCAATCCCATGTGCCTTAATTTTGCACGCTAATCTCTTATGTGGAACCTTATCGAAAGCCTTCTGAAGGTCTCTTCGTTTCCCCGAACTCGGAAAAAAAAAATCGCGCAGAACGCGAATCAAGTGGGTGAGTTAGGGGTTAGGGTTTCCATCGCCGTCAACTGTCAGCACGGAGCCTCAGAAAATAAGGGCAATAAATTCTGCAGAGATACCCTATCAGCTGGTCTGAAGGGTCCCAAGGTGCCTGCAGATGCAAGAGTCTGTCATGATATTTTTTCATTTCAGTGTATTAGTTTAAACCACGAGTGTCAGTCAAGGGTCTACAGACCAAACTATTAAAAGGCAAGTTCCAGACTAATGTCAGGAAGAGCGATTAACACCGGGGACGCTCTTCACTCAACAGGTGCCGTGATGATGAGATTCCAGGTTTCTACGGAAAGATGAACGAGAGGAACCAATTGGTCCAATTTGTGGTCATTGTGCATTTTCTCTCATTCACATTTTGAAAAGCAGATTTTCCAGCTTGGCTTGAAAGATTCAGACAAGCGGGGGAGCCAGGAAATGGGACACGAGAGCATTTCACCAGCTGCAGTCACGCGTTGCGCTATTTGCCACGGGGTCGTTAACATCAGCAGACCGTGACCTCGCACACACAGCTTCATTAACACATGCAAATGGGATCTCCGGCAATTTCCTATTCTCCATGACTGATTTCTGCCGTCTGCATAGTGCAGCTATAGACATTGGGCATTAAAGACCAGTCATAGAACAGTACGTCACGGAAGGAGGTCATTCGGCCCATCGAGTCTGTGCCGGCTCTTTCGAAGAGCAATCCAGTTGGTCCCCCCACTCCCCCACTCTTTCCCCATAATCCCTGCAATTTTTTCTCCTTCAAGTATTTATCCAATTCCCTTTTGAAGGAGACTATTGAATCTGTATCCACCACCCTATCAGGCAGCGCATTTCAAATCCTAACCACTCGTTGTGTAAAAAAGTTATTCCTCATGTCGCCTCTGGTTCTTTGGCCAATCACCATAAATCTGTGCCCTCCGGTCATCGACCCTTCAGCCACTAGAAACAGTTTCTCTTTATTTACTCTATCTAAACCCTTCATGATTTTGAACACCTCTATCAAATCTCCTCTTAGCCTTCTCTGCTCCAAGGAGAACAACCCCAGCGTCTCCGGTCTCTCCACATAACTGTAATCCCTCATCCCTGGAACCATTCTAGTAAATCTCTTCTGCACCCTCTCCAAAGCCTTCACGTCCTTCCTAAAGTGTGGTGCCCAGAATTGGACGCAATGCTCCAGCTGCGGCTGAACCAGTGTTCTAACTCATGTTTTGGCCTTTGAGGGAACATTCTCTTAAAGGTGAGCTGTTACAGTCTGAGTGCTGCAACTCAAACTGGTATATTTTTTAGCATTCCCCGATCTTGAGAATTTTTCGAAGGCAAATGAAGGGGAGGATGATCAAAGGGATTCGGGGATGTCTATCTGTCCTGGAGGTGTTCCCCCTACACCCTCCCTTATCCTTTGACCGCCCCCCCCCCCACCCCGTGAACACAGACTGTGAATGCAGGTAGTACTCTCGCCTCGGGGTCAGAAGGTCGTGTGTTCCAGAGGCTTGAGCACATAATCTAGGCTGAGACTTCAGTCCAGTACTGAGGGAGTGCTACACTGTCAGAGGTGCCACCTTTTGGATGAGATGTCGAACCAAGGCCCCATCTGTTCTCTTAAGTGGACATAAAAGATCCGTTAGCACTTTTCAAAGAAGAGCAAGGGAGTTTGACTGATGTTCTGGCCAACATTTATCCCTCAATCAACATCATTAAAAACATTTGGTCATTTATTTCACTGCTATTCGAGGGACCTTTTTTAAAATTTGTTTATCGGATCTAGGCATTGCTGGCAAGGCCGGCATTTATTGCCCATCCCTAGTTGCCCTCGAGAAGGTGGTGGTGAGCCGCCTTCTTGAACCGCTGCAGTCCGTGTGGTGAAGGTGCTCCCACAGTGCTGTTAGGGAGGGAGTTCCAGGATTTTGAGCCAGCGACGATGAAGGAACGGCCGATATATTTCCAAGTCAGGATGGAGGGGAACCTGGAGGTGGTGATGTTCCCATGTGCCTGCTGCCCTTGTTCTTCTAGGTGGAAGAGGTTTGGGAGGTGCTACCAAAGAAGCCTTGGCAAGTTGCTGCGGTGCATCTTGTAGATGGTACGCACTGCAGCCACGGTACGCCGGTGGTGGAGGGAGTGAATGTTTAAGGTGGTGCTTGCTGTGTGCAAATTGGTTCAGCCTCCAACAGTGGCCACATAATTAACACAGTTAAATATGTCGTCAATAGTTGAGCTTAGGAGTTGTAGAGCACTGAATGTGCTGAGGAACTGAACTCACTTTTCTTCCAGCATTTTCAGCCTCCTTCATCACATTTACCTCAGCCTAGATCAAATGAGATTATCAAGCTGAACATTTGTAACTGAAATAACCACAGAAAACACTTGAAAAACTCAGCAGGCCAGGCAACATTCTGAAGAAGGGTTTCGACCTGAAACGTTAACTCTGTTTCTCTCTCCACGGATGCTGCTCTGGCCTGCTGAGTTTTTCCAGCGTTTTCTGTTGTTATTTTGGATTTCCAGCATCCGCAGTATTTTGCTATCGTATTTGTAACTGAAGGTACTTTCATACGCTTACAGAACAGACAACATCAGCATCCAACTCTCTTGACGGAGGCTCACCATTTTCCCCACTCACTTTTCAATGCTGTCTATATCTGTGCCCGCAGTGATTTGCTAACACACTCAGTGGGGGGCAGTGTTGTCGGCATAGAGAGGGTCAAGTTTGGTGACATCCATCAGGTCATTGATGAAGACATGAAACAGAATGGAACCAAGTCCACTCTTCTGAGGGACTCTGGTTTGGAATTTGTAATGATAAGATGATCAGCCGGTTATGACGAGTGGAGCAAGTGATTTGTTGCTTATCCCTCAGACGCGAGCCTTTTCACTATCTCCAGGAGCTCTGTGGCCAAACTGTAGCGTCCAGGCAGCAGGTCGTTCTACAGCTGATAAGTGCAGACATGTGTGGGGGATGTCATGCTGCTCCATATCACTTACCCTTATCATAGTCTGACGATTGTGTCTTCGTTCTCTCTCCAACTTACCATTATAGTCCAGGAAAAGCACGTGGGTGCCCAGAACAGAAAGATAGCCCAGGCGCAGGACACCCAAAAACAATTTAAAAGAAGCACCGTCTTTCGGATGAGACGTTAAACCGAGGCCCTGTCTGCTCTCTCAGGTGGATGTAAAAGGTCCCACGGCACTATTTTGAAGAAGAGCAGCGGCGATCTCCTGCCCAATATTTATCCCTCAACCAACATCACTAAAAAACAGAGCATCTGATCATTATCTCATTGCTGTTTATGGGACCTCGCTGTGAGCAAATTGGCTGTTGTGTTTCCCTGCATTACAACAGTGACTACACTTCAAAAAGTACCTCACTGGCTGTAAAGCACGTTGGGAGGTCCTAAGGCTGTGAAAGGCGCTACAGAAATGCAAATTCTTTCCTTTCTTTCTCTCTGATTAACCTATGAACTTCTGAATGCTCACCAATTTTATCATTATAAACATGCAGGTGCAGCAAGCAGTTAGGAAGGCAAATGGCATGTTGGCCTTCATTGCAAGAGGATTTGAGTACAGGAGCAAGGATGTCGTGCTACAGTTATACAGGGCCTTGATGAGACCACACCTAGAGTAGTGTGTGCAGTTTTGGTCTCCTTACCGAAGAAAGGATATACTTGCCATAGAGGGAGTGCAGCGAATGTTCACCAAACTGATTCCTGGGATGGCAGGACTGTCGTATGAGGAGAGATTGGGTCGACTAGGCCTGCATTCACTAGAGTTCAGAAGAATGAGAGGGGATCTCGTGGAAACGTATAAAATTCTGACAGGGCTAGACAGACTGGATGCAGGGAGGATGTTTCCCCTGGCTGGGGGGGTCTAGAACGAGGGGGTCACAGTCTCAGGATACGAGGTAGGACATTTAGGACTGAGATGAGGAGAAATGTCTTCACTCACAGGGTGGTGAACCTGTGGAATTCTCTACCACAGAAGGCTGTGGAGGCCAAGTCGCTGAATATATTTAAGAAGGAGATAGATTTCTAGACACAAAAGGCATCATAGAAACATAGAAGAAACATAGGAGATAGGAGCAGGAGTAGGCCATTCGACCCCTCGAGCTTGCTCCGCCGCCCCTCGAGCCTGCTCTGCCATTCAATGCAATCATGGCTGATCATCCAAATTCAGTACCCTGTCCCTGCTTTCTCCCCATATCGCTTGATCCCCTTAGCCTTAAGAAATATATCTAATTCCTTCTTGAATATATTTAATGAATTGGCCTCAACTGTCTTCTGTGGTAGAGAATTCCATAGGTTTACCGCTCTCTGGGTGAAGAAATTCCTCCTCATCTCAGTCCTAAATGGCTTACCCCTTATCCTTAGACTGTGACCCCTGGTTCTGGACTCCCCCGCCATCGGGAACAGCCTTTCTGCATCTAGTCTGTCTAGTCCTGTTAGAATGTTATAAGTTTCAATGAGATCCCCTCTCATTCTTCTAAACTCTAGTGAATTTAAGCCTAATTGACCCAATCTCTCTTCATACGTCATTCCTGCCATCCCAGGTATCAGTCTGGTGAATCTTCGCTGCACTCCCTCCATGGCAAAAACGTCCTTCCTCAGATAAGGCGACCAAAACTGCACACAATACTCAAGGTGTGGTCTCACCAAGGCCCTGTATAACTGCAGCAAGACATCCTTGCTCCTGTACTCGCATCAAGGGATATGGGGGGGAGAGAGCGGGAACATGGTATTGAGATAGAGGATCAGCCATGATCATACTGAATGGTGGAGCAGGCTCGAAGGGCCGAATGGCCTACTCCTGCTCCTATTTTTCTATGTTTTTTTTCTATCTCTCCGCCCGCAGTATTGCGCTGAACCACCCCAAATCTGCCCGACGCCAGATGGATGGGAGCAGAATATTCTCCCTAACGAGAGCGAAACGCTCGAAACAGCAAAGTTACTGCATGCTCCATTTATTAGTAAACGTGCCTTGGTGTACATTTTAAAAGAATGAGACCGCCCCCAATTTAAATCTAAGGATGTAACAAAAATAGTTACAGCAGATTGCAGCCATAAAATTCTTGCAATTAAACTGTCATCGAAACAACGGTAGTTTAAGCTACCAATGATCTGCTTGTACTCCAGCTGGTACAGACGCAGCTGGCAATCGCACTTTCCTATCTTCTGCCCAATTAAATCAGTCGCATTGCACATTAATCAGCATCAACACTCATCGATAGAATGTGTGATCATTTCACGCAAAGCTGTCGGTGTGTCAATGATGATTGATGACATGCAGCGCGCTGAAAAATTAAAACACGGATAAACAGAGAATGTTTAATACTTGGGTCGGGATTACACGTTAAAGAATTAAAGCTCTGGTCAGGAAATCTGTCAAGTGGGAACGCATAGAACTCATTGGCAATCCTTGGCAAGAGGTTTAGTTTATCTGAATCAACTGTGTTGTAATTTATCACCTTTGTAGAGATGTAGACAGCTAAAAATATAGAGGTTGCATCTGTAAGGTATCAGATACATTGAATATTGAAATGGACGGGTGAGCCTGGAGAAGCATTTTCAGGGTGTTCCAGGGTGAATTTGCATTCACCAATCACATAGCTATTTGCGTGGGTTAACTAATAGAATGCCTTACTGCTTCGTTACGAATTAGATTTACTTTTCTTAATGCTCAATGTCGATCTGCTCAAACCACTTCCTTGTCTCCAACTTTGATTCCCTTGTTCATAGTAAAACCCATAGGGGTAAAAATTGGGTAGCGCCCCCTTTGGGGGCCAATTTTCCCCAGGTCGCGTCCCGAGAGGGAGGAGGGGCGCTACTGGAAGCACCCTGCGTCCCTCTTGGGGCGCTGCGAGCCAAAACCGCGGCACAGTACTGCAGGCCTTCCTCTCCTTATTAAAGGGGAGGGGCCTGGCGCAGCGCGTCCCGGCGCCCAGCTGGGCCACCGGGGATCGGGAGTGCCGGCAAACGAGCCCGGCACTCAAGAGGAGTGCCAGGCTCACGGAGATCAGCCGGCATCCCGCAGGGGGGTGCTTCATGGGGGCAGGTGCTGGCAGGCGGCCAGCAACAAAAATGGCCGCCCGCCACCTCCCCTTTAACTAGCGCCACCCGGGCCGCAGGTAGGCCCCCCCTGACCCCGGCGGACATAGCGTTCGGCGGTAAGTCGGGGGGCGCCACCCAAGATTACAGCCGGGGCGCGAGCGGGGCGCTGCTCACGGCGATGACGTTATCGCCAGCGGCGCATCACAGCAACACAGACCTATTTGCAATCAGGACTGACCTTTTGCTCACTATTTAAATATTTGCAGTTTTATGTTGACCTCCCGGCGATCAGAGTAAGATACAGGAAACTCTTTTTTTATCCGGCACCGACGGGACCGGTGCAGTGCCGGTTTATAAAAAATTCCGGATTACAGAGGGGTATAGTAAAAGGTATGAGAGTCCCATACACGGCCACAGATCCAGGCATCCCTGTTGCATGGCAACAGGTGCAGGAACCCCGGTTACACAGCCACAGATCCAGGAACGGCCACTAATATGAATTTCGCGGGAGGCGTTAGGGCGCTGCGCCCAGGCGCTAGTTGATTTGCCCCCATACTCTTTCCCATCTCCAAATCCTTGGAGAGGCGTATTTCTGAATACCCAGGCAAGTTAACAAATCGTTTTATTATTTAGTCTCCGGGAGAAAGCAGCGTTTGGTGAGCATATTAACCATCTTTCATCTGGGGGGCCTCTTTTCTTTTAAGCTTGTAAACTTATGGGAGAATCCAAATCTAGGGGTCGTAAATATAAGCTAGTCACTAATAAATCCAATAGGGAATTCAGGAGAAACGTCTTCACTCAGAGAGCGGTGAGAATGTGGAACTTGCTACCACAGGGAGTGGTTGAGGCGAATAGCACAGATGCATTTAAGGGGAAGCTGGATAAACACATGAGGGAGAAAGGAATAGAAGGTTATGCCGATAGGGTGAGATGGTTCATTGCAATCCTTGGCAAGAGGTTAGTTTATCTGAATCAACTGAGGCTCCTGTGCAGCATAAACAGCGGCATAGACCAGTTGGGCCGAATGGCCTGTTTCAGTGCTGTAAATTCTATATAATCCTCGTCATTCCCCCGGTAAGGCACCAACCTCCGATCCTATATTGTACAACGTTGCACCACACATCTTTGTAACGAATTTCACTGATCTACAGGAAACTCTTGATTTACCGGCACCTAAATAACCGGAAATCTCTGTTAACCGGCAAAATGCAGGAGTAGGTTCAGGTAAGTTTTACTTCATATTAGTGGCCGTTCCTGGATCTGTGGCTGTGTAACCGGGGTTCCTGCACCTGTTGCCATGCAACAGGGACACCTGGATCTGTGGCCGTGTACGGGGCTCTCATACCTTTCACTATACCTCTCTGTAATTCGGAATTTTTAATAAACCGGCACCGCACCGGTCCCGTCGGTGCCGGATAAAAAAAGAGTTTCCTGTATCTTACTCTGATCGCCAGGAGGTCAACATAAAACTGCAAATATTTAAATAGTGAGCAAAAGGTCAGTCCTGATTGCAAATAGGTCTGTGTTGCTTGGTGAGAGTTATTACGCTCGTTTATGAGTATCCCATAAATGAATATCCGTTATACAAGACAAAAGGCCTACAACATGTCGGACAGGATATGATCATTTAAAATAAAGCGAGGACTCACCGTCATTACGTGTTTAAAATTTCTTATGGTGATAATTTCCTTCTGTTCTTCCTCTTCATCCTGAGCATCGTATCCTTCATCAAAGTTTCCTTCTGCCACCAGTCCCTCATCCAGGATATTTGTCATGCGATCTATCAAGTGTTCAAGTGGCGGGCTGAGTTCTCGTTCTTCATTATCCTTCAGGCCCCAATCCAAGGCTTTGTAAACAAGAATTCCCACGGATTCGATCACCTGTGATGGATGGGGTGAAAAATTCATTTTAGAAGGATGACAGAAGACACTTTTAGGAACCGGAGCGGGCCATTCAGACCTGACATGTTACCTCTGTTTCTCTCTCCACAGATGCTGCCTGACCTGCTGAGTATTTCTAAAAAACTATCAATCTCAGTTTTTAAATTTTCAATTGACCCCCCCCAGCCTCAACAGCTTTTTGGGGGAGAGAGTTACAGATTTCCACCACCCATTGTGTGAAGAAGTGCTTCCTAAGATCACCCCTGAACGGCCTAGCTCTAGTTTTAAGGTTGCGCCTCCTTGATCTGGACTCTCACCACCAGAGGAAATTGTTTCTTCTCTCTATCTACCTTATCAACTCCTTTAATCATCATGAATGCCTCAATTAGATCACCCCTTAATCTTCTATACTCAAGGGAATACAAGCCTAGTCTATGCAACCTGTCCTCATAATTTAACCAGTTTAGCCCCGGTAGCATTTATTTCTTGGCTGCAGACACTTTCTCAAAGGAAGTCCTTAGGCCAACAATGCACTTGCTGGTTTCATGTCATTTAATCACTCCTTCCTTCCAACCTTTTTCATTTTGTCCACAGCCAGGACGAAAATGGCTCCCTTTCTCTCATGGCAACCTTTATATCTTCTTCCAGGGGCTCTCGGCACCTCCGGAGGCACCAGCACCAATTCACTATACAACTCGCCACTGAATCCGGGACAGGTGCTGCGGCCAACCCTCCAGGATCATTCCTGGAGTTTCCAGGAATTAGGCCGCAACGTGCACGGTATCTTCCAGCGGCAACAGCTTGTCAGCGGCCTGTGCGGGACCTCCCAATTTTTCTCCATCCTACATTTCTATCAGTACTAGTACTTTAGTAAATGTTTGTTCTGTTGAAAATATTCATAGAGCTCTGCAATTTTGCTAGAAATAGCAGGTGAAATTTTGATCAAGAGGAATTTTTTCCCACTCTGATTTTACTTGTGACTCAGTACTGTCTCCTTGAATGTTTGTTAAAAATAAATTAATAACTCTATACACAAAACAAAAAAGGATTGTTTTAATCTCTTAGAAGGATCAATATGTAGCACTGTCAGCAGGATCACATTGTTCCAAAGCATGTTGTAAAGAGACTGCACACTGTACTCTATACCAGAACTGAGAGAGTACAACGATCAGGAGAGATTGAACAGGCTGGGGCTCTTATCTCTAGAAAAAATAAATCGGAGAGGTGGCCCAATAGAGATCCTTAAAATTATGAAGGGGATCGATAGGATAGATGTAGAAAAGATGTTTCCACTTGTGGCAGAGTCCAAAACCAGGAGCCATAAATACAAGATAGTCACCAATAAGAAATTCAGGAAAACGTCTTCACCCAGAGAGTGGTGAGAATGTGGAACTCGCTACCACAGGGAGCGGTTGAGGCGAAGAGCATAGATGCATTTAATGGGAAAGCTAGATAAGCACACGAGGAAGAAAGGAATAGAAGGGTATGTTGATGGGATTCAATGAAGTAAGGAGGGAGGAGGATCATGTGAAGCATAAACATCGGCATAGACCAGTTGGGCAGAATGGCCTGTTTCAGTGCGGTACATTCTATGTAATTCTACTGAATGGCACAACTGATCGGAGGCAGTGTTGAACACAAGCTGAACAATGACACTCTATCCCTCTCAAGTTTAAAACAATGCACAGCCCTGCCGAAGTGCCATTGACCTCCAATCCGAGCACAACAAAGCAGGGCAGAGCCTCTTGCATCAGACGGGATTGCTACCAGTGAAAACTAAGAGTTTGAAACTAATTTCTCCACAAAATTCAATCAGTACAACTCTCCAACAGATCAGGTTGAGGCCACAGAAGATGAGGAATGAAGATTTTTTTTTAAAAAGGAGCTTCTCTCCTAAATGGCTGAAACTTGACACTCTCGTCGTAAGGGAGGGACAGGGACTCTACACATTAGGAGTTCCCATTTCCTGAGACTTCAAAGGGACTTAATGTATTGTTGGTGAAGATATACCTACTCAGGTCAGACTGGGAGATATACCTAGTTAGGTCAGACTGGGAGATATACCTAGTCAGCTCAGACTGGGAGATATTCCTAGTCAGGTCAGACTGGGAGATATATCTAGTCAGGTCAGACTGGGAGATATACCTAGTCAGCTCAGACTGGGAGATATACCTAATCAGCTCAGACTGGGAGATATACCTAGTCAGGTCAGACTGGGAGATATACCTAGTCAGGTCAGACTGGGAGAAATACCTAGTCAGGTCAGACTGGGAGATATACCTAATCAGCTCAGACTGGGAGATATACCTAGTCAGGTCAGACTGGGAGATATACCTAGTCAAGTCAGACTGGGAGATATACCTAGTCAGCTCAGACTGGGAGATATTCCTAGTCAGGTCAGACTGGGAGATATACCTAGTCAGGTCAGACTGGGAAATATACCTAGTCAGCTCAGACTGGGAGATATTCCTAGTCAGGTCAGACTGGGAGATATACCTAATCAGGTCAGACTGGGAGATATACCTAGTCAGCTCAGACTGGGAGATATACCGAGTCAGGTCAGACTAGGAGATATACCTAGTCAGGTCAGACTGGGAGATATACCTAGTCAGGTCAGAGGGACCTCCCTGACAACTGGTAGTTATGGAATCCACCTGGGGATTGAGGCCAGGATTGTGGTTTGGAGCCCCTAAGAAAGATTTTTTTTTTTTTAATTCAAGATTTTAAAGTAGCCCCTTTCTGACAATGGAGCGCTGCCCCCATAGGCCCCCTTTGTAAGGTGGCTGCCCGGGACAACTCGCTACATTCCTTCCGAGCATCTTTGCCAGACTTTCCAGCGTGCTTACAATGACAGGCACCCTGGATGGACCTCTGGTGCCGCAGTCACACGTCATCGGCAGGCAAATTCTGGGCCCTCTCCCGACCCACAAACTTTGGCGGAGGTCAGCTACGGAGGTCCCAAGCACCCAGAACTTACAGGATATCAGGGCCATTCGGTTTATTACAGATGTATTTATTGCTCAGCACATTTAAATGTCCGAAGTAGGTGAGTCAACACAGTTTGGTCTCAGAAAATTAGCCCTTCACGGAGGGTTCTTTATGTTATTTTAAAAAGCATCCTTCGAGACTTTCCCTGAAGGGCAGTGGATAAAACTAGACTGAAGAATGAGCCGGGGGTCTGAGGTGTTCCTAAAGTGAAGAGTACGTTACAGAGCAAACTATCGCTCCGCTGCCTTCAAATAATTTCCAGAATTATTGTATTCTAAAGGATTCATCTGTAACCTGACAATATTAATGCCAGTTTCCTCTCAGCTGCAATCGCTTACCAGCCTCAATGGAACAGAACTACAAGTGGCTCATGAGTCTGTCCGACAGCCTACAGTCAAATACTAACAACATATTAACACACTTTAGAGATTGCCTGGAAGAATTGCAACAATAACATGAGAACATAAGACGTAGGAGCAGGAGTCGGCCAATCGGCCCCTCGAGCCTGCTCCGCCATTCAGTAAGATCATAGCTGATCCAATCTTGGCCTCAACACCACTTTCCCGCTCTCTCCCCATACCCCTTGTAGTTCAAATGTCTGTCAATCTCCACCTTGAATATATTCAATGACTCCGCCTCCACAGCTCTCTGAGGCAGAGAATTCCAAAGATTCACGACCCTCTGAGAGAAGAAATTCCTCCTCATCTCTGTTTTAAATGGGCGACCCCTTATCCTGAAACTATGCCCCCTAGTTCTAGGTACCCCCACTAGGGGAAACGTCCCCTCTGCATCCACCATTTCAATCCCCCTCAGAATCTTATATGTTTCAATAAGATCACCTCTCATTCTTCTAAACTCCAATGAGTATAGGCCCAACCTGCTCAATCTCTCGTCATATGTCAACCCCTTCATCCCAGGAATCAACCTAGTGAACCTTCTCTGCACTGCCTCCAATGCAAGTATATCCTTCCTTAAATATGGAGACCAAAACTGTACGCAGTACTCCAGGTGCGGTCTCACCAGCGCACTGTAAAGTTGCATCAAAACTTCCTACTTTTATACTCCATACCCCTTTGCAATAAAGGCCAACATTCCATTAGCCTTCCTAATTACTTGCTGTACCTGCATGCTAACTTTTTGTGTTTCATGTACTGGGTCCCCCAGATCCCTTTGTACCGCAGCATTTTGTAAACTCACTCCATTTAAATAATAATTTGTTTTTTCATTCTTCCTTCCAAAGTAGATAACCTCACATTTTCCCACATTGTACTCCATCTGCCAGGAGTGCTAAATACTTTTTAACGTGAGAGAACGAAAGACTTGCATTTCTATAGCGCCTTTCACGACTTCAGGACATCCCAAAGCGCTTTACAGCCAATGAAGTACTTTTTGAAGTGTAGTCACTGTTGTAATTTAGGGAAATGCGGCAGCCAACTTGCGCACAGCAAGCTCCCACAAACAACAATGTGTTAATGACCAGATAATGTTTTTTAGCGATGTTGTTTGAGGGAGAAATATTGGTCAGGACGCCGGGGAGAACTCTCCTGCTCTTCTTCAATCTTTTACATCCACCTGAGACGGGACCTCGGTTTAATGTCTCATCTGAAAGTGGCAACTCCGACAGTGCAGCGAGGTTCCCTCGGTACTGCAATGATGTATCACATCACCTTGAGCCACCATTTGGCTCCCCAAATATATACAAATCTAGAATGTGAGGGAACTCCCCTGTTCTTCTTCGAAATAGCGTCATGGGAGCTTTTACATCCACCTGAGAGGGCCGACAAATGTCACATGTCTGGTGTGGGGCTCAACTGGCATTGTGTAAACCAAGGCTGGGTTAGGGCTACAGAGGCAATTTAGCCCAAGGGGAAACATAGAAACATAGAAGATAGGAGCAGATTAGGCCATTCGGCCCCTCGAGCCTGCTCCACCATTCAATGCGATCATGGCTGATCATCCAAATTCAGTACCCTGTTCCTGCTTTCTCCCCGTATCCCTTGTTCCCCTTAGCCTTAAGAAATATATCCAACTCCTTCTTGAATATATTTAATGAATTGGCCTCAACTGTCTTCTGTGGTAGAGAATTCCACAGGTTCACCATTCTCTGGGTGAAGAAATTCCTCCTCATCTCAGTCCTAAATGGCTTACCCCTTATCCTTAGACTGTGACCCCTGGTTCTGGACTCCCCCGCCATCGGGAACATCCTTCCTGCGTCTAGTCTGTCTAGTCCTGTTAGAATTTTATAAGTTTCAATGAGATCCCCTCTCATTCTTCTAAACTCTAGCGAATATAAGCCTAATCGACCCAATCTCTCTTCATACGTCATTCCTGCCATCCCAGGTATCAGTCTGGTGAATCTTCGCTGCACTCCCTCCACACAAGAACATCCTTCCTCAGATAAGGCGACCAAATCTGCACACAATATTCAAGGTGTGATCTCACCAAGGCCCTGTACAACTGCAGCAAGACATCCTTGCTCCTGTACTCGAATCCTCTCGCTATGAAGGCCAGCATACCATTTGCCTTCCTAACTGCCTGCTGCACCTGCATGCTTACCTTCAGCGACTGGTGCACAAGGACACCCAGGTCTCGTTGCACTTCCCCTTTTCCCAATCTATTGCCGTTCAGATAATAATCTGCCT
This sequence comes from Somniosus microcephalus, assembly GCF_052327205.1. Taxonomy (NCBI): domain Eukaryota; kingdom Metazoa; phylum Chordata; class Chondrichthyes; order Squaliformes; family Somniosidae; genus Somniosus; species Somniosus microcephalus. The sequence continues at coordinate 27,412,687 of NC_140993.1, read as the reverse complement.
TCCTGTTTTTGCTACCAAAGTGGATAACCTTGCATTTATCCACATTATACTGCATCTGCCATGCATCTGCCCAATCGCCCAACCTGTCCAAATCGTAGTGGAGTTTCTCTGCATCCTCCTCACAGCACACACGCCCACCCAGCTTTGTGTCATCTGCAAACTTGGAGATATTACATCTAGTTCCCTAGAGCATTCTCTTCTTACCACTGTTCTCAGTGTGGCTGCCCTGCCAGTACATTACTGTACTGTTTATCGACTGGAGTTATGCAGGGCTCCAGAGAGAAGTGTATAAATGGGAATATTTGGAACCCTTGAAGTTCACAGCACAAAAACAGGCCATTAGGCCCATTGTGTCAGTGCCAGCTCTTTGCTAGAGCAATCCAAAGCTACTGCCCTGCGCTCTCTCCATAACCCTGTATCATCCTCCGCTTCAAATATGTATCCAATTTTCCCTTAAAAGTTGCAATGGTCTCAAGCATGCCATGTGGCAAAGCCTTGTGTGCTCCAACAACCCATTGGGTAAAGACATTTCTAGCTTGCCCGGCACCACTGGGGTGAGGTGCAAGAGAACTTTACTACTTCCCTGCAGCCATTTTATCCCAGGTAGAACCGTGCCAGGGCAATGCCACAGAGGGAGAACCACGGAGGCAAGGCAGCGGAGGAGGATGGTGTGGTCAACCATTTCAAAGGCCATGGAAGGGTCAAGGGGAACAAGGAAGGATAATGTGCCACAGTCATAGTCAGGCAAAATGTCAGCCGCGGCTCAGTGGGTAGCACTCTCATTCTCCGAGTCAGAAGATTGTAGGTTCAAGTCCCACTCCAGGGACATCAGCACATAATCCAGGCTGACACCTCAGTGCAGTACTGAGGGAGTGCTGCACTACTGAAGGTGCCATTTTTTTGGATGAGGCGTTAAACCCAGGGTAGATGCAGGGAGGGTGTTTTCCCTGGCTGGGGAATCTAGAACCACAATCTCAGAATAAGGGGTCGGCCATTTAAGACTGAGATGAGGAGAAATTTCTTCACTCAGAGGGCGGTGAATCTTTGGAATTCTCTACCCCAGAGGGTTGTGGAGGCTCAGTCGTTGAGTATATTCAAGACAGAGATCGATAGATTTTTGGATATTAAGGGAATCAAGGGATATGGAGATGGGGTGGGAAAGTGGAGATGATCAGCCATGATCTTACTGAATGGCGGAGCAGGCTCAAAGGGCCGAATGGCCTACTCTTTCTTATGTTCTTAATCAATGACTATCAAGTTAGTTAGCAGTTTTGCCACTAATATCACTTTAATCTGCTGTGATTTTTAACTATTAACAACACAATAACAGGTGCCTGCATATTTAAAGTGAAAATGAGTGAAGAACATTGGGAATGGGGGCACTCAACAGCACTAGGCTGCGCTGTAGTGTCATTTTGGAATGAGGTTTACTGGGTGTCCTCACTATCTAGGCTCACACATGGAGAATTGCAGCTGAGAGCGGTGAGGACAAAGCTGGGCAAATGTGCAAAAATGACTTGCTAAACAGAGTGAAGATGGGAATTTGGGGAGAGTGGGAATTCGGTGCTGAGGAGGAAGGAGGTGCCAAGTAATTTAAACCAAGGGCCAACAGCAAATAAGTGACTATATAAATAAATAATCTGGGTAATCAATTAGATCTAAGGGAATCAAATTTAAATTAACTAAGTAGGGGATACTAACATTAAAGAGATTCAAATCGCATTAAATAAAAATCTGGTATACATAAATAATAAACGAGTGATGAGGGGAAATGTGTCAGCCATGGCTCAGTGGGTAGCACTCTCATCTCTGAGTGAGAAGGTTGTGGGGTTCAAGAGACTTGAGCACAAAGATCGAGGCTGACACTCCCAGTGCAGCACTGAGGGAGTGCTGCACTGTCGGAGGTGCCGTTTTTCAGATGAGACATTAAACCGAGGCCCCGTCTGCTCTCTCAGATGGATGTAAAAGATCCCATGGGGAAGTTATCCCCGGTGTCCTGGCCAATATTTATCCCTCAATCAACATCACTTTAAAAAAAAAAACAGATTATCTGGTTTTCACACTGCAGCTGACAGGAGCTTGCTGTGTGCAAATTGGCATCCCGTTTCCTACATTGCAACAGTGACTACACTTCAAAAGTACTTTTGGCTGTAAAGCGCTTTGGGACGTCCTGAGGTTGTGAAATGCCATATAAATGCAAGTCTTTCTTTTACTAAAATAAAGAAGTAAATAAACAAAAAACAAGACTAATTAGTTACAAATTAATCTGAAATCAAGCTAAATCCATCTACTAATATAATCTAGATCTCAAGTAATTCTATTATATCTAGATTTAAATTACTACTTGTAATGATATCAGCAAATAGTGATGGTATTTGCCTGTTTGATTATGATGCCTTACCAACATATTTGCCTGATTGATTATTTATGCCTGACCAGCAGAGGGCATGTGAGAGACAAGCAGTTTAGTTTTAGTTTTGTTTTAGATGGATCTCTAAGATGGTGTCTCCTGTAATGCCGTTAACTGAGCTGAACATACTTTAGATAAAAAGTCATTCTCTTTCATGAATGTGTCGTCATTGAACCCACATACAAATCAATACATGGTGTCAGAAGTGATTGAAAGAGATGAAGAGGAAAAATCTGAAGTTAAATCAGCTCTCCACATATTAGCAAGCCAAAAGAGAACATCGTTACTTACCATTGAAGAATAGCTAACGAAGTGAAAAAATGGAAGGTTTACAGCCACCAGCGAAGCTTCAGTTGACAGGTAATGTGGCTGAAAATTGGAGGAGATTCAAACAACATTTGGAGTTGTATTTAGCGGCAATCGGAGCTGATGAGAAAAGTGATAAAATGAAAGCGTCAGTGTTCTTACATGTCGTGGGTGATGAAGCGCTGGAGGTGTATAATAACTTCACATTCGCTGCTGATTCAGACAAAATGAAGTTGGATAAAATAATGGAACAGTTTGAGGCCTACTGCATACCTAAACGTAACGTGACGTTTGAGAGGCACAGATTTTTCACATGTGTACAGAAAACGGGAGAGACTATTGATCAGTATGTGACTGAACTGAGAAACCGAAGCAAAACATGTGAATTTGGGGGACTGACAGACTCGCTGATAAAAGACAGACTGGTGTGTGGTATTCCAGATAATGGTCTAAGGGAAAGACTGCTAAGAGAGCAAAATCTAGACCTGGGAAAAGCCATAGCACTGTGTAGGGCTACAGAGACTGTGAAGTCGCAGGCAAAGGAGCTGTTCAGTGACAGTAGCTGCAACGTAGATGCAGTGAGAAAGAACGGACACAAACCGTTTAACAAAAAGAGCGCCAATGTGAAAAAAGAGGCGTGGCCAGCGAACAAAAATGAAAGGGGCAATCGAAAGTCATGTAGTCGATGCGGTACACAGCATCCACCAAGAAAGTGTCCAGCATATGGTAAAACATGCAATAGTTGCAACAAAAACAACCATTATGCCCGTTGCTGTAAGAACCAAGCGCAACAAAGCAAGGTCCATACAGTAGATGAAAGCGAGATAGAGGAGTTCTATGTGGATGTCGTGTCTGAAAACAAAAAAGAAAAAAGAGACTGGATGTTGACACTAAATGTGAATGACATACACATTCCATTTAAATTGAATACTGGAGCACAAGTTAAGATGATATCAGAGACTGATTTTAAGAAAATTAGACCCAGACCAAAGATACATGGAATAAAAGTGAAAGTGACAGGATACTCAGGTACTGATATACCAGTGAAAGGAAGATGCATTGTCAAAGTGACACACAAGGACAGAGAGCACACGCTAGCATTAATCGTGGTGGCAAAGGATGTGCAAGCCATACTAGGCTTAATAGCCTGTGAGAGACTGAACCTGGTAAAGAGAGTCCCCGTTGTGGAAAGCGAAGGAGAGACAGTCTATGATGAACTCATGAAAGAGTACAACGACCTATTTAAGGGTCTAGGCTGCCTTCCAGGAGAACACACGATCAGAGTAGATAAAAGTATGCCAACGGTCATACATCCATGCAGAAAAGTTCCGTTTGCTCTTCAAAAGCAACTGAAGGTAGAGTTGGACAGGATGGAAAGCCTGAACGTGATTCAGAAGATAGATGAGCCAACTGAGTGGGTGAGTTCCCTCGTCGTTGTGGACAAAAAGAATGGAAAGCTCAGAATTTGCCTGGATCCAAGAGATCTAAACAGAGCAATAAAGAGAGAGCACTTCAAGCTTCCTACACGTGAGGAAATCATGTCACAGTTTGCAAATGCAAAGTATTTCAGCAAGTTAGATGCATCATCAGGATTTTGGCAGATGAAACTGGACGAGGCAAGTTCAAGACTGTGCACGTTCAACAGTCCATTTGGCAGATACAGATTCCTAAGGTTACCATTTGACATTGCCTCAGCTCCTGAAGTGTATCACAAAACTATCCATATGATCTATGAGCACCTGAAGGGAGTTGATACATCAATGGATGACATCATAGTATGGGGAACCACGAGAACTGAGCATGACGAGAGACTGAAAAAAGTGCTGGAAGCAACAAGGAAAACAAACCTGAAGCTGAATAGAGAGAAATGCCAGCTCGGGGTGACAGAACTGACATTCGTGGGAGATATCCTTAGCAGTGAGGGCATCAGACCAGATCACAGAATCACAGAAACCCCACAGTGCAGATTGAGGCCATTTCGGCCCATCGAGCCTGCACCGACACATATCCCACCCGATCCCCGTAACCCCTACACCAACACATATCCCACCCTATCCCCGTAACCCCACGTATTTAATCCCCCTAACACTAAGGGTCAATTTATCATAGCCAATCAACCTAACCCGCACATCTTTGGACTGTGGGAGGAAACCGGAGCACCCGGAGGAAACCCACGCAAACACGGGGAGAAGGTGCAAACTCCACACAGACAGTCACCCGAGGCCGGATTCGAACCCGGGTCCCTGGCGCTGTGAGGCAAGAGTGCTAACCACTATGCCACCAGAAAGGTGTCCGCCATAGAGAATATGCCAAAGCCACAATGCAAAAAGGACGTGCAGAGGTTTAATGGAATGATCAACTACATGGGTAAATTCATATCCAACCTCTCAGAAAAGATGGTGCCACTGAGAAGACTAACTGAAAAGAACATAGAATGGGAATGGAATCATGAGCATGAGAAGTCATGGAGCGATCTAAAGAAACTGCTCACAGAGGAACCAGTTCTGAGGTTTTATGACCCAGCGAGACCCATCAAGATATCATCAGATGCATCACAGAGTGGGCTCGGTGCCGTTCTTCTGCAAAAATATGACTACTGGCAACCTATTGCATATGCATCGCGCTCAATGACAGACGCGGAGACGCGATATGCTCAAATAGAAAAGGAGCTGCTCAGCATCACATACGCCTGTGAAAGATTTCACCAGTTTGTGGCAGGACAAGCAATCAGTGTAGAGACTGACCATAAGCCCTTGATTGCATTGTTCCAAAAGCCACTAAATAGCTGTCCGCTTAGAATACAAAGAATGATGATCAGGCTGCAACGCTATACACTGAATGTTGCGTACACACCGGGTAAGCTGATGTATACAGCAGACACGTTGTCCAGAGCTGTAGACCCAAATGAGCCCGCAAACACCACAATGGATGAAAAAGTGAACGCCTACGTGGACATGATCACAAGTGCACTGCCCATAGCAGATGCAAAAATGGAGCTCATAAAGACTGAGACAAACAAAGATGAAACAATGAGATGACTGAGGAAAAGCATCTTGGATGGGTGGCCCAACATGAAGCAAGACTGCTCACCTGACATGGCAGAGTACTGGAACTGCAGGGCGGAACTATCAGTGGTCGAAGACATCATCTACAAAGGAAGTAAAATAGTTATCCCAAAGAGTCTGAGAAAAGAGATGCTAAAAAGGATCCATGGAGGACATCTGGGAATCGAAAAGTGTAAGAAAAGAGCACGAGAGGTGATGTACTGGCCACGAATCAACCAAGATGTGACAAATGAGGTGTCAAACTGCACAATATGCCTGAAATATCGAGCAAGCAATCCGGTAGAACCACTAAAGCCACACCCAGCGCCAGACAGACCTTACCAGAAGGTAGGCGCTGACCTATTCGTATGTCAAGGGAAGGACTATCTTGTAGTCACAGACTATTACTCCCTGTATCCAGAGGTTTGTAGACTGCACACCTCCACTGCAGATGCTGTGATAACATGTATGAAAGCCATAGTCTCCAGACATGGCGTGGCAAGCGAGGTCTTCACAGACAACGGACCCCAGTTTTACAATGCAAGTTTCCAACACTTTGCCAAAGAGTGGGACTTTGTCCACACAACGTCAAGTCCTCACTATCCACAGTCCAATGGACTAGTGGAAAAATCGGTCCAGACAGTGAAAAGACTGATGTACAAGGCAAAAGACAGTGGAACTGACTTCTACCAGAGCATGCTTGTATACCGCACAACGCCGCTCGAGTGTGGTATGTCACCAGCCCAACTCCTTATGGGACGTCTGCTAAGGTCAAACCTACCCATCCCGGAGAACCTCCTGAAAACAAAAGAGCGGGAGAAAGTGAGGAAGTTCAAAGAACAACAGAAAGAAAAGCAAAAGTACTACTATGACAGAGGAACACAAAACCTACCTGAACTCCACACTGGTGACCAAGTAAGGTTCAAAGACAAAACAAACATATGGACTCAGAAGGGAACTGTCCTGAGTGAAGTTCAACCAAGATCATACACCATTCAGACAGATGAGGGTGCTGTTCTGAGAAGAAATCGTCGCGATCTTCTCATGGGACCAGCCACAGCAAGTCAAAAGACTGATACTGTTGAACAACCTGGTCACACAGCAGGTCAAAAGACTGATACTGTTGAACAACCTGATCACACAGCTGAGAAACCATCATCTGAGGCAACGACTCAGATTCAAGGACAATCAATCAGAAAATCCTCAAGACACGTGAAGCCTCCTGAGAGACTCATTGAGCAAATTTAAGGACTATTGTTATAGAAGGAAGTAATGTTATCTTATTCTTTCTTCAAGTTCTAGTGTATTTACATATTTCATGTGAACACACAAAGCAAGGTTAAAAAACCTTGATAATGATAATGATAATGTAAGTTAATTAAGTGTTACAGTTAAAATGCAGAGTAATACAAAGAAAACATGTTGTTAGATAAAAGTAAAATACTTTTGTTTTAAGAAAGGGAGATGTAATGATATCAGCAAATAGTGATGGTATTTGCCTGTTTGATTATGATGCCGTACCAGCATATTTGCCTGATTGATTATTTATGCCTGACCAGCAGAGGGCATGTGAGAGACAAGCAGTTTAGTTTTAGTTTCGTTTTAGATGGATCTCTAAGATGGTGTCTCCTGTAATGCTGTTAACTGAGTTGAACATACTTTAGATAAAAAGTCATTCTCTTTCATGACTGTGTCGTCATTGAACCCACATACAAATCAATACACTACTAACAAAAAAATAAATTAAAACTAGAAATGGCAGTGCAGGTTGTGTGTCGGGACTGTAATATGTGGGAGTTTGTGGACAGCGAGACTATCCTGGATTGCCACATCTGCAGAAAATGTCTCTGCCTTCAGTCACTCCGGCTCAGAGTTATTGAGCGCTACTGCGAGTTAGAGACACTCCGACACATAAGGGAGGGCGGGAGGAATTTCTGGCTAGTTTTCTCCAGAGTACAATTGCACTTCAGAGGAAAGCACAGGTGCAGGAAGGGGAGAGTGTGACTGTCAGTCAGCAGGGTAGAGGGAACCGAGGGGAGATAGAGGAGGAGGTCCCGCAGACATTGGTCCCATCCAATAGGTACAAATGTACTTGATACCTGTGAGGGTAAGGAGAAAGACTGCGGGGAGGACAGCCACAATGCTGACCCAGCTACCGTGGGGCAGAGCGCTGTCCAAAGTGGGGAGGAGTAGAATAGAAATGTAGTATTAATAGGGGATTCAATAATTAGGGAGATAGATAACATCCTCTGCAGCCACGATCAAGAGTCCCAAAGGGTGTGTTGCCTACCTGGTGCCAGATGCGGCTAGAGAGGAATTTGGAAAGGGAGGGGTTAGATCCAGTTGTCGTGGTCCATGTCAGGACCAATGACATAGGGAAGAAAAGGGGGGAGGGTCCTGCTGAGGGAGTATCAGGAGTTAGGAGCTAAATTAAAAAGCAAGACCTCAAGGATGGTAATCTCAGGATTATTGCTCGAGCCACGTGCTAACTGGCATAGGGACAAACAGATCAGGAAGGTGAACACATGGCTAAAGGAGTGGTGTGGGACTGAAGAGTTCCATTTCATGGGACACTGGCACCAGTATTGGGAGAGGAAGGGGTTGCACTGTTGGGACGGGCTCCACCTGTCCCAGGCTGGGACAAAGGTCCTAGTGGAAAGGATAAATAGTGTGGTAAAAAGGACTTTAAACTAATAAATGGGGGGAAAGGGCTCAGTCAGAAACAATATTAAAAATGATAGTTTAAAGATTTTAAAAAAGAGATCAGAGCAGAGTTCAGGTCACAAACCGTGATATACTCCAGGTGAAGGGAACACTAAAATAACTAAAATAGTTACAGCATGCGTGACAAATAACAAACGTGTTAAGTTAAACGGTGTGAGAAAGACAGTATCAGGGCAGACGGACAGGTTAGGGTCTTTTGCCAAATAAGAGTTTTATATACCACCGCACAAAGTATAAGAAATAAATTGAATGAATTCGAGGCTCGAATACAGCTTAGAGGGTATGACATGGTGGCCTGTACTGAGACATGGCTACAAGCTGGTCATGACTGGTGTAGTGTATGTACTTTGAAGAAGGAACTATATTCTGCAGCCCCTGTATACTGCAGTACCAGTAGTGACCACCGCTGTATATAAGCCTGTGTAGTAACTTTGTATCGTAGTTCCAGTTTTGTCTCCATTCAGTAAACACCTGTTATAACCAACTCCTGCAGTCTGTGTCTCAATTACACACGGATGTAACACTGGCAACGAACAGATCCGAACTTACCTACAGTTCTGCACCACCTCATGGGGATCCATCCCTGAAGCGAAGTTGTTAGAGGTTGAGGCCAGAAGGAAGAAAAAAAAAACAAACAGAAGAAACGGGCGTCGACCGTGGGCAACCGCCTCTGATTCATCGAATTCGAAGATTTGCAGGAGAGGCTGTCGAGAGCGGGGCTTGGTTATCCTGTCTATGGCTGGTGGCAGGTAGTAGATTGATCCTTCCTGGGCTGCGGTGGGCTAGAGCTCGATCGGGTGGCTTTTCAACGGGGCCGAGCAGCGTTGTCGGGAAGAGGAGAGAGAGGGTGGAGCACACAGGGCGCGGCCGGTGCTACGAAGCCGGGCAGCGTACAGACCCGAGAAGAGGGAGGAAAGTGTCCCATAGGGTTTACTCTGACGACGGGAACAGTAATTAAAATAAAATAAATTAGAAGCGCAGAAAGCCGCGAGGAGCTGCAGTTTGCCACGGGGACCGCGGAGAGCGGCGTTAGCAGCAGCGCGGGGGGGAGGTGCGCGAAGACCATAGGGCGTCGCCATCAAGGCATAAAAACGCCGGCAACAGCGCTAGCAGCAGTGGAGAAGACAGAAAGCGCGGGAGGCGCCATCTTAATCCAGCGGGGAAGAAGGCAAAGCGCGGGAGGCGCCATTTTGTTCAATCAGGGAAGAAGGCAAAGCGCGGGAGGCGCCATCTTAGATCTCCAAGATGCCGAAGACTGGCAATATCACTGCCTTCGATAATGCAATAGAAGACTGGACCACGTATGTGGAAAGAGTCGAAGTATATTGCAAGGCAAATGAAGTAGCCGATGAGAAAAAGGCATCGGTACTACTAAACTTAATGGGCGCAAGAACGTGCGGCCTATTGTGGAACCTGATCACTCCAGCCAAACCGATGGCGAAGAGTTTTAACGAAATTGTTGATATCCTACAGGAACACCTAAATCCTACACCGCTGCTGATAGCAGAAAGATTTAAATTCCACAAGAGAAATCAGCATAAAGATGAGAGCAATGCTGATTACCTTATGGAACTACACAAGCTATCAAAGCACTGCCAGTTCGGAGCAGGACTGTCAGATACCCTATGGGACAAATTTGTCTGTGGACTCCTGAGTGAAGGAACCCAGAAGAGGTTACTCTCAGAGAAAGAGCTGACGCTAGATAAGGCTTTCATCGTGGCAGTATCGTACGAAGCAGCAGCAAGGGGAGCTGCGGAAATACAGCAAAAGCCACAGGAATACGGCACCCATGAAATGACACGGGGATTTGAAAAATGTTATCGCTGCGGCAGAACAACCCATGACCAGAAGGACTGCTGGTCCAAGGACAAAATATGCAGGCAATGCGGAAAGATGGGACACATTGCACGAGTTTGCAGGTCCGGGAAGAAGACGAACGACAACAAAAAGGCTACTAAGGAACAGTACAGGAAAGTACAAAAGATGACGGACAGTAGTTCCGAAGACCAGAAGAGCGATAGTGAATCCGGGAACAAGAGACTAAGCTGTCTCAAACTTCACAACGTAATCGCAAAAGAGGATCACCGAACCATTTGGGTCACCCTCACGATAGTAGGGTCCCAAGTCAAAATGGAATTGGATACCGGATCAGCCCTGACCGTCATGAATCGACGAGACTACGAGCGGCTATTCTCACACATACCCTTGAAAGACATATCCATTGTCTTGAAGACATATACGGGGCAGAAAGTATACCCCAGAGGGAAAATAAGGATGCCTGTTGAATACAACGGCAAGGAAATACAGAAATTGTATCTGTACATACTGCAAGATGGTGGACCACCGTTATTGCGACGTGAATGGATCAGAAAGATAAGTTTAGACTGGCACTCCATTCAGGCACTGACTGTGGCTGGTAAAAAGGATGACGACGTCACACCTGGACGATTGTCAACAATCTTAGCTAACGCTAAAGAGGTATTTCAACAAGAACTGGGAACTCTTAAAGGCGTAACCGCCTCGATAAAAATAGAAGAGAATGCAATTCCCAAGTTTTTCAAAGCAAGACCGGTACCTTATGCGATTCGCCCAGCCGTCAAGGCAGAGCTGGAGAATCTGGAGAATGCAGGTGTGTTATCTAAGGTAGACTGGAGCGAGTGGCCGACACCCATCATTCCTGTCATGAAGAAAACGTTAAACAATAAGTCTGAGGAGCCAAGGAAGGTTCGCATCTGTGGGGACTTCAAGGTGACGGTGAACCCAGTCCTTCACACAGTGCAGTATCCTCTCCCGAGGATAGAAGATATTTTCGCCTCACTATCTGGAGGGAAGCGTTTTACAAAAATTGACCTAACACAAGCATATTTGCAGATAGAGGTTGAAGAATCCTTTAGGAAGTATCTCACGATAAACACTCACAAAGGTCTTTACCAGTATAATCGACTGGTATTCGGAGTAGCATCAGCTCCGGCGATATGGCAAAGGGCGATGGAACAAGTCCTGCAAGGGATTCCGGGGACTCAGTGTTACTTGGACGACATCCTAGTGACAGGTGAAAATGACAGTGAACACCTTGCCAACCTAGAGCAGGTGCTCACTAGACTAAGAGAACATGGGCTACGAGCCAATCGCCCCAAGTGCGAGTTTTTTAAGAAACAGATATCGTATTGTGGCCACGTGATTGATGAAGAGGGGTTACATAAGTCCCCTGACAAAATTGAAGCGGTAGTTAAGGCTCCAGCGCCTGAAAATGTGTCGCAACTGAGGTCATTCCTCGGATTGGTGAATTACTACCATAAGTTTTTGCTGAATTTGTCCACAATTCTGCACCCACTGAACGCCCTACTACAAACTGGAGTAGCATGGAAATGGAGCGATGAATGTAAGCGGGCCTTTCAGAAGTGTAAAGACCTAATCACTTCAAGAGAAGTATTGGCTCACTACAACCCATCACTACCGATAAGACTGGCGTGTGATGCGTCTCCCTACGGCATTGGAGCGGTACTGTCACATAAATTCCTTGATGGTTCAGAGAGGCCGATAGCTTTTGCGTCACGCTCGTTAACTTCAGCCGAGCGTAACTACGCCCAGATTGACAGAGAGGCCCTCAGCCTGGTGTGGGGGGTGAAGAAGTTCAATCACTACCTGCACGGTCAGAAATTTACTCTACTAACTGATCATCAACCTCTTGTCTCCAATTTCAACCCTCAGAAGGGCGTCCCGATAATGACAGCACAACGGCTACAGAGGTGGTCCCTTTTCCTAGGGGCACACCAATATGACATTGAGTACAAAGGAACTAAACAGCATGGGAATGCTGATGGATTGTCGCGCCTACCGTTGCCGACGGTGGAAGGAGCACCTGCAGTGGATCCTGTGGAGATATTCCACTCGACCATAGTCGAATGTCTACCTGTGACAAATGCAAACATAGAAAAGGAAACACGAAATGACCCGACACTCTCCAGGGTCTATGATTTAACGGTGAAGGGATGGCCAGCACATGGCAAACCACTGTTGCCAACATTCTCGCCGAGAAGAGAACAGCTGTCAGTGTGCCGAGGAACCTTGATGTGTGGATCCAGAGTAGTAATTCCACCCAAATTGAAGGATAGAGTGCTCAATGAGCTTCATGAGGGTCATCTGGGAGGGGTAAAAATGAAGAACTTAGCCAGAGTGTTTGTGTGGTGGCCGGGAATCGATAGAGAAATCGAAGAGATGACCAAGAGCTGTACAGGATGCCAGAAGGTCCAAAACGCCCCACCACAAGCCCCTCTACATCCATGGGAGTGGCCCTCATCTCCATGGCAAAGGGTGCACATTGATTTTGCTGGTCCATTTATGGACTCGGTGTTTTTAATTGCGGTGGATGCACATTCAAAGTGGCCAGAGGTAATAAAAATGTCCTCAACCACCACAGAAAAAACTATCACAGTCTTACGAACCATATTCGCCAGAAATGGGCTGCCTGAACAGATTTGCTCCGACAATGGACCACAGTTTATGTCTGAAGAGTTCCGGAGGTTCTTAAAGAACAATGGTGTTAAGCATTACACATCCGCCCCATATCATCCAGCCACCAATGGATTGGCTGAGAGGTTCGTTCAAACATTCAAGAAGGCTATCAAGGCAATGTGTAATGAAGACATACCCCAACACAAGGTGGATAACTTCTTGTTTGCCTACCGGAATGCGACACATGCGGTTACCAACCAAACTCCAGCCATGATGTTCTTCAATCGAAGACTACGATGCCGCTTGGATTTGGTTAAGCCAAACATCAGAAGAGATGTGGAGAACAGGCAGTTTCAGAATATGAATGAAAGGCCGACCAGGAGTTTTAAGATAGGTCAACCAGTTTTGGACCGGGACTACCGCACAGAGAAATGGCAGCCAGGAACGATCTGCACACGGCAAGGACCTCTAATGTATACCGTGGACGTTGGAGAGAGCATTGTAAGACGCCATGCTGACCAGATTCTAGAGTCACTGGAAAACGTCAAATCCACACCACGATCCGATACACCTGGTGATGAAACCGAAGTACCAATTGCATCTACCTCAGAATCGGTGATATTGGAAGCAGACGAACCAAGCAACGACGTTGATCCCGAATCAACTTTGCCAGAAGAACCTGATACCCCAAAGAGGCGTTATCCAGACAGAATCAGGAAGCCTCCTCAAAGACTGAATTTATAATTGCTTAACTTCAGCTAATGTATATAGCAACTGTAATTGTAAATATGTTATTTAATTATTAATCGAATGTTATGTACTGTTTAGCTAAAAGGGGAGGAATTGTAGTGTATGTACTTTGAAGAAGGAACTATATTCTGCAGCCCCTGTATACTGCAGTACCAGTAGTGACCACCCCTGTATATAAGCCTGTGTAGTAACTTTGTATAGTAGTTCCAGTTTTGTCTCCATTCAGTAAACACCTGTTATAACCAACTCCTGCAGTCCATGTCTCAATTACACACGGACGTAACAACTGGGAGTTAAATATTCCAGGTTATAAAGGTCTCCAGAAAGAATAGGGAAACTTGAAGAGGAGGAGGGGTAGCTTTATTGATTAAAGCTACTATTACAACTAAGACAGGATATGTATAAGGGAAAGCAATCAGCAGAGAATCTATGTTTAAAATTGAGGAATAAGACAGGACTTAAAACTGTAATGGGAGTTGTCTAGAGGCCTCCTGATAGCAGCAATGAAGTGGCAGAATGTATTACTTCAGAGATTGGAGAGGTTGTAGCAAAAGTAGAGTTGTTTTAATGGGAGACTTTAATTTTCATATAAATTGGGAAGAGCAGAGTAGCTCAAGTCAGAAAGGTAGTGAATTTCTTGAATGCGTTCAAGATAATTTTCTGGAGCAATATGTTCTAGAACCAACAAGAGGGCAGGCCCTACTAAATTTAGTAATGAGTAATGAGCCAGACATAGTTAATAATCTAACAAGTAAGGAAACATTTATCGAACAGTGATCTTGCTTTTAACAAGGTAAGTGGTGAATTAAGTAAAATTAAAACATTTTTTCCACAGGTTTATTATTTTTAAATACTTTAAAAGAAAGGTAAGTTTATTTTTAGCACCATTAGAAACGGTAATTAATTTTTTCAAAAATTTAAATTATTGTTTAAAATTGTTATTTTATGCAATTTATAGTTATTTTAAAAATGTGATTTTTAAAAAATTTATTTGAAGTTTTAGTTATGTTTTGGGGCTGAATTGTATTCATAGATTTGACAGGTCTTCCTGTCAAATCTATGAATAGAGATTCCCTGCTCCAATTGGCTCTCCATGGCCCACGTGATCCCAGGGGACGCATCGAACTAACTGCGCCCCTGGGATACGCAAGCACTGCGCGCCGGCAGTTGGAGCAGGCCCAGGATCGGAATCCCACACGGGCCCACAGCACAACGGCCGGCGCACTCGGTAAGTGACAGAAAAGGAAGACATCTTTTCTTGATATATATCAATGACTTGGACGTGGGTGTACGGGCACAATTTCAAAATTTGCAGATGACACAAAACTTGGAAATATAGTGAACAGTGAGGAGGATAGTGATAGACTTCAAGAGGACATGGACAGGCTGGTGGAATGGGCGGACACGTGGCAGATGAAATTTAACGCAGAAAAGTGCGAAATGATACATTTTGGTAGGAAAAACGAGGGGGCACTATAAACTAAAGGGTACAATCCTAAAGGGGGTGCATGAACAGAGAGACCTGGGGGTATATGTGCACAAATCGTTAAAGGTGGCAGGGCAGGTTGAGAAAGCGGTTTAAATAGCATGACGGAATCCTGGGCTTCATAAATAAAGGCATTGAGTACAAAAGCAAGGAAGGTATGATGGACCTTTATAAAACACTGGTTCGGCCTCAACTGGAGTATTGTGTCCAATTCTGGGCACCGCACTTTAAGAAGGGTGTGAAGGACATAGAGAGGGTGCAGAAAAGATTTACAAGAATGGTTCCAGGGATGAGGGACTTCAGTTACGTGGATAGACTGGAAAAGCTGGGGTTGTTCTCATAGAATCATAGAAATTTACAGCACAGGAGGAGGCCATTCGGCCCATCTTGTCTGTGCCGGCCGACAAAGAGCTATCCAGCCTAATCCCACGTTCCATCACTTGGTCCGTAGCCCTGTAGGTTACGGCACATCAAGTGCATATCCAAGTACTTTTTAAATATGACGAGGGTCTCTGCCTCTACCACCCTTTCAGGCAGTGAGTTCCAGACACCACCACCCTCTGGGTGAAATCATTTCTCCTCAAATTCCCTCTAAACCTCCAACCAATTACTTTAAATCTAGGCCCACTGGTTATTAACCCTTCTGCTAAGGGAAATAGGTCCATGCTATCCACTCTATCTAGGCCCCTCATAATTTTATACACCTCAATCAAGTCTCCCCTCAGCCTCCTCTGTTCCAAAGAAAACAACCCCAGCCTATCTAATCTTTCCACATAGCTAAAATTCCCCAGCCCAGGCAACATCCTTGTAAATCTCCTCTGTACCCTCTCTAGTGCAATCACATCCTTCCTGTAATGTGGTGACCAGAACTGCACGCAGTATTCTAGCTGCGGCCTAACTAGTGTTTTATACAGTTCAAGCGTAACCTCCCTGCTCTTATATTCTATGCCTCGGCTAATAAAGGCAAGTATCCCGTGTGCCTTCTTAACCACCTTATCTACCTGTCCTGCTACCTTCAGGGGTCTGTGGACATGCACTCCAAGGTCCCTCTGATCTTCTGCATTTCTTCGTGTCCTACCATTTATAGTGTATTCTCTTGCCTTGTTAGCCCTCCCCAAATGCATTACCTCACACTTCTCCAGATTGAATTCCATTTGCCACTGTTCCGCCCACCTGACCAGTCCATTGATACCTTCCTGCAGTCTGCAGCTTCCTTCCTCGCTATCAACCACACGGCCAATTTATGTATCATCTGCAAACTTCTTAATCATACGGGAACGGTAGTGTAGTGGTAATGTCGCTGGGCTAGTAATCCAGAAGCCTGGACTAATGATCCAGAGACGTGAGTTCAAATCCCACCACGGCAGCTGGGGAATTTAAATTCAGTTAATTAAATAAATCTGGAATAAAAAGCTAGTTCCACCGGCAGGACAGACCCACCAGGGGTGGCGGCACAATGGTATACAGTTGTGAAGGAGTGGCCCTGGGAGTCCTCAACATTGATTCTGGACCCCATGAAGTCTCATGGCTTCAGGTCAAGCATGGGCAAGGAAACCTCCTGCTGATTACCACCTACCGCCCTCCCTCAACTGATGAGTCAGTACTCCTCCATGTTGAACACCACTTGGAAGAAGCACTGAGAGTAGCAAGGGCACAGAATGTACGCTGGGTGGGGGACTTCAATGTCCATCACCAAGAGTGGCTCGGTAGCACCACTACTGACCGAGCTGGTCAGGTCCTGAAGGACATAGCTGCCAGTCTGGGCCTGCGACAGGTGGTGAGTGAACCAACAAGAGGGGAAAAACCTACTTGGCCTCGTCCTCACCAATCTACCTGTCGCAGATGCATCTGTCCATGACAGCATTGGCAGCAGTGACCACCGCACAGTCATTGTGGAGACGAAGTCCCGTCTTCACACTGAGGACACCCTCTATCATGTTGTGTGGCACTACCACCGTGCTAAATGGGATAGATTCAAAACAGATCTACCAGCTCACAACTGGGCATCCATGAGGTGCTGTGGGGCAGCAGCAGAATTATATTCCACCACAATCTGTAACCTCATGGCCCGGCATATCCCTCACTCTATCATTACCACCAAGCCAGGGGAGCAACCCTGGTTCAGTAAGGAGTGTAGAAGAGCATACCAGGAGCAGCACCAGGTGTACCTAAAAATAAGGTGCCAACCTGGGGAAGCTGCAACACAGGACTACATGCATGCTAAAAAGCGGAAGCAGCATGCTATAGACAGGGCTAAGCGATCCCACAATCAATGGATCAAATCAAAGCTCTGCAGTCCTGCCACATCCAGTCATGAATTCTGGTGGACGGGAGGAGGAGGCTCCAAGAATATCCCCATCCTCAATGATGGTGGAGCCCAGCACGTGAGTGCAAAAGACAAGGCTGAAGCGTTTGCAACCAACTTCAGCCAGAAGTGCCGAGTGGATGATCCATATCGGCCTACTCCCGAGGTCCCCACCATCACAGAAGCCAGTCTTCAGCCAATTCGATTCACTCCATGTGATATCAAGAAACGGCTGAGCGCACTGGATACAGCAAAGGCTATGGGCCCCAACAACATCCCGGCTATCGTGCTGAAGACTTGTGCTTCAGAACTAGCTGCACCTCTAGCCAAACTGTTCCAAGCTACAACACTGGCATCTATCCGACAATGTGGAAAACTGCCCAGTTATGTCCTGTCGACAAAAAGCAGGACAAATCCAACCCGGCCAATTACCGCCCCATCAGTCTACTCTCAATCATCAGCAAAGTGATGGAAGGTGTCATCGACAGTGCTATCAAGTGGCACTTACTCACCAATAACCTGCTCACTGATGCCCAGTTTGGGTTCCACCAAGACCACTTGGCTCCCGACCTCATTACAGCCTTGGTGCTAACATGGACAAAGGAGCTGAATTCCAGAGGTGAGGTGAGTGACTGCCCTTGACATCAAGGCAGCATTTGACTGAGTCTGGCATCAAGGAGCCCTAGTAAAACAGGAATCAGGGGGAAAACACTCCACTGGCTGGAGTCATACCTAGCACAAAGGAAGATTGTTGTGGTGGTTGAAGGTCAATCATCACAGCTCCAGGACATCGCTGCAGGAGTTCCTCAAGGCAGTGTCCTAGGCCCAACCATCTTCAGCTGCTTCATCAATGACCTTCCCTCCAATATAAGATCAGAAATGGGGATGTTCACTGATGACTGCACAGTGTTCAGTGCCATTCACAACTCCTCAGATAATGAAGCAGTCCATGCCCGCATGCAACAAGACCTGGACGATGTTCAGGCTTGGGCTGATAAGTGGCAGGTAACATTCGCGCCACACAAGTGCCAGGCAATGACTATCTCCAACAAGCGAGAGTCTAACCACCTCCCCTTGACATTCAATGGCATTATCATCGCCGAATCCCCCACTATCAACATCCTGGGGATCACCATTAACCAGAAACTTAACTGGACCAGACACATAAATACTGCGGCAACAAGAGCAGGTCAGAGGCTAGGTATTCTGCGGCGAGTGTCTCACCTCCTGACTCCCCAAAGCCTTTCCACCATCTACAAGGCACAAGTAAGGAGTGTGATGGAATACTCTCCACTTGCCTGGATGAGTGCAGCTCCAACAACACTCAAGAAGCTCGACACCATCCAGGACAAAGCAGCCCACTTGATTGGCACCCCATCCACCACCTTAAACATTCACTCCCTCGTGGCTGCAGTGTGTACCATCTACAAGATGCACTGCAGCAACTCGCCAAGGCTTCTTCGGCAGCACCTCCCAAACCCGTGACCTCTTCCATCTAGAAGGACAAGGGCAGCCGGCGCACGGGAACATCACCGCCTCCAAGTTCCCCTCCAAGTCACACACCATTCTGACTTAGAAGTATATCGCCGATCCGTCATCGTCGCTGGGTCAAAATCCTGGAACTCCCTACCTAATAGCACTGTGGGAGTACCTTCACCACACGGACTGCAGCGGTTCAAGGCGGCGGCTCACCACCACCTTCTCAAGGGGCAATTAGGGATGTGACACAATCATTCTTCAGAACTGTTACAGTCACAAGCGGTTGATGCCAGAATGAAGTAATCCACAGCGATGGAATGTTTTGTTTAGTCTTTCGACCACACCTTTTAGATCAGACCATTAAGGTGAAATCAGAAAATCACCTTCAGACAATTACATCATTTTCCCTCATGAAAGTACCTGCCTCCTCAGAATTCCATTCAGGTAATCAGCCTGATCTGGGCGGAATAGCTTCTCCATTATGCGTGATTGGTTTTCTGGTTTGTTTGTGGATTTTTTAAAGAAAAGACAGCTCCTGAACAACAAGCACCTATTTATCTCGCTCTCGAAAGTCACTTTCTACCCCCTCTGTCTCCTACTCTAATGCACTTTTTCTTAGGACCTTAAAACTATGGAACTCTACGGTTGCCAACTCTGGTTGGATGTATTCCTGGAGGTTCCCTCGCACGACTTCCTGCCTCCAATCTTTCGGATGAGACGTTAAACCAAGGGCCCCGCCTGCTCCCTCAGGCGGACATAAAAGATCCCACGGCCACTATTTCGAAGAAGAGCAGGGGGAGTTATCCCCGGTGTCCTGGCCAATTATTTATCCCTCAATCAACATCACTAAAAAAAACAGATGATCTAGTCATTATCACATTTCTGTTTGTGGGAGCTTGCTGTGCGCAAATTGGCTGCCGCGTTTCCCTACATTACAACACTTTCCTGTGGAGTTAACATGCCCAAAAAGAATTGGCCTTGTCATTTTCTGGAGGCAAGTTTTGTCAGATGCTTGGACCTGAAATGCAGGCTGTCATCTTCAGCCAGACAACATTCTTTACCATTGCACGGTGCTGTGCCAATGAATCATCATAACTGCATTTCAGCTTAATAAATAACAAACAGTATCTCTCTCGGATCCTGGTTGCAATCAAAATACTGACAGCCACGTCTGCACATCATGGCTACAAGGATTAGATTTTTTTTAAAAATCCCTTCGCAGTAGCCCATACATGCCAGTAAGGATTTCTAACGAGCTCCGTTTTCTGTTCCGGGATTCCTTTAAAACCATTTTGAAAATAAACATCGATTGTATTCCTTCGCCCCGTCATCCCTCATATGTTGATCCACGCCCCAACCCATGAGTACCACATGGAAGGTTTATGGTTAAGGTCACAAGACACTGGATCCGATATATCAGAGACAGGTTTGTGCAGCAATTGGCCATGATTGAGATGGTTACGGGCAGCAGCTAACAATGGCAGCTGTGATCGGATTAGACAAACTGGATAAACTAGATCTGTAGAATCATAGAAAGTTACAGCACGGAAAGAGGCCATTTCGGCCCATCGTGTCCTCGACGGCCAACAAAGAGCTATCCAGCCTAATCCCACTTCCCAGCTCTTGGTCCGTAGCCCTGCAGGTTAGAGCATCCCAAGTGCACATCCAAGTACTTTTTAAATGTGGTTAGGGTTCCAGACCCCCACCACCCTTTCAGGCAGTGAGTTCCAGACCTCCACAACCTTCTGGGTGAAGAAATTTCCCCTCAAATCCCCTCTAAACCTTCCGCCAATTACTTTAAGTCTGTGCCCCCTGGTTTTTGACCCCTCTGCTAAGGGAAATAGGTCCTTTCTATCCACTTTATCTATGCCCTTCATAATTTTATACACCTCCATAAGGTCTCCCCTCAGCCTCCTCTGTTCCAAGGAAAACAGACCCAGCCTATCCAGTCTTTCCTCATAGCTAAGATTCTCTACTCCCGGCAACATCCTTGTAAATCTCCTCTGTACCCTCTCTAGTGCAATCACATCTTTCCTGTAATGTGGTGACCAGAACTGCACGCAGTACTCTAGCTGAGGCCTAACTAGTGTTTTATACAGTGGAAGCTCCCCTTTAGAATGTGCAGGCTGGCTTTAATTAGTGCTAGCCTCGCACGAACCCGGGCCCGTTGCTGAGCGTGCAACCACTCAGCAGCGCATTTAGCGCTGGGCTGCACGCCACTATCATTTAAATTCGCAGGCAGCACCAAGTTTGTGTGCTGCCTGCATCACTTTGAACGGGCGTGGGTTAATCGCTTATCGCGATCCCCTGCTCTTGTATTCTATGCCACGGCTAATAAAGGCAAGCATCCCGTATGCCTTCTTAACCACCTTATCTACCTGGCCTGCTACCTTCAGGGATCTGTGGACATGCACTCCAAGGTCCCTTTGTTCCTCTACACTACTGTAGGTTGGAAAAAAGGACCTGATGGTCTTTAAACTAACGCGTACAGTAAGAGACAGAAGTCATTTTTAATCTATTGACCATTGCACAGCCCAGAGGAATGATTGTTGAGCATGACTGAATCATGAAAGCGTTAACTTACACAAGCAAAACTGTATGGGCTAAAAATTTGATATCCTCCTGAGAACAACGTGGGGATCGCGATTAACCCACGCCCATTCAAAGTGATGCAGGCAGCACACAAACTTGGTGCTGCCTGCTAATTTAAATGATAAGTGACGTGCAGCCCAGCGCTAAACACGCTGCTGAGTGGTTGCACGCTCAGCAGGGAGCCCAGGTTCGTGCGGGGCTAGCACCAATTAAAGCCAGCCTGCACATCTTAAAGGGGAGGTGCAGTTTGACGAGACCAGGTGCCGGAAGTCATTCCAGAAGACAGTTTCAACTGGGAAACATTCAGCAATGGCACAACAGGCCAGAGAGAGGGCTCCAAGGTTCTCAGACGCAGTACAGGAGGTGGGGAGGAGGAGACAGGTCCTGTTTCCACAGGGGGCCAGGAGGCCAACTAGCCGGACACTGCGAAGGCAGTGGGAGCAGATCGCGGTGGAGGTCTATGCTAACAGTGATGCCCCGAGGACCTGGAAGCAGTGCCGGAAGAAGTTCAATAACCTCACACCAGTGGTCAAGGTCAGTGAATTCACTCGTTGCGTAAAAAAGTTTTTTCTTAGGTCGCCTTTGGTTCTTTTGCCAATCACCTTAAATCTGTGTCCTCTGGTTCTCGGCCCTTCTGCCAATGGGAGCAGTTCCTCTCTATCTACTCTGTCTAGACCCCTCATTATTTTGAAAAACTATCAAATCTCCTCTCAATCTTCTCTGCTCTAAGGAGAACAACCCCAGCTTCTCCAGTCTATCCACGTAACTGAAGTCCCTCATCCCTGGAATAATTCTCGTAAATCTTTTCTGCACCCTCTCTAAGGCCGTCACATCCTTCCTAAAGTGCAGTGCCCAGAATTGGACACAATACTCCAGTTGAGGTCGTGCCAGTGTTTTATAAAGGCTCATCATAACTTCCTTGCTTTTGTACTCTCTGCCTCTATTCACGAAGCCCAGGATCCCGTATGCTTTTCAACCGCTTTCTCAACCTGCCCTGCCACCTTCAACGATTCAGATGCTCCATCTCACCCTCACACACTTACCACTGCTGCAAGCCTCACACCCACATCTTGCACACACTGCCAGCTATTCAACCATGACAGCCACACACCGCGAAGCGCAATCACTGACCCACTTCCCTCTCTCTTGCAGGACGAGGGGGCGCACAACTGGAGGCAGCTGCAGCTAACCGCGGGGGGGGGGGGCAGGCGCGCCTCCGTATCCTGACCCCGCTCCAGGAGATGGTGCTCGGCATAACTGGAGTGGCTGTGACAGAGGCCGTGGCCAGCGGCGGCGCTAAAAACAGTGAACATTACAGTATGCTCGTACCTAATCCTCCTTCTCATATCACACTTCCCCCTCATCCCACAATCTCTTGTGACTTACAAGCTGCAGATGGTGTCAGCATGCACCTCTTGCTTCCCCCCCACCCCCTCACCACAACCCTACCCTTGTGCCTTTCTCATTTCAGCGACCCATGAAGAGGGAGAGGGAGAGGAAGAGGAGAGCGCTGATGAAGGAGAAACACCATCACTCAATCTGACACTTGCAGCCACCAGCTCAGATACTGGCGCTGCGCGGAGTTTGGAGGGTAGCTTAGCGGCAGGATCCACACGTGGTGAGACACCGGACATGAGCGGGCTGCAGCCAGGGCAGGGCGGGAAAGGGTAGCGCAGATGCCAGTTCCCTGGAGGGCGAGGCTGCACACGGGGGTTTCTGCTGCACAGGACTCGGATGAGGACGTCGACGGGGCGGCCTACAGAACAAAGGTGACGGGTCTGCACAACGAAATGCTTGGTGCATTGACAGGCCTGCCAAAAAGCCTGAGTGCAATGACAAGGAGCATGGAGACGTCCGGCACCAACCTTGCGCAGAGTTTAGAGCCCATCCTTTCCAGCGTGGAAGGGGTGGCCGGATCCATTAGCGCACTTGTGGACCCAACCATCATGCAGCGTTTGAGGGGTCGATGCCTCAACTTCCATTGCAGCACAAGCAGAAACCACCCAATGTCTGAGTGCTGCAATGGAAGCTCAGAATGCTGCCATCATGGCTGCGGTTAGCAGTGTTGAAAGGGCCTTGCAGGGGGTCACAGCAGTCCAGCAATCTGCCCTCCAACAGATTACTAGGGTTGCTGAGGCACTGATTGCTGAATGGCAGTGACTCCGTGGAGCACAAACCTGCTGTTCTCTCTCAGGATGACAGCTTTCGGCCTCCCACCACTGCCACTCCGTCAGTGCCCTTGCTGTCGCCTGTCAGCCAGCCAGTCCGGACTGCTGCCGCCCGTGCCGAGGTGGTGCAGACCGAAGCTGGGCCTACTGGGCCCAGAGCTGCTCGAGGTCGTCCTGCAAGGCCATCTGCAGTCTCCCACACTGAAAGCCGGCAGCCTTCCACCAGCCATGCGGCAGGCACTGGGGTAGCACTGCGTAGGAGCACTAGGACAGGCAAAGGCACACGGAAGACAGGCACTAAAGGAATGCACAAGGGTGATTAGTTGACTTCTGAATGAAATATTGTAACGGTTTGATTCATAAAGTTGGTTTGGAATGTTTGTTTTGTGGTGGCTTTTATTGTAGCATTGTGGCCAAGAGGACGCTGTGATGGTCAGTTACAGAGGGAAGGTAAGGTGTGGGACTGTTGGTGAATGGGGAATTGGGGTTGTGTTCACTGGTACCGCAGTCGGATGAGTCGATCACAGACAGCCCGCGCAGAAAGGGGCTGTCTGGTTTGCCCCCTCCCTTCCTCCTGCTCCTCCTCAGCTGGTCACCATATACCTGGTGGCAAGGGTTGTGCCCTCATGACGGTGAGGTTGTGGAGCATGCAGCAGACCACGTCGAAACTTGAGGCACACTCTGGCGAGTACTGCAGGGCTCCTCCAGAGCGGCCCAGGCAGCGGAGGCGTTGTTTGTGGACGCCAATGGTCTGCTCTATCAGATTCCGTGTGGCAGCATGGCTTCCATTGTACGCATGCTGCCCACGTGTGCGTGGGTTGTGCAGCAGAGTCATGAGCCAGGTGGTCAGCGGACAGCCCTTGTCAGCCAGCAGGCACCCTCTGGTTTGTCGCGGTGGCTCAAGTACTGAAGGTACAGCGGGCCACTGCAGAATGAAGGCATCATGACTGCTGCCAGGATACCTAACATACTTCCGGCGCACGCTCCCAGCGCCAACGCCCTCATCAAAATGGCATCTGGCGCGGCCCGCACCGACCCAAAACGGCACACGTAGCGTCCAAACAACGGGCGCTATACAACCGAATTTATAGCAAGATTCTGAAGGGGATTGACAGGGTAGATGCTGAGAGGTTGTTTCCCCTGGCTGCAGTGTCTAGAACTAGGGGGCATAGTCTCAGGATAAGGGGGCGGCCATTTAAGACCGAGATGAGGAGGAATATCTTCACTCAGAGGGTTGTGAATCTCTGGAATTCTCTGCCCCAGAGGGCAGTGGATGCTCAGTCGTTGAGTATATTCAAGGCTGAGATAGATAGATTTTTGGACTCTAGGGGAATCAAGGGGATCGGGCGGGAAAGTGGAGTTGATGTAGAAGATCAGCCATGATCTTATTGAATGGCGGAGCAGGCTCGAGAGGCCGAATGGCCTACTCCTGCTCCTGTTTCTTATGTTCTTATGCTGGTAAGCAAAGCATATTCTAATCAACTAATAAAACACAATGTCCCCTTCCTAAAATAAAGAAACTATCAAACACCACCATAGAATAAGCAGCTCCCTGCCAATATCGAGTGGAATTTCACTCACTCAATGGTTACTTGTACATCTCTCTGGGTACATTTCCAATCTGAGAAGTGCACAATGGGTTAAGTACGATAACATAAGAACATAAGAAATAGGAGCAGGAGTAGGCCATACGGCCCCGCCCCGCCATTCAATAAGATCATGGCTGAACGTCGACCTCAACTCCACTTGCCCGCCCGATCCCCATACCCCTTGATTTTCATGTCTATTGAAGTCAAATGCAAATAAAAATCGGGAGCGATGTAAAGCAGGCTGCTGACCTGCTATCGCCCGTCTTACACTATCGCACAGAGTCAAGGCCAGCCCGGTGTGCTCTGCATTCAAATTTTCTGCTCTCTCGAAACTCAAAGCCCGAAGCCAGTCACAAACTCAAGTCATCTGACTACTTGAATGCAGGCCCCACTCGAAAGATGAGGCAATTCTTACCATTGCCTCAGTCAGGCTTGGGCAGCAGAACAAGTTGCTTCTCCGTAAGGGTGACCCCGAGCTTCCGGTCGCCTGTCACTTCAATTCACCGCTCCATTCCCACTCAGACCTCACCGTCTGCAGCCTCTTGCATTGTTCCACGGAAGCTCAGTGTAAGCTCGAGGAACAGCACCTCATCTTCCGGTTAGGCACTTTACAGCCTTCTGGACTCAATATCGAGTTCAACAATTTCAGATCATTACCTCGGCCCCTATTTTTATATTTTTTATCCACACTTTTGGTTTGTGCCTTTTCCTTTTTTCTCTCTCCCACATGGCAGCTGTCTCTCACTCTGCCAGCGCATTTCACACTTCATCTAGAGCCATTGTTTGTTTCTTTACCTGTCCTATTACTATCTCGCCTCACCTTGAATATCTCTTAATGTCTCTTCTTTCATCCCCTCCCCCATTTCCCAGCCCCCAAACTGCCTTTTAATCTGTTTCATTTCCTGCCTTTTTTTCTCAGTTCTGTGGAAGGGTTTTGACCCGAAACGTTGACTCTGTTTCTCTCTCTCCACGGATGTTGCCTGGCCTGCTGAGATTTTCCAGCGTTTTCTGTTGTTATTTTGCTTCTTCTCATGATGGCGCATCATGTGGGTTTTTGAACAAAAACAACAGCATGAGTCTGCAGCACTTCCCAGCGGCGACAACACCAGCTTGTTCTGCAACCATCACACGAACAAGCAAGAAGGCACAATCTTACCCGATGCTCGGCATTCCACTCAAAAGGGCAAGCAGTTGTGTCCCCGCCACCCCCCTGCCGCCCCACTGTGGTAAACCACTTTTATCGTTCACTATCGTTACACTATAGTTATCACTGTTATATCGTTACTCTATGGTTATCACTGTTCACACTGTTGTATCACTATACGAGGTCGCCTCTTGTCACGCTGCTATACCTGGGCTGACCACTGCTGACTCCGCCCATGACTCCACCTACCTGCCCAGGTATAAAGGTAGTCGACTGGCTGGCATTCCTCCTTGTTGTATCCGATCACCCACGAGGGTGGGCTCTGTTATTTAGCCAATAAAAACCTATAGTTACTTTCTTAACTCGTCGCTTTTCATTGGATGAATTGATAGGTATATCAATTTTATTGGCTAAATTTTAAAATGTCGACACCTGAGCAGTCAAACGACCAGCCAAGCGACCAGCCAGACGCCCAGCTACAACAGCCACAGCAGCCGGCCTGGCTGCGAGCCCTCAGACCACCATACCTGGATCTAAACCCACAGGCAGCAAACTCAGCCCTCGACTTCGAACACTGGCTGAGCTGCTTCGAAGCCTACCTGGGAGAATCCGGCGTGCCTCAGAAATCCATGCTAAGAGTTCTGAACGCCCAAGTGAGCCCTAAAGTATTCGCACTCATCCGGGATCTTAAAACATACGAGGACGCCATCAACCGGCTGAAAAGACAGTACCAAACCCCGGTAAATTCCATGTATGCCAGACACCTCCTAAGATCCCGCTCGCAACAGCCAGGAGAGCCCGTGGAGGAATTTTTACGGGTGCTACAAGCACTCGGCAGAGACTGTAACTTTAAAGCGGTAACGACGGCAGAAAATACTGAAGACAATGTCCGCGATGCCTTCGTGAAAGGCCTGCGGTCCGACTACTCACGGCAAAGACTACTGGAAGCAAGGGACCTCGACCTGGACAAAGCTGCAGCCCTCGCTCTCTCTCTAGAGGTGGCCCATCGGGACCTCGAGGCATACTCAAGGTACTGTAGCTCGCAACCCTGGGACTTGGGACCGACCCCGACCGCGATACCCCCCCGCAGCAACCCCCCTGGGACCTACCTCAGTGTCGGCGTCCCGGACCCGATCGAGACCGCCACCCCCCGGTACCGGCTCCGACATCGGACCCCCGCGATCGGGCCGCCGGCTGCTTCTTCTGCGGCCAGGCGAAACACCCAAGGTCGCGCTGCCCAGCCAGGAACTCTACCTGCTCAAACTGCATGAAGAAAGGCCACTTCGCTAAGGCCTGCAGAGGTGGATCATCAGAGGCCAGCAGTGCCTCATGCGAGCTGTGGGGGGGGGCCATCTACCTTCAAGGCAACAGAGGCCAGCATCCCCACATGTGAGTCATGGGGGCGGCCATCTTTGATACAGGCAACCGACACCAGCAGTGCCTCATGTGAGTTATGGGGGCAGCCGTCTTCTCCGCCATTTTGCCCAACCTCGTGGGAGACGCCATTTTACCCACCACGCCCGACCGCCACCGTGCCTCTAGACCCGACTACCGCCTCAACCGCAGACGACAACAACTCGCTCAGCTATACACTAGCCTCCGTCACACTGGACCAGGCCCGCCCGCATCACCTGTCCAAGTCGATGATGGACATCAAAGTAAACGGCCACGCCACGACCTGCCTGTTCGACAGCGGAAGCACGGAGAGCTTCATCCACCCAGACACGGTGAGCCACTACTCCCTCCCTGTCCTGCCAACGCGCAACCGGATCTCGATGGCATCGAGGTCACACGCCACAGACATCAGCGGCTACTGTGTTGTGACCCTGTCGGTTAAGGGTACGGAGTATAAAAATTTTAAACTCCTCGTCCTGCCCCAGCTATGCGCTGCCGTCCTACTAGGCCTAGACTTCCAATCCCACCTCCAAAGCGTCACGCTAGCATACGGCGGACCCCTCCCCCCACTCACAGTCGACAACCAGCAGATTTTAAACCGCCCACCGCGTAACACCTGCGGCCTATCCACCCTCAAGGTCCCGCCACCTTCCCTGTTCGCTAACCTCACCCCCGACTGCAAACCCGTCGCTACCAAGAGCAGGCGGTACAGCGCCGGGGACAGAGCTTTTCATTAGCTCTGAGGTGCAGCGTCTCCTGAAGGAGGGCATCATCGAGGGGAGCACCAGCCCCTGGCGTGCCCAGGTCGTGGTCGTTAAGACTGGCAATAAAAACCGCCTGGTCATCGACTACAGCCAGACCATAAACAGGTACACCCAGCTGACGCATACCCCCTTCCCCGCATATCTGATATGGTCAATCAGATTGCGCAGTACCGGGTATTCTCCACCATCGACCTTAAGTCGGCCTATCACCAACTCCCTATCCGCCCTGAGGACCGCCAGTATACAGCCTTCGAGGCGAACGGCCACCTCTACCACTTCCTTAGGGTTCCCTTCGGCGTCACCAACGGGGTTTCGGTCTTCCAAAGGGAGATGGACCGGATGGTTGACCAGAACGGGCTGCACGCCACGTTCCCCTATCTAGATAACGTCACCATCTGCGGCCGCGACCGGCAGGACCACGATGTTAATCTGGAGAGATTCCTCCGTACGGCCCAACGGCTGAACCTCACCTACAATAAGGATAAATGTGTGTTTAACACCTCGCGCCTTGCCATCCTCGGCTGTGTAGTAGAGAACGGAGTCATCGGCCCCGACCCCGAAAGAATGCGCCCCCTCATGGAGCTACCCCTCCCCCACTGTCCAAAGGCACTGAAGAGAACCCTGGGGCTCTTCGCCTACTATGCCCAATGGGTGCCCAATTATGCGGACAAAGCCAGACCCCTCATGAAGTCCACATCCTTCCCCCTTACGGAGGAAGCGTGCGCAGCCTTCTCCCTCATTAAGGGAGACATTGCCAAGGCCACTATGCACGCAGTGGATGAGTCCATCCCCTTCCAAGTCGAGAGCGATGCATCCGACTTCGCCCTAGCCGCCACCCTTAACCAGGAGGGGAGACCGGTGGCCTTCTTCTCAAGGACCCTACAGGGCCCTGAGATCCGACACTCGTCGGTCGAGAAGGAGGCCCAGGCGATTGTGGAGGCGGTACGACGCTGGAGGCACTACCTGGCAGGCAAACGATTTACCCTCCTTACCGACCAACGTTCGGTCGCTTTTATGTTTAATAACAAGCTGAGGGGCAAAATCAAGAATGACAAGATCTTGAGGTGGAGAATCGAGCTCTCCACCTACGATTATGATATCTTGTACCGGCCAGGTAAGCTGAACGAACCCCCCGATGCTCTGTCACGAATTACATGCGCCAGCGCGCAAAGTGATAGACTTCAGACCCTCCACAACGACCTCTGCCACCCCGGGGTCACCAGACTTTACCACTTCATTAAGGCCCGCAACCTGCCCTACTCCATCGAGGAGGTCAGGACCATGACCAGGAACTGCCAGACCTGTGCCGAGTGCAAACCGCACTTCTTTAGGCCGGACAGAGCAAGCCTGATCAAGGCCACCCGCCCCTTCGAGCGCCTGAGCATCGACTTTAAGGGGCCCCTCCTGTCCTCTGACCGTAATGTGTACTTCCTCAACATTGTTGATGAGTACTCCCGTTTCCCCTTTGCCTTCCCCTGCCCAGACATGACCAGTACCACGGTCATTAAATGCCTGAACGACCTCTTCGCCTTGTTCGGGTTCCCAAACTATATACATAGTGACCGGGGCTCCTCCTTCATGAGCGAGGAACTCCGTCAGTTCCTACTAGCGAGAGGTATTGCTGCAAGCAGGGCCACCAGCTACAACCCCCGAGGGAACGGCCAGGTAGAAAGAGAGAACGCGACGGTATGGAAGGCCGTCCTCTTAGCCTTAAAGTCTAAGGGCCTCCCAACCTCCCGCTGGCAGGAAGTCCTCCCGGCAGCGCTGCATTCCACCCGGTCACTACTTTGCACTGCCATCAACGCCACCCCCCATGAACGAATGTTTGCTTTCCCCAGGAAGTCGACTACGGGAACCACGCTACCAACCTGGCTGACCTCTCCGGGGCCCGTCTTGCTGCGAAAGCACGTGAGGGCCCATAAAACGGACCCCCTGGTCGAGAGGGTGGACCTCCTGCACGCCAACCCCCAGTACGCCTATGTGGCATACCCAGACGGGCGGGAGGACACAGTCTCCTTACGAGACCTCGCACCCTCGGGCACTCCGGAGACACCACCTTCACCCCCCCCCACCACCCCCCCAATTCCAGACCAGGTAGACGGCATGCCGGAACCCCACGAGCCTTCGCCGACCACGCAGACACCAGCATTAACACCGGATAATGCAACACCGCCGCTGCGACGATCAGAAAGGCTTACGAGGCCTCCGGACAGACTGACATACCAGAACTGGTAGTACACTTCACCCCGCCGGACTCAAATCTAAACAAGGGGTGAATGTGGTAAACCACTTTTATCGTTCACTATCGTTGCACTATAGTTATCACTGTTATATCGTTACTCTATGGTTATCACGGTTCACACTGTTGTATCACTATACGAGGTCGCCTCTTGTCACGCTGCTATACCTGGGCTGACCACTGCTGACTCCGCCCATGACTCCACCTACCTGCCTAGGTATAAAGGTAGTCGACTGGCTGGCATTCCTCCTTGTTGTATCCGATCACCCACGAGGGTGGGCTCTGTTATTTAGCTAATAAAAACCTATAGTTACTTTCTTAACTCGTCGCTTTTCATTGGATGAATTGATAGGTATATCACCCACCAAACACAACGCACACAAAATCACACCCAGGACAGTGTTTCAGAGAGTAAGGACAAGATAGCTGGAGGCTCTGGCACTGGTGGGGGAACGGAGAGAGAAGGGAACGCACAAGAGCTCAGACACAGGAGACCGCAGGGCACACGATTGAAGGTTACAGAAATAGGATGGGAAACTTGCTTGAAAGCTGTTCGGGGGGGTTATTTTAGTGACAAGTTCAAAGTGGGTGCAGTGCTAATGAGACACGTCTGTTTGAAAGTCTGGTTTCAGCACACAACTTTGGGGCTAACTGTTGATCACCACATAGAAGCATAGAAGATAGGAGCAGGAGTAGGCCATTCGGCCCCTCGAGCCCACTCCGCCATTCAATGCGATCATGGCTGATCATCCAAACTCAGTACCATGTTCCTGCTTCCTCCCCATATCCCTTGATCCCTTTAGCCTTAAGAAATATATCCAACTCCTTCTTGAATATATTTAATGAATTGGCCTCAACTGCCTTCTGTGGTAGAGAATTCCACAGGTTCACCACTCTCTGGGTGAAGAAATTCCTCCTCATCTCTGTCCTAAATGGCTTACCCCTTATCCTTAGACTGTGACCCCTGGTTCTGGACTCCCCGACCATCGGGAACATCCTTCCTGCATCTAGTCTGTCCAGTCCTGTCAGAATTTTATAGGTTTCAATGAGATCCCCTCTCATTCTTCTAAACTCCAGCGAGTATAAGCCCAATCGGCCCAATCTCTCCTCATACGTCATTCCTGCCATCCCAGGTATCAGCCTGGTGAATCTTCGCTGAACTCCTTCCATGGCAAGAACGTCCTTCCTCAGGTAAGGTGACCAAAACTGCACACAATACTCAAGGTGTGGTCTCACCATGGCCCTGTACAACTGCAGCAAGACATCCTTGTTCCTGTACTCAAACCCTCTCGCTACGAAGGCCAACATACCATTTGCCTTCTTAACTGCCTGCTGCACCTGCATGCTTACCTTCAGCGGCTGGTGCACAAGGACACCCAGGTCTCGTTGCACTTCCCCTTCTCCCAATCTATTGCCGTTCAGATAATAATCTGCCTTCCACGGTTTAAACTTGCCTGGAGACACCTGCAGATTCACCACTCAAGCCCTGATTAGATGCAATTTTCGCGGAGCGATAAATGCGGCCTCCCCGCACCCACTACCACTGAAGGTGTGGAGTGCGCTGGCTGACACACAGCAGCAGGTTTCAGGATGGCCCAGGGACTGAGGGAGAGGGCGCACAGGCTCTCGGATGCAGCACTGGGAGGTCCTGGCAGAGGCGGTCCAGAGGAGGAGGGGTGTACTGTACACACAGGGATGAAAGAGCCCACCATGCCCTTCTGTCCCTCTCTCCTGCAGCAGCAGGTGCTGCTCTGCCTGGCCTCGTGTCCTCCTCCCGTTCCTCCTCCAGACCAAGGGGGGACCCCGAGCAAGATGCTGATGACCACGCACTCCCTTTCTCCTGGTGACTCCTATAAAGTCTCCAATAAGGTAGAGCAGCACAGCGCCCACTCCTTTTAGGTGAAGTCCTTGGAGAATTTCCAGGAAAAATGTCAAGAGAGTGTTGGTGAAGTCTTGACGAAGTGTCCCAGAAAGTCTCCCGATGTATCTCAAAAGTCCTCTTCAAGCCTCCAGCAGCAAGTGAACAGTGAAAGCTGAGCATGGCTTTAAGAAGCGCTCAAAATCATCAGCAACGACGTCTTTACTCCCATTCAGCTGGTCGCTGTTAGGAGAGGTTATTAATTGAAGTGCTCGCTGCCAAATGGCGTGCAGCATCTTTAATGAGCGCTAGCAGGCAATTTAATTGTCAATCAGACCCTGAACGATCCTCGGGGCGGCCATTCCTTGCGCGCGATTCAACTCCTTTACCAAGATGGCGTCTTGCACAAATGCCGGGCTAAACTGGCGTTGCAGCTCAAGACCCCCATCTTGGCCACCCTCGTAGGCTCTTTAGCGCCTAAAGTACCCGGGGAAAATTGCCCCCCTCCATCTCTAACATCTTCCAGATCCGATGAAAGGTCATCGAACTAAAACATCAACTCTTTGTTTCTCTCTCCACAGATGCTGCTTGACCTGCTGAACGTTTTCTGCTTTTATTTTAGGGGTGGAAAACTATCTTTTACCTGCAAGTCACTGCACTGCACCCTTAAGGAAGCACCCTTCATGTATTTTAGGGAAGGGAACCTGCCATCCTTAGCCAGTCTGGCCTATACGTGATTGCAGTTCCACACCAACGTGGCTGACTCCTGACTGCCCTCCGAAGCGATCTAGTTAGCCGCCCAGTTGTATCAAATGGGCAACTCGGGATAAAGAAAGACTTGCATTTCTATAGCGCCTTTCACGACCACCGGACGTCTCAAAGCGCTTCACAGCCAACGAAGTACTTTTTTGAAGTGGAGTCACTGTTGTAATGTGGGAAACGCGGCAGCCAATTTGCGCTCAGCAAGCTCCCACACACAGCAATGTGATAATGACCAGATAAACTGTTTTTGTTATGTTGGTTGAGGGATAAATATTGGCCCAAGGACACCGGGGTTAACTCCCCTGCTCTTCTTCGAAATAGTGGCCGTGGGATCTTTTACATCCACCCGAGAGAGCAGACGGGGCCTCGGTTTAACGTCTCATCTGAAAGACGGCACCTCCGACATTGCAGCACTCCCTCAGCACTGCACTGGAGTGGGACTTGAACCCACAACCTTCTGACTCAGAGGCGAGGGTGCTACCAACTGAGCCACAGCTGACAACTGGATGGGCAATAAATGCCGGCTTTGCCAGTGACACCCACATCCAAAAGAATAAATATTTTTTCAAAAAAGCTCACAACTGTTGTGTGTTGGGGGGGTTGAGAAATGACTGCTAAATCTACAGATTCAGGAATGAAAAAGAAGTCACCCCTAGTTACTTCAGTGCAAATGTTCACTGACTGAGCCTCTTATTAATAGGAACAGATCTCCGGCACGTGCTCTATTTATTGATGGGCCTACATCTTGAACAAGCCAAACCACTAGAGAGACATCACCTTCAATACAGATGTTAATATGGAACATTTGCAAATACTAACTCAAACATCTCCATTGCTGTGACAAACCTTAACCCAGATTTGGTTTGCAGTTCGGCTCCTGTAATTAATGCACTTTTTATTTCCTTCAGAGACTACAGGAGATTCCCCCCAGGTACATCCTGTGAGAGTGTACAGTGCAGATGCTGCTGCTTAAAGGGTTACTGTCGTCTCTCCAGACAGCCATTACGGTCAACCTAGCAGCAGGGACCCAGGATTAATGGTGTAATTGCCAAGGATACTGTTAATGTAAGCATATGGCAGGCTCACAGGGAGGGGGATTTTTTTTAAACATCGGTGAGCGGGTGGGAGTGTTAAATGAGGAAAAGTTGGAAGCCTGTCGGGAAGCCGGCTCCAGCCCGCCGACTTCCGGCTTTTACTCAGGCGGGACAAGAGGCGGGCAGCCAACCCGCTCCCGGGAGGCAGGCTGGCACTTTAAATATGATAATGAGGTTGGAAGCCTCGGATTTAACCTGCTTTGCGGCCGGCCGGGCTTCCCGAACCTCCTCAGTCCCGGCAGCGGCAGCGAGGTGAGGGCAGCCTCGGGGAGCATTCCTTGTGAGCCGGGAGGAGCAGGAGTGCTTCCTCCTGGACACCCCCCCCGCCCCACCCCCAAGCTCCCCCACCATCAGCACCACCCCACCCCGCCGCGGTCCTGCGGCCTCCTCAGCAGCGTTCCCCACCCAACTGGAAGCAAAGCCTGTCGAATCAGGCGGACTTCCGGGCGGGGAACCTGTCAATGACGTCAGACTCACGGTGTGTGTGCGGGGGGAAAAACAAGCTTTTTGACTTCCCGCGCGTCTCCGGACTCCCCCCACCTCCCACCCTCCCCACCCCCACTCCCCACCCGCAGCAGACCTGCAGCAACGTTCCCGTTAAGCCGCGCAGCCACGCGGCGGTGTGGTGATCCCGCGCAGGCCGCTCACCGGACTTTGCATGGAAGAAGCCGCAAAGCGCGAAGGTGCGAATGGGCCGCGCAGCCAGTTAAAGGGGCCACGCACAAATAAAAAAATTAGAGGGAGCATTGATGTGCAGGTAAAAAATTCTGGCCAAGGTGTGTTAAAACCAATGATAACGGTGGCCAATCTGAAAGCAATTGCAAGAATGTTTGTCAACTCATTGAAGAGCTACACTGTGAGCTAATCCAGCCAATTGGATACAGCAAAGGCTGTGGGTCCCGACAACATCCCGGCTGTGGTGCTGAAGACCTGTGCTCCAGAACTAGCCGCACCTCTAGCTAAGCTGTCCCAGCACAGGTACCACACTGGCATCTACCCGACAATTGTGGAAAATCACCCAGTTATGTCCTGTCCACAAAAAGCAGGACAAATCCAATCCGGCCAATTACCGTCATATAAGCCTACTCTCAATCATCAGCATAGTGATGGAAGGTGTCATCGACAGTGCTATCAAGCGGCACTTACTCACCAATAACCTGCTCACTGATGCCCAGTTTGAGTTCCGCCAGGATCACTCGGCTCCCAATCTCATTACAGCCTTGGTCCAAACATTGACAAAAGAGCTGAATTCCAGAGGTGAGGTGAGAATGACTGCCCTAGACATCAAGGCAGCATTTGACTGAGTGTGGCACCAAGGAGCCCTAGTAAAACTGGTCAATGGGAATCGGGGGGGGGGGGGGGGCGCGGGGGGGAACTCTTCAGTGGCTGAAGTCATTCCTGGAATCAGCCCCAGGACATCGCTGCAAGAGTTCCTCAGGGCAGCATCCTAGGCCCAACTATCTTCAGCTGCAAGACAGAGGTAGGCCAACCTTTAAAGGGAGCAGAAATTCCCCCCAAAAAGGTGAAGGACAATTAAAGTTTAGGCCTCAGATTGAGACAAAGCCTAATAAATAAGGTACATTGTTAGGGCCTGCGAAGAGAGTGAGGTGACCACAGCTGCAGCCTCTCCCTCCACACGGGGCTTCAGTGGCTCTTCTGCCACTGCTCTGAGGTCTACTGCCACCACTCACCTGGGCATCTCTGAGTTATACTCTCCACCACTCACCTGGGCATCTCTGAGTTATAGAAACATAGAAACATAGAAGATAGGAGCAGGAGTAGGCCATTCGGCCCTTCGAGCCTGCTCCGCCATTCAACGAGATCATGGCTGATCATCCAAACCCTAGCACCCGGTCCCTACACCGACAGCCATCCCACCCAAGCCCTATCCCCGTAACCCCGCGTATTTAATCCCCCCCTAACACTAAGGGCCAATTTTTTTTATTTTTTTATTTTTTTTTATCATAGCCAATCAACCTAACCCACACATCTTTGGACTGTGGGAGGAAACCGGAGCACCCGGAGGAAACCCACGCAAACACGGGGAGAATGTGCAAACTCCACACAGTCACCCGAGGCCGGATTTGAACCCAGGTCCCTGGCACTGTGAGGCAACAGTGCTAACCACTATGCCACCGTGCTGCCATTGCTCCTATACTCTCCACCACTCACCTGAACCTCTGTGAGGTTGGCGGTGCCATTAGAAAATCGGCCAGGCTGCTGGGCCCCACCTCCCCACCTTTTATATAAACTTATAAAATTCTAACAGGACTGGACAGACTAGATGCAGGAAGGATGTTCCCGATGGTGGGGGAGTCCAGAACCAGGGGTCACAGTCTAAGGATAAGGGGTAAGCCAGTTAGGACTGAGATGAGGAGGAATTTCTTCACCCAGAGAGTGGTGAACCTGTGGAATTCTCTACCGCAGAAGGCAGTTGAGGCCAATTCATTAAATATATTCAAGAAGGAGTTGGATATATTTCTTAAGGCTAAAGGGATCAAGGGATATGGGGAGAAGGCAGGGACAGGGTACTGAATTTGGATGATCAGCCATGATCGCATTAAATGGCGGAGCAGGCTCGAGGGGCCGAATGGCCTACTCCTGCTCCTGTCTTCTATGTTTCTATGTTTCTCCCAGTCACCATTTCCATTGGGCGGATCGGTGAATGGGAGGCCAAAAGCATCAGAGTGAAAAAGGCACAGCGAAGGAAAGTCCAGCCCCGACTGTTTATCATTCACACTTACTGTTGACAATTACATTGCACTCAGGAAGCTCTCAAATATTTTTTGTCTGAATTTTCCAGGGTGGTGGCGGGCGCGATCGGCGGGTCGGGTGGAAAAGTTGTTTTTTTTTTGACAGCGGATCAGGAACCCACCGTCAACTCGCTCCCATGCCCCTGTCTATCATCGTGGAGCCGACCCGACCTGCAGCGGCAGGGGGACCCAATTGAAATCATTATGAGGTCCTTTACAGGCACTTAACAGCTTATTTCCCCCCCTACTTTTTAAATTTCCCCGCGTGGCCACGGGGTTCACACAGCTCGGGAACCACGTCTGTCAACCTGAGGCGTGAGTTCCGTGGTCATTGCTCCAGCTGATTACTTGACAGCATGGAAAACAAACCAAAATAAAAACATGTTGATTACATCAGCTAACAGATTGTTGGAAATTCTGTTCTACTTGAAAAGCTACTGGTAAATGTTAATTTGTCCCTGGCCATTCTCGGCTGTTGCCTTCCAACGGAACAGTAATTGCAGTGAATTGATCTGCATTATAAAAAATGACACATACACCATTTAAATCTATTTTTGTGTTGTTTCTGGTCAGGTTTTTCTCACAGTATGCTGTGATTGTCCAGTTACACATTCAATCAAGACATCAACCATAACAATTTAATTCTCGTCACTAATTCCACTGGTTCAATTTGCTTTCAGTCCCTGAATATGACTAATTTAATTTTTCAGTTTGAGAATTTAGGGTGAATTTCTGCAGAGGTTCTCTCGCTTGTCCATCGTTAACTTCAAAGGAAGAGCTGCAGAAATCCCAGAAACACATAAGCATCACTTACACTGTTTGTCAGGGATTCCGCAGCTCTTCCGCTGAACTTACATAAGATTGTAAATCCACCCCTTTACAATTACATTTAAAATCTGCTTAATTTTATGTGTTACCTATACACACACATCTTTTCTTTGTACTAGTTACTGATACAAAAGTCTATAGATGTGACTAAAGCACCAATAACTTCCCAATTAAGATGAACAAGGCTGATACTTCCCAATTAATGTAGTTTTAATTATGTTCTTGATCGTATTTGTAAGATGGATTCATATTACTTAATATTATTTAAATATTTCTTTGTCACTCATATATAACTTGTTTATATTATTGCACAGTAAAGATTCAACACCCATTATGTTTGATTAAAATTAGAATTTAATGTGGTCAGGGTCCCTTTAAGGATCCCAGCTTAAAACGTGTCATGAATGACGTCACCAGCCCGCTCCATCTAATTGGGCCAGGTAACGCGCTGGGTGGCTTAATATTAAGATAAGTTCATTTTCTACCGTGGGATTGATGCGCTATCAATAACTCAAAAGACTGAGATTAAGGGAGTAACTAACAGGCTTTTATTAACAAGAGAATGAAGGTGTGCCTCGAGTGGTCGACCGGTCCAGAATACAGAGGGACTGTGGAGCAGTCACCTTTATACCTGGACTCGTGGGAGGAGTCAGCCGAGACATGTACAGGCATGTACACAGTGGAATACAAACAGTGGTTTACCACATTCACCCCTTGTTTAAAATTGAGTCCGGCGGGGTGAAGTGTATTAAAAGTTAGTGTATTGGAGTCTCTCCGGAGGTCTTGTCTGCCGCTGCGATCGACGTGGCGACGGCAGGGGTAGTGAAGCTTCCGGCGTCGAGTCCCGCGTAGGCTGGGGCACTGGTGTGTAGTCCTCGTAGGTGTCGAGCGGGTCGCGGGGCCCAGGCCTGCCGTCTGCTGGGGCTGGATATCGGATCGTGGGGGGGGGGTGGTAGTGGGTAGTGGGTTACTGCGGCCCCCGAGGGTGCGAGGTCTCGTATGGAGACTGTGTCCTCCCGCCCGTCCGGGTACGCAATGTAAGCATACTGGGGGTTGGCGTGGAGGAGGTCGACCCTCTCGACCAGGGGGTCCGTTTTATGGGTCCTCACGTGTCTTCTCAGTAGGACCGGCCCTGGGGACGTCAGCCATGGCGGTAGCGATGTCCCCGATGTGGACTTCCTTGGGAAGACAAACATTTTCTCATGAGGGGTGGCGTTAGTGGCAGTGCAGAGCAGTGACCGAATAGAGTGGAGCGCATCGGGGAGCACATCCTGCCAGCGGGAGGTCGGAAGGCCCCTAGACTTTAAGGCTAGCAGGGCGGCCTTCCAAACTGTCGCATTCTCTCTTTCCACCTGTCCGTTCCCCCAGGGGTTGTAACTGGTGGTCCTGCTTGTGGCAATACCCCTAGCGAGCAGGTACTGACGGAGTTCGTCGCTCATAAACGATGAGCCCCGGTCGCTATGGATATAGCTGGGGAAACCGAACAGGGTGAAGAGGTCGTTCAGACATTTAATGACCGTGGCACTGGTCATGTCCGGGCAGGGGATGGCGAACGGGAAACGGGAGTACTCATCAATAATGTTGAGGAAGTACACATTGCGGTCGGAGGAGGGGAGAGGCCCTTTAAAATCAACGCTCAGGCGCTCGAAGGGGCGAGTGGCTTTTATCAGGTGAGCCCTGTCTGGTCTATAAAAGTGCGGTTTGCACTCAGCGCAGACTTGGCAGTTCCTGGTCATGGTCCTGACCTCCTCAATGGAGTAAGGCAGGTTGCGGGCCTTGATGAAGTGGAAGAACCTGGTGACCCCTGGGTGGCAGAGGTCATTGTGGAGGGCCCGCAGTCTATCGATCTGCGCGCTGGCGCAGGTGCCACGCGATAGAGCATCCGGGGGTTCATTGAGCTTCCCGGGCCGGTACAAGATCTCGTAATTGTAGGTGGAAAGTTCGATTCTCCACCTCAAGATCTTGTCGTTTTTGATTTTGCCCCTCTGCTTGTTGTTAAACATAAAAGCAACTGAACGCTGGTCAGTGAGCAGGGTAAATCGTTTTCCGGCCAGGTAGTGCCTCCAATGACGCACCGCCTCCACAATAGCCTGGGCCTCCTTCTCAACAGCGGAGTGTCTGGTCTCCGGGCCCTGGAGGGTTCGTGAAAAGAAGGCCACGGGTCTCCCCGCCTGATTGAGGGTAGCGGCCAGGGCAAAGTCGGACGCGTCGCTTTCCACCTGGAAGGGGATGGATTCGTCCACTGCGTGCATGGTGGCTTTGGCAATGTCTTCCTTGATACGGTGGAAGGCTAAGCGGGCCTCTGCCGTCACGGGAAAAGAGGTGGACTTGATCAGCGGACGGGCCTTGTCCACATAGTAGGGGACCCACTGGGCATAATAAGAGAAAAACCCTAGGCACCTCTTCAGGGCCTTGAGGCAGTGGGGCAGTGGGAGTTCCATAAGGGGACGCATCCGGTCGGGGTCGGGACCGATGACTCCGTGTTCCACAACACAGCCAAGGATGGCGAGGCGGGTTGTGCGGAATATGCACTTCTCCTTGTTATACGTCAGGTTGAGGAGTTTGGCGGTGCAGAGGAATTTTTCGAGGTTTGCGTCAATTGTGGTGTATGTGCCTTTAAGAGCAATTATGGTGTATGTGCCTTTAAGAGCCCCAGGTGTGCGTAATGCCGGTAATTGCCACTTGGGCTATATAAGCCTGTGTATTGTGTATATCCTTTAGAAACCCCCCCCCCAGACTTGCTTAGTAAATACCTATGAACCAACTCCTGTCTTCAGTGTCTTTATCTACACACGGACACGACAGTGGCGACGAAGTGGAAACGGACTTACCTGCAATTCGGCAGCACCTCAAGGACATCGATTCCTCCAGCGTCCAGAAGACTCAAGGAAGTAAGAGAAACTGTGGTTTCACCAGCTGGCCAAGCTGGTGACAGGTACTGCGCTAATCCTTCCTGGGCGTCAGGCTGGAGCTCCAGCGGCGGGCTCTACAGCTGAGACAGGCAGCGAAATCGGAGGCAAGCAATAACGGACTGGGAGGGTGCACTCGAGAGACGGCCGGCGCGGCAAGCAGTTCAGCGTTTAGACCTCCGTCGGGAACGAGTCTCCAACAGTGAATAAACGGAAACCACAGTAAAACAGCGTTGTTATCGGTAGCAGTGGCGGGAAAGCGCGGGAAGCGCCATATCGTTGCTACAGAGAGAAAAAAAAAAGCGCGGGAAGCGCCATATCTTTTCTGAAATGCCTAAATCTGGTAATATTGAGGCTTTTGATGGCGAAATAGAAGATTGGACCACATACGTGGAAAGAGTAGAGGTTTATTGCACTGCAAATGGAATAACAGATGAAAAAAAAGCTTCAGTACTTCTGAACTTAATGGGCGCGAAGACATACGGGCTGTTACGAAATTTAATCACTCCAGCCAAACCAAAGGACAAGACTTTTAAAGAAATTGTTGATACCCTGCAGGAGCATTTAAACCCAACACCGCTGCTGATAGCGGAACGATTCAAGTTCTTCAAGAGAAATCAACACAAGAATGAAAGTAACGCTGATTACTTAACCGAATTAAGAAAGCTATCAAAGTACTGCCAATTCGGAGCAGGACTATCGGATTATCTTCGAGACAAATTTGTTTGCGGTCTCTTAAGTGAAGGAACACAAAAAAGACTGCTTTCTGAAAAAGATTTAACATTGGACAAAGCTTTCAGTATGGCTGTATCATACGAAGCAGCAGCAAAAGGAGCTGCAGAGATACAACAAGAGACACAGGACTTCGGCACCCATAAAATGACACGGGAGTTCGGAAGATGTTATCGCTGCGGCAGATCCACCCATAACCAGAGGGACTGCTGGTTCAAGGGCAAAGCATGCAGGCAATGTGGTAAGATTGGACACATTGCACGGGTATGCCAATCTAGACAAAATAAATCCACTGACAGAAAACAAAAAATCAATAAAGAAAAGTACAGGAAGGTACAAATGATGGCGGACAGTAGCTCCGAAGACCAGAATAGCGATAGCGACTCCGGAAACAAGAGACTAAGCTGTCTCAAATTACATAATGTACTTGCCAAAGAGGATTACCAAACCATTTGGGTTACCCTCACAATAGCAGGGTCCCCAGTTAAAATGGAGCTAGATACAGGATCAGCTCTAACCGTAATAAATCGACGAGATTACGAGAGGCTATTTTCGCATATACCTCTAAAAGACACATCCATTATCTTAAAAACATATACGGGGCAGAAAGTCTACCCCAAAGGAAAAATAAGGGTGCCTGTGGTATACAACGGCAAAGAAATACAAAAGTTGTATTTATACATTCTACAAGATGGTGGTCCACCGTTGTTGGGACGTGAATGG
Source organism: Somniosus microcephalus (assembly GCF_052327205.1). Lineage (NCBI taxonomy): Eukaryota > Metazoa > Chordata > Chondrichthyes > Squaliformes > Somniosidae > Somniosus > Somniosus microcephalus. Next base: position 27,370,178 of record NC_140993.1, on the reverse strand, counting down.
ATAAGGAAGATACGTTTAGACTGGCACTCCATTCAGGCACTGACGGTGACCAGTAAGGAAAAAAACAATGATGACATCATACCTGAACGATTAAAAGACATCTTGGCCAACGCCAAAGAAGTGTTTCAAGAGAAACTAGGAACCTTGAAAGGCATCACCGCCTCAATAAAAGTGGAAGATACAGCAATTCCAAAATTTTTTAAGGCAAGACCGGTGCCATACGCAATACGTCCGGCAGTCGAGGCAGAGCTGAAGAATTTGGAAAAGGCAGGCGTATTATCCAAAATAGATTGGAGCGAATGGGCAACACCCATCGTTCCAGTCATGAAAAAAACATTGAAAAATAACTCTGAGGAACAGAAAAAAATTCGCATCTGTGGGGACTTTAAGGTGACTGTAAACCCGGTCCTTCACACGGTACAGTATCCTCTTCCGAGGATAGAAGATATTTTCGCCTCACTATCCGGAGGGAAACGTTTCACAAAAATTGACTTGGCACAAGCATATCTACAGATGGAGGTTGAGGAGACCTCTAAAAAGTATCTCACAATAAACACACACAAAGGCCTGTACCAGTACAATCGACTGGTTTTTGGAATAGCATCAGCTCCAGCTATCTGGCAAAGAGCTATGGAGCAAGTCCTGCAAGGGATTCCGGGGACTCAATGCTACCTAGACGACATCCTTATAACAGGAGAAAACGACAACGAGCACCTTGCCAATTTGGAGCAGGTGCTCACTAGGCTGAAAGAACGGGGCCTACGAGCAAATCGCCCCAAGTGCGAATTTTTCCAAAATCAGATATCATATTGTGGCCACATAATTAATAAGGAAGGGTTGCATAAGTCACCTGAAAAAATTGAAGCAGTTATAAAAGCCCCAGCACCTGAAAATGTTTCACAATTAAGGTCATTCCTGGGATTAATAAATTACTATCATAAATTTTTACCGAACTTATCAACTATTCTACACCCTCTTAATGATCTTCTACAGACAGGAGTGATTTGGAAATGGAACGAAGACTGTAAACGTGCCTTCCATAAATGCAAAGACTTAATCACATCCGAGAAAATTTTGGCTCATTACACCCCATCACTACCAATCAGACTGGCGTGCGATGCATCCCCTTACGGCATAGGAGCGGTATTGTCCCATAGATTCCCTGATGGCTCGGAACGGCCGATAGCTTTTGCGTCACGCTCATTGAACTCAGCTGAGCGTAACTATGCCCAGATAGACAGGGAAGCACTCAGCCTGGTATGGGGAGTGAAGAAATTCAACCATTACCTACACGGACAAAAATTTACCTTGCTGACTGACCATCAACCCCTCATCTCCATATTCAACCCTAAAAAAGGTGTCCCCATTATGACGGCACAAAGACTACAGAGGTGGTCCCTTTTTCTAGGAGCACACCAATACAACATTGAATACAAAGGGTCAAAACAGCATGGGAATGCTGACGGTTTATCACGCCTACCGTTGCCAACGATAGAAGAGGCACCTACAGTAGACCCAGTAGAGATATTCCACTCTACCATAGTGGAATGTCTACCGGTGACAAATTCTGCCATTGAAAGGGAGACAAGAAATGACCCTACTCTCTCACGGGTCTACGATTTAACAGTGAAGGGATGGCCAGCACATGGCGAACCACTGTTGCCAGCATTCTCGCAAAGAAGAGAACAGCTGTCAGTGTGCCGAGGAACCTTGATGTGTGGATCCAGAGTGGTGATTCCACCCAAACTCCAGGATAAAGTGCTAAAGGAGCTTTACGAGGGGCATCTGGGTGGAGTGAAAATGAAGAACCTAGCTAGGGCGTTTGTATGGTGGCCAGGTATCGATGGAGACATCGAAGACATGACCAAGAGCTGCCTAGGATGCCAGAAGGTCCAAAATGCTCCGCCACAGGCCCCTCTACATCCATGGGAGTGGCCCTCATCTCCCTGGCAAAGGGTGCACATCGACTTTGCTGGTCCATTTATGGACTCAATGTTCTTAATCGCAGTTGATGCACACTCCAAGTGGCCGGAGGTAATAAAGATGTCCTCCACCACCACGGAAAAAACCATCACAGTATTAAGGACCATATTTGCCAGGAATGGGCTGCCGGAGCAGATATGTTCTGATAATGGACCGCAATTTGTGTCCGAAGAATTCAGAAAGTTCTTAAAGAACAATGGGGTAAAGCACTACACGTCCGCCCCATACCATCCCGCCACCAATAGATTGGCTGAAAGGTTTGTCCAGACCTTCAAGAAGGCCATCAAGGCCATGGGTAATGAAGACATAAAACTTCAGCACAAGGTGGATAACTTCTTATTTGCATATAGGAATGCAACGCATATGGTTACTAACCAAACTCCCGCCATGATGTTCTACAATAGAAACCTAAGATGCCGGCTGGATTTGGTCAAGCCCAACATCCGAAGGGACGTGGAGAACCGGCAGTTTCAGGGCATGAATGAAAGGCCAACTAGGGTCTTCCAGATAGGCCAACCGGTTTTGGCCCGGGACTACCGTACTGAGAAATGGCAGCCTGGAACTATCTGCACACGATTAGGACCACTGATGTATACCGTGGACATCGGAGACAGCATAATAAGGCGCCATGCTGACCAAATCATCAAGTCATCCTAAAAGGGACAACCTACACCACCACTCTATACATCTAACGATGAAGTAGAGATACCCATATCTACCTCCGATCCGGTGATACTGGAGCCCGATGAACCCGACACTGGCCTTCAAGCCGAATCAGCCTTGCCAGAAGAACCTACTACACCACCAGAAACTACTACACCCCCGAGGCGTTATCCGGACCGAGTCAGGAAGCCTCCTGAGAGACTAACTTATACTTAATTAATACAGCAATGTATATTATTTTGCATATAACATGTAATTAATAATTACTTAAAATATGATGTACTAGTTAGCTAGAAGGGGAGGAATTGTGGTGTATGTGCCTTTAAGAGCAATTATGGTGTATGTGCCTTTAAGAGCCCCAGGTGTGCGTAATGCCGGTAATTGCCACTTGGGCTATATAAGCCTGTGTATTGTGTATATCCTTTAGAAACCCCCCCCCAGACTTGCTTAGTAAATACCTATGAACCAACTCCTGTCTTCAGTGTCTTTATCTACACACGGACACTACATCATGGTCCTGCAAGTCATGGCCGCAGATGGTCACATTGTCCAGATATGGGAAAGTGGCCTGCAACGCATTTTGATCGACCATCCGGTCCATCTCCCTTTGGAAGACGGAGACCCCATTGGTGACGCCAAAGGGAACCCTAAGGAAGTGATAGAGGCGGCCGTTTGCCTCAAAGGCAGTATACTGGCGGTCCTCAGGGCGGATAGGGAGCTGCTGGTACGCTGATTTCAGGTCAATGGTCGAGAAGACGCGGTACTGCACGATCTGGTTGACCATATCAGCTATGCGGGGGAGTGGGTAAGCGTCCAGCAGGGTGTAGCGGTTTATTGTCTGGCTGTAGTCGATGACCAGGCGCTGCTTCTCGCCGGTCTTAACGACCACAACCTGGGCTCGCCAGGGGCTGGTGCTGCCCTCAATAATCCCTTCCTTCAGGAGCCGCTCCACTTCGGTTTTAATGAAAACCCTGTCCCCGGCACTGTATCGCCTGCTCTTTGTGGCGATGGGCTTACAGTCGGGGGTGAGGTTAGCAAACAGTGGGGGGGGGGGGGGGTGACTCTCAGTGTGGAGAGGTTGCACCTGGTGCGCGGCGGGCAATTTGGAAGCTGCTGGCTGCGGACTGTGAGTGGGGGGAGGGGTCCACCGTACGCCATCGTAACACTTTTAAGGTGGCACTGAAAATCTAACCCCAGTAGAACGGCAGCGCAGAGGTGGGGCAGGACCAGAAGTTTAAAATTATCGTACACAGTCCCATCTACTACGAGTGTCACCACGCAGTAACCGCCAATGTCCGCCGACTGGGACTCGGAGGCCATAGAAATCCGCTGGTGCGCAGGCAGGACTGGGAGAGAGCAACGCCGCACCGTGTCGGGGTGGATGAAGCTCTCCGTGCTCCCAGAGTCAAAAAGGCAGATTGTTTCGTGACCATTTACCTTAATGTCCATTGTGGACCGGGCCAGCTGGTGCGGTCTCGCTTGGTCCAGCGTAACGGAGGCCAGCGTACGGGTCGGTGTGTCGCTGCGGGTATCAGATGAGGCGGTGTTGGGGGCCTGCTGCGTCCCGGCTGTCGTCCAAGATGGCGGCGTCCATGATCCCCATGTGGCTGGAGGCGTCCAAAATGGCTGCTGTTCCAGTGGTTCGCACATGGCTGGGGAGGCCCAAGATGGCGGCCCGCACGGCCCACACGCGGCGCTGCTGGGGTTCGGGGTGGCTTTGGCCCTGCAGACGCTGGCGTAGTGTCCCTTCTTCCCGCAGCCCGAGCAGATCGCATTTTTCGCCGGGCAGCGCGCTGTGGGGTGTTTGGCCTGGCCACAGAAGTAGCATTTCTGGCCTTGGGGCACTGTTGTCTGGCCTTGGGACACTGCTGCGGTAGTTGGGCCGTTGCTGGGATGTGGCTGGGGTGGCACGGCGCTATGAGACGGTCCTACCGTGTCCCAGGCTGTCGTTCCCCGCGGCGTCCACGGTGCAGAGGAGTAGGCATCCATGCCCCGGTAGGCTGCGTCCAATGATAGTGCGAGTTCAGAGGCCTTGTTGAGGTCGAGGTCACTCTGCTCCAACAATCGCTGTCGGGTGTAATTGGACCTGTGGCCCGCTACAAAAGCGTCCCGGATAAGTTCCTCTGTGTACACGGCGGCCTTTACATCCTTACAACCACAGGCCCGGCCAAGCACAGACAGTGCCTGAAGGTATTCCTCGGTCGATTCCCCAGGTTGTTGTTTACGACTCCCCAGAAGGTGCCTGGCGTACACTTCGTTCACTGGGCGCGTGTACTGGTCCTTGAGGAGCTTGATAGCATCCGCGTACGAGGTCGCGTCCTGGATGACCGAGTGCACTCGGTGGTTCACTTTGGAGGTCAGGACATCCAGTTTGTCCTCGTCCGATTTGACCGTTGCAGCGGAGGCGATCAGGAATTTTTCAAAGCACCTCAGCCAGTGAGTAAACTTGGTGGATGCGTCCGACTCCCGATGGTCTAAGTCTAGGCATGCTGGTGTGAGGATCTTCTCCATTATAAAAATCTTGTTAATAAAATTGATGCGCTATCAATAACTCAAAAGACTGAGATTAAGCGAGTAACTAACAGGCTTTTATTAACAAGAGAATGAAGGTGTGCCTCGAGTGGTCGACCGGTCCAGAATACAGAGGGACTGTGGAGCAGTCACCTTTATACCTGGACTCGTGGGAGGAGTCAGCCGAGACATGTACAGGCATGTACACGGTGGAATACAAACAGTGGTTTACCACAGGGATGGAGCCAACAGCGGGGTTGGGACCCGCCACGGACACCGTCCGCACCGGATCCACCAAGGTAAGGAAAATTCTGGCCTTTAGCTTGGCAGTTTACATTCACGTAAGCTATACAAAAGGCAATATACCTGGGCTGCTGCCTGAAATAGTATAATATCAGTAGAGGACAAGTGGAACATCTTTAAAGGACGAACGCTGAGCATGCAGGATAAATACATACTGAAAATCAACAATATTCAAAATCATCAATCGAAATAGTGCCATGGGATCTTTTACATCCATCCGAGAGGCCAGACGGGGCCTCAGTTTAACATCTCACGGCAATCACCGTGAGCCTCAATGGGGTCCACCGGCTCCCACACCTCGCAACAGTAACACATCACCTGCTCCATTCTATGTAATTAATTAAATTTTTTATTGTTAGTTATGGACACCCTCTGCCCGATTATAGATGCTAGTATCCCCTTTAATTAATTGGATTTAATTTAAATCAATCCCTCTAATTACACCAGTAAAATGGTTTACCAACAGTCACTCTGCACCAGAAAGGCCTTATTAACTACAACCCACAGAGTTAAAGTTTGAAAAGAGCACTTAACACCCCACTTACCCAAACTCACAGCACTCTCTGCTGACTCGCACTCAGTGCTTGCTCGCACTAGCACTGGTCTTTTTATACTGTTTGTTTGTTTACAGCCAAATGAGTCACCCCTGCTGATTGGTTAGAAAACTGGTTTCCACTGCCTGCTGTGCCAATTTACTCCTACTGCAGTGTAACCTTGTTTTACTCTTCTTAAACCAACAGAATCCCAAATATTTAACTTTTCCCCTTTACTTAAACTGCTTAAGTAATCTTATCAAGAATGATTTAAAGAGAAATAACAATTAAAGAACTCACACACTTACCCAAACTCACAGCACTCTCTGCTGACTCGCACTGGATTTTCATTCAGGAGTCGGGTAGAAGGTGGGACTACAACTTTCGGGGTTGTAGTCCCGCCTCCATCAAGATGTGGCCAATCCACGCGATTTTAACTTGATTGACCTGATGAGCCCGCCCAGCGGGCTCAGCAGGCCAATTAAGGGCCACCCGGCAACGTCACAGACTGAAATTTCATCTGGCAAGAGGTTTTGACAGATGAAATATCAGCATTTCACAGCTGTTTGAAGCTGTCATACACTGACAGTCTTACTTCTAACCTGAGTCCTTCTCGACAGACTCAGTTAGAAATCTCTCCTGCACAGAAAGCTGAAGGCTGTCACTTTTGACAGTTCGCAGCCATTCTGTTTTCTGTGCCGGTGAGATGAGGGACTCCCGAGACCTAAAGGAAGGAAGGCTAAAAAGGTAAGAAAAGATTATTTAAACTTCTTTAAACACTTTAGACACACCAAACACACTTACCTTTGCACTCATGCACACATCACTCACCTGAACACCGACATCTCGACCCCTCCAAGTCCTTCAACCCGACGGCCCACCTCGGAAACTTGCCGTGGTTTGGAGCCATCGGGAATCCCACACTTCAGCATTAAAAATAGGGATTAGGCTAAAAACTGCCTGTTAACTACCTGTTAACAGGCAGTTAATTGGCACTAATCCCCTTCCCGCCTCGGGTAGGCAGGTCCCAGTGCAGGGCAGGTACCTGCCTCCTTTGAAACTGGCATGGAGGCAGGTTTGGGTGCGGGATGGGGTCGGGACCCCTGATTTCGGGATTTTAACCCCCCACAAGCCTCCAATCCCGACTCCACGGCCCAATGAAAATCCTGCCCTACGTCTCTACCCAGAGGAAAAGCAGGATAATATTTCTCTCTATGTCTCCTGCTTAGAGACATTGCATGTGTCAAAGACTTGGTCAAACACAATAAATGGCTTATGTTGCCACCATATTTGGTGTGGGATTCAAATGTTCTTACACATGGTATGAAAGGGAAATGTTGAAGCAGTATTCAGGGCTCAGTGGGCAGAACGTGGTGTTCATTTCCAGGGCTTGGTGGAATTAAGAACTCAAGCTTTTTTTTGTTTGGTTTTGTGAGAAGTGTTCAATCCCTTTTTCCCCTGTATCCTTCAATGTAAACAAATGTCCCAACTAGCAGCCTGCATCTTAATTGCAAATACAAATGAAATATGGGTTTTGAAAGGTAAAAACGTTTGTGATAATGTCACAAATTAATTTTACATAGAATGACATCAAACTTACAGCACAGAAACAGACCATTCGGCCCAACTGGTCCGTGCCAGTGTTTATGCTCCACACGAGCCTCCTCCCACCCTACTTCATCTCACCCTGTCAATCTGAACTTTCCAAAATAGATTCTCCTGCAGTACAATGCAGGCGTAATTATATGTTCAATAATTAAATGTAACACTTAAACAGCACCATCACCCAAACTGAGGCTGTGATTCAATTTTTATTACATAATTATAGTAGGCACACACCCACATCCACAGGAGTGTTCATGCTATACTCTCCTAAATGCCTTTCTGACTTGGAGCCTGACGTAACCTGTTTCCCAGGTATGAATTGTGATGCACTCCCGATCACTGTACCAGAACCCGCAACATTCCTTAGCTAAATTAGTGCTGCTAACCTAATGAAATGAAAATTGGAATTAAAACATTTGCTAAAACGGTTGTCAAAAATAAATCAACTCTGTGGGCGTGAAGGGAAACTTAAAGCACGCATCCAGTCATCATAGAAACCTACAGTGCAGAAGGAGGCCATTCGGCCCATCGTACCTGTGCAGGTTCTTCAAAAGAGACTATCCTTACCTAAGGAAGGATATACTTGCCTTAGAGGGAGTGCAACAAAGGTTCACCAGACTGATTCTTAGGGTGGGGGGGTGGGGGGGGAATTGTCCTATGAGGAGAGATTGAGTAGACTAGGCCTATATTCTCTGGAGTTTAGAAGAATGAGAGGTGATCTCATTAAAACATACAAGATTCTGAGGGGGATTGACAGGGTAGATGCAGGGAGGGTAGATGCTGGTAAAATGTTTCCCCTGGCTGGGGAGTCTAGAACCAGGGGTCACAGTCTCAGAATAAGGTGTCGGCCAATTAGGACTGAGATGAGGAGAACTTTCTTCACTCAGAGGGTGGTGAATCTTTGGAATTCTCTACCCCAGAGGGCTGTGGAGGCTCAGTCATTGAGTATATTCAAGACAGAGATCGAGAGATTTTTGGATACTAAGGGAATCGGGATATGGGGATAGTGCGGGAAGGTGGAGTTGAGGTAGAAGATCAGCCATTGTCTTATTGAATGACGGAGCAGGCTCGAGGGGCCGTGTGGCCTACTCCTGCTCCTATTTCTTATGTTCTTATCTAATCAGTCCCACTCCCCTGCTCTTTCTGCAACTGAAATAACTGTTGGGTCTGGCCTCTATCTGCACTGTGGGGTTTCTGTGATTCTGTGATTAGCTGCTCTTATTTGCTTCTGACACGATTTAGCCACACAAACTACGCCCTGGATTTTAATGTCTTTTGCCCCTTTAACAGCGACACCAGATTGTATGTTGAGCAGTGCAGGAACATGGCACGGAAATGCCACAAGAGTCAATGGAGTGCTCGAAAATGTAGTAGTGTAGGAATTGACGAATTCCTAACTAATAACTGAGGTCGACTCAGGCGATCAAACAAACAGGTCTTTAATGTGAAACTAAACGAGTTCAAACGGTTTGTTGAGATCGATACAGGAGAACCACGAAAACAGGTCTTTACAAGATGGAGCTTCCACGAGGACTGCCTGGGCAGTCACGTGGTTTGCGACGTGACGTCATCGCGTTTGCCCACGTTGTCCCGCGCTCTTAAAAGGGCCACGCCCCGTACATACAAACACTATATACAACACACAGAAATGTCTAACACAATGTTACAGGCCTAGGCTGGTGTTAGAACATCGTTAAAGGAAATTATATACAGTTGCCCATAGTCATTAAGTGGCTCCGTCACAGTAGACCATAAGCTTGTTGCTTGTACTGCCAGCTGGTATTTTGAAGCACCTCATAGTGGATGGCACAATTGTGTCAATACCAGTTTTTCCACCTCTGGGACATGGGCTCACTGTCCTTTCTCTGGTAGCTGTTAAGGGGTCTATCATGAAGTGAATCTGAACAGTTTCACTCAAGTGCTCAGTGGGTACGAGCGCACAGTGCAAAACTGCCCCTTAAATAGCCTTAATTGGAACGCGTTGCCTGAAAGGGCGGTGGAAGCAGATTCAATAGAAACTTTGAAAAGGGAATTGAATATACACTCGAAAAGAAAAAAATTACAGGGCTATGGGGGAAAGAGCAGGGGGGAGTGAGACTAATTGGATTGCTCTTTCAAAGAGCCAGCACAGGCACGATGGACCGAATGGCCTCCTTCTGCACTGTACGATTCTATGATTCCAATTGCTCCTTAAATTGGCAATCTCACTTCAAGGAGCTTGTAGGATGGCTGGAGTGAGAAATTGAAAAATGTTACGTTAACGCCGTAAGAGATTGTTCTGAAGTTGGGGCACATGAGGAAACCCTCCTCTGCACCTAACCATGCTCTAGCTAATTTGGGAATGCTCAATGCTGATATCGGGCACCCAAAATGGGGAAAATATTTTATTTCCCGGCATAAACAAACGCCACCTTGATTTTTTTTTAAATTCGTTCCTGGGATGTGGGCGTCGCTGGCAAGGACAGCATTTATTGCCCATCCCTAATTGCCCTTGAGAAGATGGTGGTGAGCCGCCTTCTTGTACAACTGAGTGGTTTGCTGGGCCGTTTCAGAGGGGCAGTTAAGAGTCAACCACATTGCTGTGGGTCTGGAGTCACATATTAGGCCATCTCTCCTCATAGGACAATAGGTTTTTAATGATAATCCGGTAGTTTCATGGTTAACATTATCCTGATACTAGCTTTAAATTCCAGATTTATTTAATTAACTGAATTTAAATTCCCCCCAGCAGCTGCCGTGGTGGGATTTGAACTCACGTCTCGGGATCATTAGTCCAGGCCTCTGGATGACTAGTCCAGTAACATAACCACTATGGTACCGTACCTGAACACACAAAAAAAAATCACCCATTTTATTTTATTTTTAAGCATAATCTGCATCTCGCTTCCTCATCATTTGGGGCCGTCTACCTTTGGAACTTCAATCGAACACAGAATTCAGTGGTCCAATAATTCAGCGGCAATGACTCACTAACTGAAGCCTGGCTCCTGTTATGTGCAGCTGACAACAACACTTTCATCTCTGGAGTGGGTGGCTATGTCTTTAGAAACACTCGGCTGCGTGACTGAATCTGATTGGCTTTGAAGAAATGCTTCCTCCAGCATTAAACTAATGATTTCAGTGGTGAGTCATGCTGCACACAGCTGATTTCTGATAATGCTTTAATAATATTTTTGTTCGTTTATGAAACTCAAACTATGTGAATCTCATCTCGAAGCTTGCGAGCATTCAGCATTGTAACGACCGGGCTGTTTAATGTTGCTGCACATGAGCTCTGCTGTTCTACATGGTAGGAGGCCATTCGGCCCATCATGCCTGTGCCGGCTCTTTGAAAGAGACTATCCTTACCTAAGGAAACATAGAAGATAGGAGCAGGAGTAGGCCATTCGGCCCCTCGAGCCTGCTCCACCATTCAATGCGATCATGGCTGATCATCCAAATTCAGTACCCGGTCCCTGCTTTCTCCCCATACCCCTTGATCCCTTTAGCCTTAAGAAGTATATCCAACTCCTTCTTGAATATATTTAATGAATTGGCCTCAACTGCCTTCTGTGGTAGAGAATTCCACAGGTTCACCACTCTCTGGGTGAAGAAATTCCTCCTCATTTCTGTCCTAAATGGCCTACCCTTTATCCTTAGACTGTGACCCCTGGTTCTGGACTCCCCGACCATCGGGAACATCCTTCCTGCATCTAGTCTGTCCAGTCCTGTCACAATTTTATAAGTTTCAATGAGATCCCCTCTCATTCTTCTAAACTCCAGCGAGTACAAGCCCAATCGACCCAATCTCTCCTCATACGTCATTCCTGCCATCCCAGGTATCAGCCTGGTGAATCTTCGCTGAACTCCTTCCATGGCAAGAACATCCTTCCTCAGATAAGGCGACCAAAACTGCACACAATACTCAAGATATGGTCTCACCAAGGCCCTGTATAACTGCAGCAAGACATCCTTGTTCCTGTACTCAAACCCTCTCACTACGAAGGCCAACAAGGATATACTTGGCTTAGAGGGAGTGCAACGAAGGTTCACTAGACCGATTCCTGGGATGGTGTGGGGGGGGTTGTCCTATGAGGAGAGTTTGAGTAGAATGGGCCTCTACTCTCTCGAGTTTAGAAGAATGAGAGGTGATCTCATTGACACATACAAGATTCTAAGGGGGATTGACAGGGTAGACGCTGGGAGAATGTTTCCCCTGGCTGGAGTGTCTAGAACTAGGGGCCACAGTCTCAGAATAAGGGATCAGCCATTTAGGACTGAGATGAGGAGAAATTTCTTCACTCAGAGGGTTGTGAATCTTTGGAATTCTCTACCCCAGAGGGCTGTGGATGCTCAGTCGTTGAGTATATTCAAGACAGAGATCGATAGATTTTTGGTAACGAAGGGAATCAAGGGATACGGGGATAGTGCAGGAAACTGGAGTTGAGGTAGAAGATCAGCCATGATCTTATTGAATGGCGGAGCAGGCTCGAGGGGCCGTGTGGCCTACTCCTGCTCCAATTTCCTATGTTCTTATCCAATCAGTCCCACTCCCCTGCTTCTTCAGCAACTGAAATAACTGTTGGGTCTGGCGCAGTTTGGTTCCCGTTGCCTTGAGAGATGCAAGGGTGACTGATGTAAAACATTAGCTGCTCTTGGACTCTGCCTTTCCACTGCCACAAACCTATACTCAAGGACCGTTACCTTTTAATTTTTGCCTCAGCAAAAAATTTTCACACCTATGCAGCCTAATTAGGTCAGTGTGAGACTGGTACCTGAAGTGGACCTAGTTGATGGCCTCTAAAATATCTTCCAGTTTTTCTCTAACGCCTAGTAACCCTCGATGCCCCTTGCCCACCCGGCAGAGACATAAGTGGACGCTAGTAAGGTGGAGATGGCAGAAAATGGGACGTCTGACGCCATTACTATTTTTGCCGCTACGGTAACTGGTAGATCTCACATGGGTCGACCACCATGAGCCCCCGCTGATTCTAAAGGACAGAAAATACCACATGCCCAGACTACATCATTCAGGGTAAAACGAACAGTCAGATTTATTTAAAAGAAAATAAATATAATTACACAGCAGCAACAAAACCCCCCTCCCCCACAGCAAATGATCAACAAAATACTTCTCATAACTATTTCTGAAAATAAAAGAATCCAAAGAGCTGGCAAAAGAGGAAAAACTTGCACATTTGATATCAATCGTCTGGGTCTCAAAGGTTGAATACAACCTGTGAAACAAATTATTTCACACTCGGCAGGCAATTATGTTATTAATCAATTTTGCTGTTCAGGTTGAACAGTGTGAACAGCAAACTTAGAGTCATAACGGCACAGAAGGAGGCCATTCAGCCCATCGAGTCCGCGCCGGCTCTCTGTAGAGCAATCTAGTCAGTCCCATTCCCCCGCTCTATCCCCGTAGCCCTGCAAGTTTATTTCACTCAAGGGCCTACTCAGTCTCCCTTTGAAAACATTGAATGTCTCCGCTTCCACCACGTCCGTTGGCAGCGAATTCCAGGTCCTCACCACTCGCTGCGTTAAAAAAGTTTTCCCTCACATTCCCCCTGTATCTCTTGCCCAAAACCTTAAACCTTACTTCTGACCATTGTGGTGAGATTTCGATTGGTTTTGACTTGCAAATAAAATAGATTTGACTCCGACAACAATAACTGAAAGTTCAAAATTTTGCATGCGCTTAACATTTCAAAGAGTTATCAGCCCAAACAAACCGATCCCTTGACAATTCTGATCAGACCGTTCCGTTAACAAAGAACAAAGATGGGCTGGCCCACTTTGACGCCAACAGACATCTTTAGAAAGTATTTGTGTATTGCCTGTCAACCCAAACAGATACAAAAGAATTCTTTTAAGAATACAGCTAATGACAGATAAACGAATGACACATTTTTATTCTTCAACTCAAAAAATAAGATTGCAATACGAAGAAATGCTATCACGAGTAGCAGGATGTGGCGCTCCTTACAACTCATTGGAGTGGCAATTGGTTATGGCCAGTTTGCGGGTCCGTAACCGACAGCGCGTAACCAGGAGGCCCGAGCCCGGCCTGAAATTGGGCCTCGGGCCTCATTTCAATAATTTATGCGAGCTGCCATCGCCTGTTGCGCCTCCACAGGCATCACACCCATTTCCGCAGGTAGAATTTCTGGCCTCTGTCGTCCAGGTATGTCCCGGGGTAGTGGGCTGAGGTGGGGGAGGGAGCTGGGGAGGGGAGGAGGGAGAACAACGAGAAGGGGCCTTGGGGGTCAGCAGCAATGCCTCCACCTCCCCCCCCCTCCCCGAGAGTGCTGTGGGGCTGGCAGGAACATTCCTGCTCCGTCTGGCTCCACATCAACCTTAAAAATAAAGCACCTACCTTTTTGGTAGGCCGCATCCATGCACGGAAATCCTGAGCGAAGCCCGCCTGATGCCTGCTCTGCTCGGGGAAGAGCAATTTCTTGGAGGGGACCTAAAACAGGCATTTATCCACATCTCCCCACTGGTTCTTTTGCCAATTATCTTAAATCTGTGTCCTCTGGCTACCGACCCTCCTGCCAGTGGAAACAGTTTCTCCTTATTTACTCTATCAAAACCCCTCGTAATTTTGAACGCCTCTATTAAATCTCCCCTTAACCTTCGCTGCTCTAAGGAGACAATCCCAGCTTCTCTAGTCTCTCCACATAACTGAAGTCCTTCATTCTTGGTATTATTCTAGTAAATCTCCTCTACAACCTCTCCAAGGCCTTAACAACCTCCCTAAAGTGCGGTGCCCAGAATTAAACACAATACTCCAGTTGAGGCCTAACCAGTGATTTATCCCATCCATTTCCCACTGGGTGGGTTAGGTTTAAATAACTTCCTTGCTTTTGTACTCTATGCCTCTATTTATAAAGCCCAAGGATCCCATATGCTTTATTTTAACAGTTTTCCCAACTTGACCTGCCACCTTCAAAGATTCATGTATGATTGTTTATAGTGCCTCTCCTCATTCTTCCAGTGGCTCAGTGGGTAGCACCCTCACCTCTGAGTCTGAAGGTTGTGGGTTCAAGTCCCACTCCAGGGACTTGAGCACAAAAATCTAGGCTGACACTCCAGTGCAGAACTGAGGGAGTGCTGCACTGTCGGAGGGGCCGTCTTTCATAGGAGACGTTAAACCGAGGCCCCGTCTGCTCTCTCAGGTCAACGTAAATGATCCTATGGCAGGGGAGTTATCCCCGGTGTCCTGGCCAATATTTATCCCTCAATCAACATCACTAAAACAGATTATCCGGTCATTATCGCATTGCTGTTTGTGGGAGCTTGCTGTGCGCAAATTGGCTGCCCCATTTCCTACATTACAACAGCGACTACACTTCAAAAAGTACTTCATTGACGTCCGGTAGTAGTGAAGGGCGTTATAGAAATGCAAGTCTGTCTTTCTTTCCTTCCACTATACATCACTTTTCTTACATTCGGTTTCATCTGCTGTGTGTCTGCCCATTTCCCCAGTCTGTCCACGTCCTCCTGAAGTCTGCCACTATCCTCCTCACTGTTCCGTACATTTGTTTTCACAAACCTCGGAAACATTGGCTCTAATTGCTTCGTGTCAGCTCGGACGATGTGCGATGATGTTCTTCACCGGTCGTAAATCATAGAAGAGACCCAAACAGTAAATGTCAACGAGAGATGTGACCAGAGTTGTGATAGAACCTTTTAAGCAGATGATTATTAAGCACATTATGAGCCTAATGGTTACTTTGCGAGGCTCATTGAGAATATAAACTCGCCCCGGTGCTGAGATGTTATTGACTCGGTCTGCAGGAGCAGGGGGAGGCTACTGAATATTGATAATTGCAGACAGTTCTTGATTCTTGTCCTCACAATCTATGCGGCGTGTATCTGTGTGAAATAATGGATTAAATTTAATATGCAGCCTAATTACGCAGAGAATTATGGGTGGGGAGGAACGATTGCAATAAGATAATCGAGTGAAAGGTTTGATGTTGTAAATCGCTCAAGCGGTTTATTAGCACCTCAATCCCAACCTGAGATCGTTTCCGTTTGTCGTCGCGCTCTCCCACCCGGTACTGCTTATATTGTGATTTGTAACCACAGTAATTGGGTCTTTCCCATTGGTGGGGGCCATGGCTGAATTCAAAAGGGAGCAGCTTTCAGCTGATATTGTGACGACATCCCCACTCAAAGGCGGAATTTAAGGTGTCATCACTGAAGGGACACTAGAACAAAATCTTCATTTTACTGGGAAATAATACGGCCCTGTTCTATCATATGTTAAAGGTAAGTATGTTCCATGTATTTACCTACCCTTTAAGAAAAACAGCTTTTTGTGCCAGTCAATAAATTACATTTTTAAATCCTCTTGCCTTATTACAACGGACTTATCCCATCTGTATCTGTGTGTGTGTGTCCGTGTGTCTGTTTGGGTGTCCGTGTATGTGTGTCCGTGTGCGTGTGTCCGTTTGGGTGTCCGTGTGTGTGTGTGTCCATGTGCGTGTGTGTCCATGTGTGTGTGCGTGTCCGTGTGCATGTGTCCATGTGTGTGTGTGTGTGTCCATGCGTGTGCCTGTATGTGTGTGCACATGTGTGTGTCTGTTTGGGTGTCGGTGTGTGTGCACATGTGTGTGTCTGTTTGGGTGTGTGTGTGCGTGTGCGTGTGTGTGTGTGTCTACTAGCAAGCCTGCTCTTTTATAAACATGTCCTGGCCAATATTTACCCCTCAACCTACATCACTAAAAAAACAGATTATCTGGTCATTTATCTCATTGCTGTTTGTGGGAGCTTGCTGTGCGCAAATTGGCTGTTGCGTTTCCTACATTACAACAGTGACTGCTCTTCAAAAAGTACTTCATTGGCTGTAAAGCGCTTTGGGATGTCCTGATATGGAGATCGGGCGGGAAAGCGGGGTTGAGGTCGAAGGTCAGCAGTGATCTTATTGAATGGCGGAGCAGACTCAAGGGGCCGAATGGCCGACTCCTGCTCCAATTTCTTATGTTATGTTTTTAAATGAAGACTCTGTAGTCGCCAGAGTTATAGGCGATCACATCATTGGCATGTTGCAAGTATCTGGATCGACATCCTGCAATACAAGCCAGCTACCATCTCAAGGATGGTGGCTTTGTGCTGCCTGATGCACAACTTTGCCTTACAAACAGAGCCTTACTTTCTCTGTGCGCGAAGCTCCCACAAACTCCCATTTATGCAGCCCCGTGAAAGCAGCTTCCAGGCCATTCCAAAAAAAATCTACACGCCCAGCTTTAGTGCAAACAGAATTTCATTGGCAATCCATGCGGTGTGTGTCGCACACGTATACTCCTTCTTACAACCGTGCCAGTGTGTGCTGTATGAATGTAATGTGGTGCTTCTCCCAGGCACAAGTCAGGAGTGTGATGGAATACTCTCCACTTGCCTGGATGAGTGCAGCTCCAACAACACTCAAGAAGCTCGACACCATCCAGGACAAAGCAGCCCACTTGATTGGCACCCCATCCACCATCTTAAACATTCACTCCCTCCACCACCGGCGTACTGTGGCTGCAGTGTGTACCATCTACAAGATGCACTGCAGCAACTCGCCAAGGTTTCTTCAGCAGCACCTCCCAAACCCGCGACCTCTTCCACCTAGAAGGACAAGGGCAGAAGGCGCATGGGAACACCACCACCTGCAAGTTCCCCTCCAAGTCACACACCATCCTGACTTGGAAATATATCCTTCATCGTTGCTGGGTCAAAATCCTGGAACTCCCTACCTAACAGCACTGTGGGAGCACCTTCACCACACGGACTGCAGCGGTTCAAGAAGGCGGCTCACCACCACCTTCTCAAGGGCAACTGGAGATGGGCAATAAATGCTGGCCTTTCCAGCGATGCCCACATCCCATAAAACAAATAAAATCGCAGGTGCCACATGAATGAGAGGAGGGCGTCCAGTGGCTGGGTGCTGCGGTCCGATGAGATCTTTCTCTCGGTATCGGGGAGGCCCTAGTCACGTGGCAACCAAGTCCTGAAATGGATCTGCTGCGGGCGTGAACTTTTGTGCTATTGCACAGGCAGCCTGCACCTGCCTTTCCGCTATATTCGCAAGGGTTAGAGGTGCTGGCGGGAGGACCAGCACGTGTTGCTATCCTGAGATCAGTGTACATTCCTACACCTCTCTTAACTCTCCTCCCAATTCCCGCTCGATGTCTGGCTCCACTTTGTTATGCACCTTAGGCTGCTTCACACTGCTAAAGACACCGGGGTGGGTCTTGACTTTACTGATAGGGAGTCGGCTGCTCGTTTCACATCTCTCCCGACTTTTATCCGTCGACTTCAGTAGAAAAAGAAGCGGGTCAGATGTAAAACAAGAGGCCAATTTGCTATCACCCGCTTTACACAGTCACACAAAGTCAAGAACTAGCCCACTATCTCAATACAAGTGGGTGCTATTGCAGAGTAAATATCAAATACCTGATGGAGCGATCAGCCAATTAGGATAAGAGAGAGAGCCTATCCTAGCCTACCCAGATCACTCATTTACATCCTATTAAAAATCTCTCCAAGAGACAAATGGCTCAATAATAAGCTACTTGTAAAGGAGAAATTCGCAGGGCTATGGGGAGTGGGACGAATGGGACGGCTCTTTTCAAAGAACCAGCACAGACTCGACGGGCCGAATGGCCTCCTTCTGTGCTGTGCATTTCGATGAAGATTACAGTGTCAAAGTTTTCGCTCTTAAGCTTCGTTCCAGGCCGTGCAGCCCTAATCCTTCCCTTGGGAAGGTGATATAGCGTTAGAAACCAGCCCAGCAAACAAATCGCCTGCGTCCCCAGAACACCACCCCGACAATCGGACACGTGGCATCTGATCGCGTGCACCCCCTCGAACACCACCCTGACAATCGGACACGTGGCAACTGATCGCCTGCGTCCCCAGAACACCACCCCGACAATCGGACACGTGGCATCTGATCGCCTGCGCCCCCGCGAACACCACCCCGACAATCGGACACATGGCATCTGATCGCCTGCGCTCTCAGAACACCACCCCGACAATCGGACACGTGGCATCTGATCACCTGCGTCCCCAGAACACCACCCCGACAATCAGACACATGGGCATCTGATCGCCTGCGTCCCCAGAACACCACCCCGACAATCAGACATGTGGCATCTGATCGCCTGCGTCCCCAGAACACCATCCCGACAATCAGACATGTGGCATCTGATCGCCTGCGTCCCCAGAACACCATCCCGACAATCAGACATGTGGCATCTGATCGCCTGCGTCCCCAGAACACCACCCCGACAATCAGACATGTGGCATCTGATCGCCTGCGTCCCCAGAACACCATCCCGACAATCGGACACGTGGCATCTGATCGCCTGCGTCCCCAGAACACCACCCCGACAATCGGACACGTGGCATCTGATCGCCTGCGTCCCCAGAACACCACCCCGACAATCAGACACATGGCATCTGATCGCCTGCGTCCCCAGAACACCACCCCGACAATCGGACACGTGGCATCTGATCGCCTGCGTCCCCAGAACACCACCCCGACAATCAGACACGTGGCATCTGATCGCCTGCACCCCCCTGAATACCACCCCGACAATCAGACACATGGCATCTGATCGCCTGCGTCCCCAGAACACCACCCCGACAATCGGACACGTGGCATCTGATCGCCTGCGTCCCCAGAACACCACCCCGACAATCGGACACGTGGCATCTGATCGCCTGCACCCCCCCGAATACCACCCTGACAATCAGACACGTGGCATCTGGTCGCCTGAGCCCCCCCGAACACCACCCCGACAATCAGACACATGGCATCTGATCGCCTGCGTCCCCAGAACACCACCCCGACAATCAGACACGTGGCATCTGATCGCCTGCACCCCCCCGAATACCACCCCGACAATCGGACACGTGGCATCTGATCGCCTGCATCACCAGAACATCACCCCGACAATCGGACACGTGGCATCTGATCGCCTGCGTCCCCAGAACACCACCCCGACAATCGGACACGTGGCATCTGATCGCCTGCGTCTCCAGAACACCACCCCGACAATCGGACACATGGCATCTGATCGCCTGCGCCCCCGCGAACACCACCCCGACAATCGGACACGTGGCATCTGATCGCCTGCACCCCCCCGAACACCACCCCGACAATCAGACACATGGCATCTGATCGCCTGAGCCCCCCCGAACACCACCCCGACAATCAGACACATGGCATCTGATCGCCTGCATCACCAGAACATCACCCCGACAATCGGACACGTGGCATCTGATCGCCTGCGTCCCCAGAACACCACCCCGACAATCGGACATGTGGCATCTGATCGCCTGCGCCCCCCCGAACACCACCCGACAATCGGACATGTGGCATCTGATTGCCTGCGCCCCCAAAACACCACCTCGACAATCGGACACGTGGCATCTAATCGCCTGCGCCCCCAGAACACCACCCCAACAATCGGACACGTGGCATCTGGCTGTGGAACAAGTGCCCAGGGAGAAAAGGCACCACATCAGCTCCCCTGAAGAATGTCATTACTGACCAACCAGCCGAAGGAAGAGAGTTCAGTCTCACAATTATTCTCCACGCAGTCATGTGCTTCCTCAAACACAGAAATCACTTTTAAATTCAAGGCAGTAAACAAGTTGGAAACCTCGGGATACACTGGCGTCAGTATTGATGCCGGGTAGACACACGGATCATCGTAACTTATCTTTTCCTTTTACAAAACATTGTCTGACCTGCTGTGTTTATTTGTCACATTTTCTTTTTTTTAAATTTTAGAGTAACTCCTTTACTTGCCAGGTAACAGTTTCAGCTTTCCCTTCGCCCGGCACCTAACCGTGCAAGCGCAGGAGATGCAACACCTGCCCTCTTACCTCCTCCCTTCCCACTGTCCAGGGCCCCAAACACTCCTTCCAGCTGAAACAGCGATTTACTTGTACTTCTTGCAATGTAGTATACTGTATTCGCTGCTCACGCCGCGGTCTCCTCTACACTGGGGAGACCAAACGCAGATTGTGCGACCGCTTTGCGGAACATCTCCGTTCAGTCCGTAAGGGTGATCCCAAGCTTCCGGTTGCCTGTCACTTTAATTCACCGCTCCACTCCCACTCTGACCTCACCATCCTCGGCCTCTTACACTGTTCCAATGAAACTCAACGTAAGAAACATAGAAGATAGGAGCAGGAGTAGGCCATTCGGCCCCTCGAGCCTGCTCCGCCATTCAATGCGATCATGGCTGATCATCCAAATTCAGTACCCTGTCCCTGCTTTCTCCCCATATCCCTTGATCTACATATAGATTGGGCTAACCAAATTAGTAACAATGCTGTGGAGGAGGAATTCCTGGAGTGTATACGGGATGGTTTCCTGGACCAATATGTCGAGGAACCAACCAGAGATCAAGCCATCTTAGACTAGGTTTATGTAATGAGAAAGGATTAATTAGCAATCTTGTTGTGCGAGGCCCCTTGGGTCGGAGCGATCATAATATGATAGAATTCTTCATTAAGATGGAGAGTGAAGTAGTTGACTCAGAGACTAGGGTCCTGAAATTAAATAAAGGAAACTACGATGGTATGAGGCGCGAGTTGGGCAGGATTGATTGGGGAACGTTACTCAAAGGGTTGACGGTGGATAGGCAATGGCAAACATTCAAAGATCGCATGGATGAACTACAGAATTTGATCATCCCTGTTTAGCATAATAATAAAACAAAAAAGGTGACTCAACCGTGGCTAACAAGGGAAATTAGGGATAGCATAAGATCCAAGGGGAGGATATATAAATTGGCCAGAAAAAGCAGTAAACCTGAGGATTGGGAGCAGTTTAGGATTCAGCAAAGGAGGACAAAGGGGTTAATTAAGAGGGGGGAAATAGAGTATGAGAGTACGCTTGCAGGGAACATAAAAACTGACTGTAAAAGCTTTTATAGATATGTGAAGAGAAAAAGGTTAGTGAAGTCAAGCGTAGGTCCCTTGCAGTCAGAATCAGGGGAATTTATAATGGGGAACAAAGAAATGGCAGACCAATTAAATACATACTTTGGTTCTGTCTTCACAAAGGAGGACACAAATAACCTCCCAGAGATGTCGGGGAACATAGGGTCTAATGAGAGGGAGGAACTGAAAGAAATCAGTATTTGTAGGGAAATGGTGTTAGGGAAATTGACGGGATTGAAGGCCGATAAATCCCCAGGGCCTGATAATCTACATCCAAGGGTACTTAAGGAAGTGGCCCTAGAAATAGTAGATGCATTGCTGGTCATCTTCCAAAATTCGATAGACTCTGGAACAGTTCCCATGGATCGGAGGGTAGCTAATGTTACCCCACTATTCAAAAAAGGTGGTAGAGAGAAAACGGGGAATTATAGACTGGTAAGCCTGACATCGGTAGTGGGGAAAATGCTAGAGTCCATTATAAAAGATGTAATAGCAGAGCACTTGGAAAACAGTGACAGGATCGGACAAAATCAACATGGATTTACAAAAGGTAAATCGTGCTTGACTAATCTACCTAAATTGTTTGAGGATGTAACTGGTAAAATAGATAAGGGAGAACCAGTGGATGTGGTGTATTTAGACTTTCAGAAGGCTTTCGATAAGGTCCCGCATAAGAGATTAGCGTGTAAAGTTAAGGCACATGGGATTGGGGGCAAGGTACTGACTTGGATAAAGAACTAGTTGGCAGACAGGAAGCAAAGAGTTGGAATAAACGGCTCTTTTTCCGAGTGGCAGGCAGTGACTAGTGGGGTACCGCAGGGATCGTTCCTAGGACCCCAGCTATTCACAATATATATAAATTATGTAGACAAGGGAACTAGATGTAATATCTCCAAGTTTGCTAACGACACAAAGCTGGGTGGGCGTGTGTGCTGTGAGGAGGATGCCGAGAAACTCCAGTATGATTTGGACAGGTTGGGTGATTGGGCAGAAGCATGGCAGATGCAGTATAATGTGGATAAATGCGAGGTTATCCACTTTGGTGGCAAAAACAGGAAGGCAGATTATTATCTGAACGGCAATAGATTGGGAGAAGGGGAAGTGCAACAAGACCTGGGTGTCCTTGTGCACCAGTTGCTGAAGGTAAGCATGCAGGTGCAGCAGGCGGTTAAGAAGGCAAATGGTATGTTGGCCTTTGTAGCGAGAGGGTTCAAGTACAGGAACAAGGATGTCTTGCTGCAGTTGTACAGGGCCTTGGTGAGACCACACCTTGAGTATTGTGTGCAGTTTTGATTGCCTTATCTGAGGAAGGATGTTCTTGCCATGGAGGGAGTGCAGCGAAGATTCTCCAGACTGATACCTGGGATGGCAGGAATGAGGTATGAGGAAAGATTGGGTCGATTGGGCTTATACTCGCTGGAGTTTAGAAGAATGACAGGGGATCTCATTGAAACTTATAAAATTCTAACAGGACTAGAAGGAGTTAGATATATTTCTTAAGGTTAAAGGGATCAAGGGATATGGGGAGAAGGCAGGGACAGGGTACTGAATTTGGATGATCAGCCATGATCTCATTGAATGGCGGAGCAGACTCGAGGGGCCGAATGGCCTACTCCTGCTTCTATCTTCTATGTTTCTATGTTTCCCCTTAGCCTTAAGAAATATATCTAACTCCTTCTTGAATAGATTTAATGAATTGGCCTCTACTGCCTTCTGTGGTAGAGAATTCCACAGGTTCACCACTCTCTGGGTGAAGAAATTCCTCCTCATCTCTGTCCTAAATGGCTTACCCCTTATCCTTAGACTGTGACCCCTGGTTCTGGACTCCCCGACCATCGGGAACATCCTTCCTGCATCTAGTCTGTCCAGTCCTGTTAGAATTTTATAAGTTTGCAACATTTAACCACTCCTGCCTCCTACTCTAGCACAGGCTGTTCCTTCAATTCCTTCCTCCCCTCCCCTTTCCCTGTCTCTGCACCTGCTTAAAATCTCTAACTTTTTCCAGTTCTGATGAAGGGTCACAGACCTGAAATGTTAACTCTGTTTCTCTCTCCACAGATGCTGCCTGGCCTGCTGAGTGCTTCCAGCATTTTCTGTTGTTATTTCAGCCTCCCTGGCTGCTTTTACATTACCGGCCTGCACCAGTTCCCGAAGCACGGCTGTTGTGCAGCCGACTGCAAGCCAAATGTAAAAGATTCTAGTTGCGAACAAAAGACTTTTAGCCACCGGGCTCTGGTTTCATTGGGTCGCATACTGGCACTGACTGGATTCACTCAGGTCGGCGGCTGGAAGATCTGCCAAAAAGACAGATCTTTCCGACAGCCAGTCTTAGCCAGTCCTGGGAGCTTTACAGGCATCCTACAGCCAGTTACACAAAATGCATGCAGTGTGAAATGCCCGCACTAACCTCAACAACAACAACAACAACAACTCGTATTTATATAGCACCTTGAACGTAGTAAAACGTCCCAAAGAAAGACAGAAAGACTTGCATTTCTATAGCACCTTTCACGACCACCAGACATCTCAAAGCGCTTTACAGCCAATGAAGTACTTTTGGAGTGCAGTCACTGTTGTAATGTAGGGCAGGATCGTCACAAGAAGTAAAACGTCCTCATAGAATCACACAGCACAGAAGGAGGCCATTCGGCCCATCGTGCCTGTGCCGGCTCTTTGAAAGAGCGATCCAATTAGTCCCACTCCCCCTCCGCTCTTTCCCCACAGCCCTGCATATTTTTGCCTTTCAAGTATTTATCTAATTATCTTTTGAAAGTTACTATTGAATCTGCTTCCAGCGCCCTTTCAGGCAGCGCGTTCCGGATCGCAACAACTGGCTGCCTTAAAAATAAAAATTCTCCTCGCCTCGCCTCTGGTTCTCATGCATGTCGAAAACAGCTCTTGTTACAGATTAACTGACCACTTTTTAATCTCTCAAATCCTTTGAACGTTTTCACTGGATTTCCCCATACGTCTCAGCTCCAGTGAGTACAGTCCTAGTTTTTCAAGTCACCCAACATAACTGCATTTCCTGTTATTAAAAAGAAAGACTTACCTTTCTACAGCGCCTTTCACGACCACCGGACGTCCCAGAGCGCCTTACAGCCAATGAAGTACTGTTCTGAAGTGCAGTCACTGTTGTAATGTGGGAAACGCGGCAGCCCATTTGCGCACAGCAAGCTCCCACAAACAGCAATGTGATAATGACCAGTTAATGTGTTTTTTTTTAGTGATATCGATTGAGGGATGAATATTGGCCCCAGGACAGCGGGGATAACTCCCCTTGCTCTTCTTCGAAATAGTGCCGCGGGATGTTTTATCCTCGGAAACCAACATTACACCTTTCCCTGGGCTCCAAAATGCTTGATACAATAAGGTGTCCAAAACTGCACATAGTATTCCGGCTGTGACACAACCAGATTTAGTACAGCCTTCTTGGTTTTGAATTGAAACGCTCCTATCTATAAAACCCAGAATCTACTGTTCCCTTTTTCTATTTTGAATGCTCTTTTAAAGATTCGTGCATCTGCACCCCTAGGTCTCTCTGTTTTTTTAAAATTCTTTTATGGGATGTGGGCGTTGCTGGCAAGGTCAGCATTTATTGCCCATCCCTAATTTCCCTTGAGAAGGTGGTGGTGAGCCGCCTTCTTGAACCGCTTCAGTTCCTGTGGTGAAGGTACTCCCACAGGGAGGGAGTTCCAGGATTTTGACTCAGCAACGATGAAGGAACAGCCGATATATTTCTAAGTCAGGATGGTGTGTGACTTGCAGGGGAACTTGGAGGTGGTGGTGTTCCCATGCGCCTTCTGCCCTTGTCCTTCTAGGTGGAAGAGGTCGCGGGTTTGAGAGGTGCTGCCAAAGAAGCCTTGGCGAGTTGCTGCAGTGCATCTTCTAGATGGTGCACACTGCAGTCATGATACGCCGGTGGTGGAGGGAGTGAATGTTTAAGGTGGCGGATGGGGTGCCAATCAAGCGGACTGCTTTGCCCTGGATGGTGTTGAGCTTCTTGAGTGTTGTTGGAGCTGCACTCATCCAGGCAAGTGGAGAGTATTCCATCACACTCCTTGCTTGTGCCTTGTAGATGGTGGAAAGGCTTTGGGGAGTCAGGAGGTGAGACACTCGCCGCAGAATACCTAGCCTCTGACCTGCTCTTGTTGCCATGGTATTTATGTGGCTGGTCCAGTTAAGTTTCTGGTTAATGGTGACCCCCCAGGATGTTGATGGTGGGGGATTCGGCGATGGTAATGGCGTTGAATGTCAAGGGGAGGTGGTTAGACTCTCGCTTGCTGGAGATAGTCATTGCCTGGCACTTCTGTGGCGTGAATGTTACCTGCCACTTATCAGCCTAAGCCTGAACGTCGTCCATCCATTAAGAATTTTACAGTTAGGATATATTTACATTCTCTACTTTTTTTTTATCCCAAAAAGGTACTACTTCATACTTATCTACGTTGAACTTTGCTCGCCTCCTGCTATGACCTAATTGTCTTATAACCTAAGAAGCGCCTTGAGATGTTTTACTGCGTTAAAGGCGCTATATAAATGCAAGTTGTTGCTGTTGTTGTTGTCGCCGCGATAAAAGGGGACATTTACGCCCTCAGTGGGAAACCACCTCAGCATTTTTGGAAATTCGTGCACGCGCTGCGTGTAATTTTCCAACCGAGGCCGTCCAAATTCCCGAAATGGCCTCCGGAAAGTAAGGCTCTCCGCCGGGAGCACAAGGTGAGAAAATTACCCCGGGAATACCAATTCCGTCATTTTTGCACGCGATCCTGGGAAGGTTTGCCTGCAAGAGGAAACCCTTAAAGAAAACCCTGCAAAAAACAAGGAACCAATTCCCAATGAATTTCAGAAACCCCCCCCCAGGAACTGCCTTTTAACAAGGTGTCGCGCTGTCAAACCCGAGGCTTTGTGGGAAGGGGGGGGGGGTGGTGGAAAGGAGAGGAGAGGGTATTACGTTTAAAAAATTCAAGCTTTTATTTTTAAAAAGAGTCAGAAAGATTGACAAGAATGGAAATGTTGAGAATGTTCCCTTTGAGGAGTTTATTGGATGGGCTACTAAAATGTAGGATACATATTGGGGGGGTGCGGGGAGAAAATGTTAACCTTAAACAAGGGTGGGTTTGGAGTGTGTGGGAAGTTAAATTGTTAAAAATGGGATTCCCGACCTGATCCTGCCTCTAACCTGCTCCTAGGGGGCGGAGCGTCAATTTAAATATTATAATGAGGCTGGAAGCCTCTTTTTAATCCTCCATTTTGTTTTTAATTGCATGTGGAGGTGTTTTACACAATTCGTGAAACCCGGCAGTTACAGCAAGGCGGGGACTGCTGGATCCAGGAGGTAAGTGGCTTTTTCCCTTCCTCCTGGATCCAGCGTCCCTGCCTAACCCACCCACCGCGATCGGAGACCCCCCTACCCCCTCACAAAGCCCATGATCACTCCCCCCCAGGCATTCCCCAACCCACCACTACCCAGCGAAGATGCTCAGGCCGGCCATGATCCTCGGTGGCCAGCCACGATCTTCTCTCCCCACCACCGCCCTCGCATCATCCAGGCCCCGATCCTCTGCCGCCCCCCCCATCCCCCCGCCCCGATCCATTTAACGGCACAGCCCCCCACGTGAACCATCCCTCCCTCCCACCTTCTTCTGTGCGGCCGCAGGCCTACCCCTCCGTAGCCAGCCAACCTCGCAATCTGGCTGGCTGTGGACAGGAAACCGAGGCCTCGCGTTCAAATCAGGCCCCATCATTAAGACCATCTCAGAGACCCCCCTCACCCCCAGCCCCCCCCCCACCCCACCCCAACCAGCCCCCAACTTGCCTTCCTCCACAAGATTCCAGCTGTGGAGTTAGTACTCATGGACTATGTACTCATCCCTTCCTTGTCAGGTTGATGAAATTGCACTGCGTTCAGTTCTAGATGTTACAGAAAATCCTCTAACCCATGTTTCAGCTGCTTCAACAGGACCTTTCATCTAAAGTTTATCCAGAAAAAATCACGGACGTGTTTCAATCACAAGTGCAAAGTCTGATGCTGAATATTCTGGATTGGAATTAGTCAGGTTCGTGTTGGATCACAGCTCAGCTTCTCCTAACCCAGTTACACAGGATTATAATATCACAGACCTCAAATGGTTAAACCTTGTTAAGTTCTTTGCCCACTGACATTTTGAACACCAAGTATTGCGCATTGGTCCACATTACATGCTCCAAATAATACACAAAGGCCTCATTTTAGTTCACTAATTCTGAAGATCATAATACAAATGTATTAACTGCATAGAATGCTCATCCACAATCATGGCATACGCTCAAAGAACATATTTGAGTAATCTGATTCTAGTTTTCTATTCTGGTCCCACTCCAGGGACTTGAACGCACAAAATTAAAATTCTAGGCTGACGCTCCAGTGAAGCGCTGAGGGAGTGCTGCACTGTCGGAGGCACCGCCTTTCAGGCGAGACATTAAACCGAGGCCCCGTCTGCTCTCTCAGGCGGACATAAAATATTCCGCAGCACTATTTCGAATAAGAGCAGGGGAGTTATCCCCGGTGTCCTGGTCAATATTTATCCCTCAATCAACATCACTAAAACAGATTATCTTGTCATTATCACGTTGCAGTTTCTGGGAGCTTGCTGTGCACATTTGGCTGCCGGGTTTCCTACATTACAACAGTGACTACACTCCTAAAAAGTACTTCATTGGCCATAAAGCGCTTTGGGACGTCCGGTGGTCACAAAAGGCGCTATATAAATGCAAGTCTTTCTTTAGCAAAGGATAAATAGAGGATGTTGTCATTTGACAAAACCTACAGCCATTATCACAAATGATTTTGTGGAGTGCACACACTCTATTGTGTTGCTTTATGTAGTACAGTACCACCGTCCAACACCTGCAAAGCACCTGGGGATGTTTTTTCACTATGTTAAAGGCACTTTTGAAATGCAAAATGTTGCTGCTAAGGGAGCTTCATTCACACAATGGCAACATGAGACAGTCCACCAATCCCTGTGTGACAAAGCCTCCCATTGCCACCTCCCATTTATAGGAATGATGATGATCCAGTGACTCAAGATCCAATTGCTAATCTACGGAAAGTATAAGGGGGATCACCGCATCACGAGGCCGTGTGTCATCGCTATCATAACGTTTCACTTTCATTCGGTTCTCAGCTTGCTACGAAAGTCAGGGACTTCTGGACTCCAAGGCGCTTCACAGGAGCAATTATCAAACAAAATGTGACACCAAACCACATAAGAACATAAGAAATAGGAGCAGGAGTCGGCCATTCGGCCCTTCGAGCCTGCTCCGCCATTCAATGAGATCATGGCTGATCTTCTGCCTCAACTCCATTCACCGGCCCTGTTGCCATATCCCTTGATGCCCTTACTAGTCAGAAATCTATCGACTTCTGTTTTGAATATACCCAATGACTGAGCCTCCACAGCCCTCTGGGGTAGAGAATTCCAAAGATTCACCACCTCTGTGTGAAGAAATGTCTTCTCATCTCAGCCCTGAATGGCCTACCCTTTATCCTGAGGCTGTGGCCCCTGGTTCTAGACTCCCCAGCCAAGGGAAACATTCGCCCAGCATCCACCCTATCAAGCCCTGTAATAATTTTGTATGCTTCAATGAGATCCCCTCTCATTCTTCTGAATTCAAGAGAATACAGGCCTAGTTTACTCAATCTCTTCTCATACGACAGTCCCGTCATCCCAGGAATCAATCTCGTGAGCCTTCGTTGCACTCCCTCTATGGCAAGTATATCCTTCCTTAGGTAAGATGAAAATTGTACACAGTACTCCAGGTGTGGTCTCACCAAGGCCCTATATAATTGGAGTAAGACTCCTTTACTCCTGTACTCAAATCCTCTTGTAATGAAGGCCAGCATACCATTTGCCTTCCTAATGGCTTGCTGCACCTGCACATTCACTTTCAGTGACTCATGTACAAGGGATATTAGGACAGGTGAACATAGGCTTTGTCAAAGAGGTAGGTTTTAAGGAGCGTCTTAAAGGGAGAAAGGTTTAGGGAGGGAATTCCAGAGCTTAGGGTCGAGATAGCTGAAGGCACGGCCACCAATGGTGCGAGAAGCTGGTGGGTAAGTCTCCCACCAGTAGTAGTAAAACGTCCCAAGGCGCTTCACAGGAGCGATTATCAGACAAAGTTTGACACTGAGCCACATAAAGAGATGTTGGGACAGGTGACCAAAAGCTTGGTCAAAGGGGTAGGTTTTAAGCAGCATCTTAAAGGAGGAGAGGTTGAGAGGTTTAGGGAGAGAATTCCCAAGCTTAGGTTTTTTTTTTAATTCATTCACGGGATGTGGGCGTCACTGGCAAGGCCAGCATTTATTGCCCATCCCTAATTGCCCTCGAGAAGGTGGTGGTGAGCTGCCTTCTTGAATACAACTGAGTGACTTGCTGGGCCAATTCAGAGGGCAGTTAAGATTCAACCACATTGCTGTGGGTCTGGAGTCACATATAGGCCAGACCGGGTAAGGACGGCAGATTTCCTTCCCTAAAGGACATTAGTGAACCAGATGGGTTTTTACGATAGTTTCATGGCCACCATTGCTGATCCTTGCTTTTTATTCCAGATTTATTTAATTAACTGAATTTAAATTCCCCAGCTGCCGTGGTGGGATTATGAACTTCCAGGGCAGGATTTTCATTGGGCCGTGGATTCGGGATTGGAGGCGTTGGCGGGGGGGGGGGTATTAAAATCCCGAAATCAGGGGTCCCGACCCCATCCCGCACCCAACCCGCCTCCATGCCAGTTTCAAAGGAGGTGGGTACCCGCCCCGCACTGGGACTTGCCAACCCAAAGCGGGAGGGGATTAGTGCCAATTAACTGCCTGTTAACAGGTAGTTAACAGGAAGTTTTTAGCCTAGCCCCTATTTTTAATGCTGAAATGTGGGATTCCCGACGGCTCCAAACCACGCCAAGTTTGCGAGGCAGGCTGTCGGGTTGAAGGACTTGGAGGGGTCGAGGTGTCGGTGTTCAGGTGAGTGATGTGTGCATGAGTGCAAAGGTAAGTGTGTTTGGTGTGTCTAAAGTGTTTAAAGAAGTTTAAATTACCTTTTCTTACCTTTTCAGCCTTCCTTCCTTTAGGTCTCGGGAGTCCCTCTTCTCACCGGCACAGAAAGCAGAATGGCTGCGAATGTTAAAAGTGATAGCCTTCAGCTTTCTGTGCAGGAGAGATTTCTAACTGAGTCTGTGGAGAAGGACTCAGGTTAGAAGTAAGACTGTCAGTGTTTGACAGCTTCAAACAGCTGTGAAACGCTGATATTTCATCTGTCAAAACCTCTTGACAGATGAAATTTCAGTCTGTGATGTCACCTGTTGCCAGGTGGCCCTTAGTTGGCCTGCTGAGCCCGCTGGGCGGGCTCAACAAGGTCAATCAAGTTAAAATCTCGTGGATTGGCCACATCTCGATGGAGGCGGGACTACAACCCCGAAAGTTGTAGTCCCGCCTCCTACCGGACTCCTGAATGAAAATCCAGCCCCAAGTCTCTGGATCATTAGTCCAGGCCTCTTGATTACTAGTCCAGTAACATAACCACTATGCTACCGTACCCCTTATAGACAGCTGACGCCACGGCCGGCAATGGTGGGGCGATGTGCAAGAGGCCAGAATTGGAGGAGCGCAGAGATCTCAGGGGGTTGTACGGCTGGAGGAGGTTACGGAGATGGGGACGGACGAGGCCGTGGAAGGATTTGAACACAAGGATGAGAATGTTAAATGTGCCAGATAAATTCAGAAATATTCATTGGCTCAGAAGACACTCAATACAGGGTCAAACAAACCTTGGCAGCTGCTAGTCTTACTACCTTTTGAAGCAAGGTTTGTTCCCCAATTCTTTCTTCCTTTTCCGGCTGTCGCCTGCTGAAACTGCTGACTCCCGCTGAGATACAGCTCCACGGTCACTGGCAGCACTCCCGTGCCTTACCCAAGTGGCCAATCTTCAGGAGAGCGAGAGTGGGGTGTGCGCCAGACAGACAGATAGCGAGTGTTCTCAAGAGTTTAAAAGAATGAGAGGTGATCTCATTCAAACATACAACATTCTTACAGGGCTTGACAGGGTAGATGCAGGGAGGATGTTCGCCCTGGCTGGGGAGTCTAGAACCAGGGGGGTCACAGTCTCAGAATAAAGGGGTCGTCCATTTAGGACTGAGATGAGGAGAAATTTCTTCACTCAGAGGGTGGTGAATCTTTGGAATTCTCAACCCCAGAGGGCCGTGGAGGCTCAGTCGTTGAGTATATTCAAGACAGAGATCGATAGATTTTTGGATATTAAGGGAATCAAGGGATATGGGGATAGTGCAGGGAAGTGGAGTTGAGGTAGAAGATCAGCCATGATCTCACTGAATGGCGGAGCAGGCTCGAAGGGCCAAATGGCTGACTCCTGCTTCTATTTCTTATGTTCACAGGATATTTTCAAGGAAGAGCAACAAAACTGATGTAAGAAAACTACTAAGCACTTGGTTTGAGTATAAAACAAGGCTTTAATCAACTGTTTCACAACCATGAGTTCTAGTTACATCACTAGTTCCTGGTTACAAAAATGTCCTGAGCAAGCTGGGCCCACGCCCGAGTATTTATACTTTCCCTAGACGGCGCCACCAGCTGGCCACCCAGTGTTATCTCATGAGTCATTTCTACATGAATGGTAAGATTCATGACAAAAACCAAACCCAATCCTGTCCTCAATTAATGTCCACACATACAAGCACTCCAGCAGGAGTCAGTGGACAGCGATCGGGAATGGGCACGGTGCTCTAGCATAGTGGTTACGTTGCTGGACTAGTAATTCATGGCCCTGGACTACTGTAACCAGAGAACGAGTTCAAATCCCACCAGGCCAGTTTGACAACTTGAATTCAGTGTTAAAAGACATCCTGAAATAAAAAGCTGGTGTCAGTAAAAGTGACTGCTGAAGCTGTCAGGTTGTTGTAAAAAAAAACTCCAACTGGTTCACTAATGTTCACTGGGGATGGAAACCTGCTCGTCCTTACTCAGTCTGGTCTATATGTGACTCCAGACCCGTGCCAACGTGGTTGACTCTGAACTGCTCTCTGTTGTGACCTAGGGAGCCACTCAGTTGCACTAAACGGCTAGAAAGGAAAACAAGATTCGAACCGGACGGACCACTCGGCTGTGACCTAGGCACCGAATCAGGACATGCCGAAGGCCCAGCCAGCCCAGATCGACCCTGCAAAGTCCTCCTCACTATCATCTGGGGACTGGTGTCAAAGGTTGGGAGAGCTGTCCCATAGGCTGGTCAAGCAACAGCCTGACATAAGTCACACTCACAGACTATTTTTTTGGGGGGACTTGCCTGGATGACAGTGATACGGCTTTAAAATGACACCTGCAGTTCG
Source organism: Somniosus microcephalus (assembly GCF_052327205.1). Classification (NCBI taxonomy): domain Eukaryota; kingdom Metazoa; phylum Chordata; class Chondrichthyes; order Squaliformes; family Somniosidae; genus Somniosus; species Somniosus microcephalus. The sequence continues at coordinate 27,337,266 of NC_140993.1, read as the reverse complement.
GAGGAGATAACCCGATACCCAGCAGTTAGTTCCACAACCCCACAACGTGGTGGTGTAAATACCCAGCATCGATCTGATCAGATCGGGACATTTATAAAACCCAACTTACTTGCTTACTGGCAAGGATAAAAAAAATGTAAATGGACTTTTGCTTTAACATGTCCGTGGGCGTGGAGGTGGGGGTGTAGGAAATGAAGAGGCGGTTCTTCAGAGTTCAAACATTTCCCGACTCCCATCTTTCATTTTCACTTTAATTCAGAGGGGACATGATAACATCCGCCACTAACAATCAAGCACTCATGCAAAATTAGCCTCCCCGATTCTGCAGACCACACAGGCACAGAGTATTGAAGTTTCTTATTAAATATACTGTACATATATATATATACACACACACATAATAAATATATATATAATATACATATTTTTTTTTTTTAGAATCCCCACAGTGCAGATAGAGGCCATTTCGGCCCATCGAGCCTGCACTGACACATATCCCACCCGATCCCCGTAACCCCTACACCAACACATATCCCACCCTATCCCCGTAACCCCACGTATTTAATTCCCCTAACACTAAGGGTCAATTTATCATAGCCAATCATCCTAACCCGCACATCTTTGGACTGTGGGAGGAAACCGGAGCACCCGGAGGAAACCCACGCAAACACGGGGAGAATGTGCAAACTCCACACAGACAGTCACCCGAGGCCGGATTCGAACCCGGGTCCCTGGCGCTGTGAGGCAACAGTGCTAACCACTCAACAGAAAACGCTGGAAACACTCAGCAGGTCAGGCAGCGTCTGTGGAGAGAGAAACAGAGTTAATGTTTCAGGTCGATGACCCTTCGTCAGAACTGGAAAAAGTTGGAGATGGAACAGGTTTTTAAGCAAGTGTTGGGGGCAGGGAGAGGGGGGAGGGGAGGAAAGAACAAAAGGGAAGGTCTGTGATAGGATGGAAGGCAGGAGAGATTAAGAGACAAAAGGGGTGATGGTGCAAGGCCAAAGGAGATGGTAATGGGACAAGTTAAGAAACAAAAGATGGGTCTAGATGAAGTGTAAATGGCAATGGCAGGATGATCAACAGCTGCCATATATATATATATATATATATATATACACACACATATATATATATATATATATACTCAGGTTTGAGAACTAGCAGTTCTGATGAAAGGTCATCGACCTGAAACGTTTGTAATGATATCAGCAAATAGAGATGGTATTTGCCTGTTTGATTATGATGCCTTACCAGCATGTTTGCATGTATTGATTGCTTGTGCCTGACCAGCAGAGGGCATGTGACAGAGACAAGCAAGGCAGTTTAGTTTAGTTTCAGTTTCGTTCTCGATGCATCACTAGCATGATGTCTCCTGTAAATGCTGTATAAAGAGTTGAACAGGCTTTAGATTAAAAGACATTCTCTTTCATAAATGTCTCGTCATTGAACCCACAAAGAAATCGATACATGGTGTCAGAAGTGATTGAAAGAGATGAAGAGGAAAAAACTGAAGTTAAATCAGCTCTCCACAAATTAGCAAGCCAAAAGAGAACATCGTTGCTTACCATTGGAGAATAGCTAACGAAGTGAAAAAATGGAAGGTTTACACCCACCGGCGACGCTTCAGTTGACAGGTAATGTGGCTGAAAATTGGAGGAGGTTCAAACAACGTTTGGGGTTGTATTTATCAGCAATCGGAGCTGACGAGAAAGGTGATAAAATGAAAGCGTCAGTGTTCTTACATGTCGTGGGTGATGAAGCGCTGGAGGTGTATAATAACTTCACATTCGCTGCTGATGGAGACAAAATGAAGCTAGATAAAATAATGGAACAGTTTGAGGCCTACTGCATACCTAAACGTAACGTGACGTTTGAGAGGCACAGATTTTTCACATGTGTACAGAAAACGGGTGAGACTATTGATCAGTATGTGACTGAACTGAGAAACCGAAGCAAATCGTGTGAATTTGGGGGACTGACA